>NC_067114.1:1190109-1496554 GCF_021347895.1 Acanthochromis polyacanthus | reverse complement strand
ACGATGCTCAAAACAATGACAAAAATAAACAAAAAACACAAGCGAGAAAAAAATGAAACACAAAATGACAAACACATGACAAATGTCAGAAAAAATATTACAAAAAAAGAACAAAAATGAGGCACATATTAAAAAAAGAACAATTTAGTTTTTTACTCTATGACCAAAACAACTTGTCATGGTCTAGAAATTATTTAAAAATTTATAATTTTATTCATTTACAATCTTAAATTAATGTCTTTGTTATTTTTACACTTTGAGGGCCGGATTGGACCCTCTGGAGGACCACTTTTGGCCCACGGTCCTCATGTTGGACACCCCTGCTTTGGAGAGGTTTGGCAGTAACGCTTAAAAAGATAAAAGTTTACATCCAACATAATGATTACTGCAGTTAGTTTTTAATCTGCTGGTCTGAACAGCATTTGAATCCACAGGAAGGTTACCAGGGTTCAGTGAATTACCTGCTGCTCTGCTTCGTCGTTGCTGTGATTCCTGGTTTGTTGCCTCTCCTGTTTGAAGCATTCACCCTCAGGGAGTCCCGCACTACTACAGGAAGAAAACATCTGACACTAATTGTTTTCCCCGTCTGCTATTAGCTGCCACTTTCACAATAATATGAAACGCTGTGAGCTCGTAGGCAAAACCCCAGACGACATGGAGCATCAAAGTCACGGATACGTTGACTGTTTACTCTTTAATTAGCCAGCAGGTGTTGGTGTGAATGTACAAAATATCATTGTGATAGTATTAACGTTGGTTATTCAGCGTGAACGTCCGTGTCCGGGGCTTTTTCTGCAGCAGACAATGAAGCATACCAAGCATACTGCTCATCTTCAAGGTTTACCGTGTCCAATCCCTCGCTGGCATGCCAGTAAAAAAGAAAACGGCTCGTACAGTCGGTGTAAATCAGAATGGAAAAGATTAAACACGGAGATTTACAAATGTCACCTACTTCCAGTGATAAAGTGCTTCAGACGGGTTACTTGACATTTTAACCTCAAACTCGTCTACAAGTCAAACTAATTTAAAACTAATCTACATTCATCACCATACTGTTTGTATTTTACAGTTTTCTCTCCATGTACAAGAATGGAGGCTGATTAGATTAACACAACCAGCAGCAGCTAATAGCAGATCGATGCTCAGACAGAAATAAGTTGAAATATTTCCAGTCTCCGGCTCGAGCTGCCATGAAACTTCCTCACAGCTTCCAAGATTAGTTGGCTTCATACAAGCCCAGAATTCTGCCAAATTTCTGCATTTTTTTACTGTTTTTAACTTCCAATTTGTTCTTGTTTGTCCTTGAAAATGGAACGGTTGGGACTTTTTGTATCATAGTCGACATTTTTGCTGTTTTCAGGCCTAAAACCAACATGGCCGCCTATAACCAAACACCACAAGGAATTTTAGAGAAAGATTCTTCTACATATTATATATACAATTGAGTGAAATTGAAATGTAAAGTTATTTCTAAAGATATCATGATAAACCTGTTGACTACTTTATATGAAATAAGTCAGAAAGCCTTGGAGTCTTCCAGTCTTTTCTTCAGGAGGAAATGACATCATGTGGAGCAGGTCATGTGATCTGGAATTAACACACTTCCTGGAGAGGAGTTTTTGGAACGGGGAACTTAGTGGAAAGTGATTTGTAAGACACAGATACAATTTGTTATTTTGTGCTATAAAATAGCAAATGATGACAGAAAAAAAACACAAAATGACTAATTGAGACGCAAAATTATCATAAAAAACGACCACAAACAGACTGATAGTGACCAGAGAGAGATACAAAATGACTGAAAAAGACACAAAATGACTCAATGAGACACACGATTATCATATAAAGATACAAAATGACAAGAAACACACAAAACACTACAGAAAGTTGCAAAATGACCACAAAACACCTAAAATGACCACAAACAGACTGGAAATGACCAAAAAGAAACAAAATTAACACAAAGACACACAAAACAACCACAAAAAGACCCAACATGACCACAAAGTGACCACAGAAAAACACCAAATGACTCGGTGAGACAGATAATTATCACATAAAGACACAAAATGACTACAAAAAAATGCAAAATGACCACAGAACGAACTGAAAATGACCAAAACAGAAACAAAATAATTATTAAGTGACTGTTTCTATACTAAATAGTTACAGAATTTGTGAAGACTTGATCATAATGAACATGAAAACATGAGTTATTTTTTTTGCTTTTAATGAAAATGTATGCAGATATATCCCATGGACTTCAGAAAGAAATGCATAAAAATGTACATATAATGTGTTTTATGAACTTTTATTAGACTGTATAAAAGGTTTTATTTTATCATATTAATATAATTGTCTACCACTCGTGCCTACATCAGGTTTAAAGCAGTATTTCTGTGCTTTAGGTTCCCGTATAGACGACTCACCGCCTGAATCCTAGAAAACTATCAGACAGAATTGTTCCAGCAGATTGCTCAGCCCACACCAAACCACACATTCACAGATTGAACTAGAAGAAGAATGCGGCGGCCCACAGAGTTTATGGTCTTGTTGCTCAGGAAATCCTGTTCCAGAGGCTTTTAGTTTGGAAATCTTTAATCCTGGAAGCAGGTCTTCCCAGCCATAAACACCGCCTGCCGTCACCTTGACCTCAGTGAATGTTTAGCTTGATTTGTGTCCCGTCTGTCCGCTTCCTGGAGGCTTTTGGGATTTGTTGTCGCGTTTGATATCAAGCATAAAAAGTGAGCTGGCTTTTACCGCGATCTGGAATAATGAAGAGTTTAGAGGAGTTGTGGTTGGAATGAGTGCGACTGTTCTTAGTGGTTTATGGATCAGACTCTCTGGCTTCTCCTCAGCCTTTTGATGGTTTTCAGATTTCTGTCAGCTCAATGCTCACTCAGAGGCAGTTTTCCTTTTTAGGGTTTTGTTCTCACATGCTAGTTTATTGTCACACTGATCTGGGGTCACGTATTCCGTCTCTATGGTAGAAAATGATCCAACTAGAAATGGATTTTATCAGGAGGTTTTGAGCTTTTATAAATCGTGTCTGACTTTATTCCAAAGCTAATCAAGGTGCGGATCAGCTTGGAGATGTCACGCTGGGACTGTAAATGCCATATGGCTGCTCATTTTATTAGAATATCTCACTTATTCAACCCTCTGACTCCCGCTGTCAGGGGTTTAGCTTTCATTTGGTTTCATAGTCCTGATCTTAAAGCGGAGCGTTTTGTAAAATGGAACGTTTTTTCCTCATAAGTGCGCTGATGAGTGGAAAGTTTTTATACATTCTGATCTATGAAAAGTAATTTTTAATGAAGCCATTTTATTCATTTAGTTCAGGGCTCATATTCAACCACAGAGGATTTTAATTTATGATCAAAACGACAAAAGTCTATAAAACAAGACAAAATATTACACAAAACGACAAACGACCAATCTAGTATTTTACTTTCTGATCCAAACAACTTGTCATGGTCTAGAAATGATTTTAAATTTATAGTTTTACTAATTTACAATCTGCAGTTAATGTCTTCTCTGTAATTTTTCCACTCTGAGGGCCGGATTGGACCCTCTGGAGGACCACTTTTGGACCACGGGCCTCATGTTGGACACCCCTGGTTTAAATGTTATGTACAACTCTTTCTTTTTCTTGCAAGTTAATACATAATTAATCTAATTTGTGCTCCCTGTGAAACCTTTTAGTTCCTTTTAACATCCGTGTCATTCCAGAGGCTCGATTTAACCTCGTCTTTTACACAGAAACGACCTAATATCACTAATATTCTGCCGTCGCACAGAGAAATACCACCTTAAATACTTCCTGAACTGTTGGTGTGAAGGTTTGCTGCGGGGAGACAAAACATGCCGGGCTACTTGTGCAGAAAGCAATCACATATCTGTCAAACAAAGCCGCTGTCATGCTTTGTGTTTTTCCTCTCCTAAGCCTTCCAGGAGGTGAGGATGGGCTGGGGGAGGCCTGATGGGGGAGGATGATGGGGGAAGGGAGCTCCGGCTTGTACAACTAATTCAGCTCATGAAAGACTTATGCAGCCAGAGCAGCTGTCTTCCATTGTCAGCCTGCAGATTTACAGCGTGCCTCGTTTCGTCTCTCGATGTAGAAAAGACGAGGAGAGAGAGGAAACCGAAATAAGACGTAAAAAACAAGCAGAGGAAGGAGGAGAAGATATCAGAACTGCTCCGGCTGAAGGCCTCGATGCGTTTCTTCTATTTAAAGCTGTGGCCGGTGTGTGGTTGGAGCTCTGTCTAATAATAAACCGTGAACCGATTCAGACCCAGTGTGCTCCAGACCAGAGGTGTTCAACTCATTCTATTCAGGTTCCACATTCGGTGGAGTAAAGTCACAGCAAAATAACCGACAAATAACCACAACTCCAAAGTTTTTATTTGTTTTAGTGCAAAAAAGTTCATTCTGAAAACGTTCACATTTAAGGAATTCTGTCAAAATGACAACAAAAGACATAAAACAACAAAAACAAGACAAAATGTTATAAACATCAGACGCACAGTGACAAAAACGAGACACAAAATATGAGAGAAATGACATGAAACCAAACAAAAAGAGACAAAAAATTAGACAAAAAGTTTACAAAGCGACAAGAAATGGACAAACGAAGCACAAAACGGCGAATAAAGCAAAACACAAAATGACAAAAATAAGACATAAAACAACAAAAACAAGACAAAGTGTTACAAACATGAGATGCACAGTGACAAAAACGAGACACAAAATATGAGAGAAAAGACATGAAACAAAACAAAAAGAGACAAAGTTTACAAAGCGACAAGAAATGGACAAATGACACAAAAGCACAAAACAGCGAATAAAGCAGAACACAAAATGACAAAAATAAGACAAAAAACACAACCAAGACAAAAGGAAACACAAAACGACAAGAAACAAGAAACAAAGCGACAGAAGCATGAGACAAACGACAAAATATTACAAAAGTGAAAAAACAAAATGACAACAAAACAACATGAAGCAACAGACAAAAGTTACAAAGCAACAAAATAAAGGACACAAGCGAGACAAAAAAATGAAACGAGAAACAAAACAACAAAAACAATACACAAAACAATGAATAAAGCAAAACACAAAATGACAAAAATAAGACAAAAAACACAACTGAGACAAAAAGGAAACACAAAACGACAAAAAACAGAAACAAAGTGATCAAAGTCCGACATAAAAACAACAAAATAAAGACAAAAATTACAAAAATGAGACATAAAACAACAACAGAACAATCTAGTATTTTACTTTCTGATCCAAACAACTTGTCATGGTCTAGAAATGATTTTAAATTTACAGTTTTACTAATTTACAATCTGCAGTTAATGTCTTCTCTGTAATTTTTACACTTTGAGGGCCGGATTGGACCCTCTGGAGGACCACTTTTGGACCACGGGCCTCATGTTGGACACCCCCCCCCGCTCCATGCAGACAAATAGAAAAGGCTGTGCTGTGGTGAGAGGGCATGTGAGGGGTAAGGTGGGGGAGGTAGAGCGGTGCTGAGGGGGAGGGTAACAGCGTTATGAATGGATAGAGTCTTTAACCCCCCAGCTCTCTGAATAGTCTGTCACAGGCTGCTGGGTAGAATGAGAGGATCCGGCTGAGAGCTCTTGGATTCCTGAATCCTTGAGGCATGTGGTCTGATTAGCAGAACAAAACCCACACAGTGGGGAGGAGCAGACGTGGCTTTTTTTCTCCCCTCCTCGACTGGAATTTTCTCCCAGCGAGGAACGAGGTGCTGGAAGTTTGCACTGACTTGCTCCGGTTGTAAAAGAGTTTGCTGACTCTGTTTGGGGATTTCTCCCTGGCTGCTGAAAGGCTTTGTTTCTGCACGGCCTGCTTTGTTTTGGCCCTGTGAAAGGAACGCTCTCCTCTTAATTCTTTGTTAAATTTAGCGGCGCAGGTTAGAGAATTATTTTATCAATAACGGAACAGGTTGAAGCATGAGGCGGCCGTGAGGAAATGTGTGCAGCCCGGGAGCTGAGCTGCTAGTGGAAGGTTTTTAGTTTAGCAAAGAGGAAGTTAACAGCGAGGCAGTGTTTGAGCAAGAGTGATTATAGAGAGGATTACTTGCTTCTTGCCCTCCCCCCTTCATGCTCCTCTAAAGGGATTGTTTGCAGCCGGTTTGGCCGAATGGAACGACTTCAGTTAAATCGCTCACGTTTGTGCCGAGAAACTCTTCACCTCGTCACACCGTTCCTGATTTCAGATGTATAATTTCTCCTTTAAAACACTCAACATTCAGCTGTTTGTTTTGTGCCTTGTGCTATTTAGTCAGTGCTAGGGATGTCCGGTACTATCGCCCCGATATCGGCAGGAAAATGTAACATCGGTCAGTATCGTTATCGGTTTTTTACCTAAAGTGAAAGCCGATTAAATAATGCCTCGATTAACTCATAGAGGGAGAGAGAGTGGAACTGTTGTTTGAGACGATTAAAGAAACAATATTTGGCTTTTTTTTCCTCCATCATTTAACCCAGGAGTGTCCAACATGAGGCCCGTGGTCCAAAAGTGGTCCTCCAGAGGGTCCAATCCGGCCCTCAAAGTGTAAAAATTCCAGAGAAGACATTAACTGCAGATTGTAAATCAGTAAAACTATAAATTTAAAATCATTTCTAGACCATGACAAGTTGTTTGGATCAGAAAGTAAAATATTAGATTGTTCTTTTGTCATATTTTGTTGTGTTTTGTTGTTTTTTTGTCAGACTTTTGTCGTGTGTGTCATGTTTTTGTCGTTTTGTTTCTGTTTTTTGTCCTTTTGTTTCCTTTTTGTCTCGTTTGTGTTTTTTGTCTTTTTTGTCATTTTGTGTTTTGCTTTATTTGTTGTTTTTTGTCTTATTTTTGTGTTTTTTTGTCTCGCTTCTGTCTAGTCTATTGCTTTTGTCGTTTTTCTCGCATTTGTCGTTTTTGTCACGTTGTCATTTGTGTAATTTTGTCTCGTTTTTGTCCATTTTAAATTCTCTGTCTGTTTTTTGTTTCCCGTCATTTGCCACATTTTTTTGTCGTGTTGTTTGTTTTTGTTGTTTTGCTTTTCCTTTTTGTCATTTTGCATCTCATTTTAGTAATATTTAGTTTTGTTTGACTTTAGTCCTGTTGATCATTAAGTAAAATCCTCTGTGGTTCACTTCCAGGTGACTCAATGTTGTTCCTTTGTAGACACTCTGTGATCTGTTTTTCTTAACAAATTTCAGGTTGTTTGTGATGTTTTATAGAAAGATAATTCCTTAAACGTGAACTGTTTTGTGCTAAAACAAAGGAACCATTAGGAGTTGTCATTATGCTGCGGTTTTACTCAGACTGGGCTGAATGTGTCTGCTGTTCAGGTAAAAGGTGTCAGATTCAATATTTTTTAACATTTAGTCCATAAAATGTTTTACAGACCAGTTTCCTCTGGATGAAGGTCTGCTTTTAGCCCGTATGAAGCCAGTGTTTGGCTGGGGAGCAGCTTTAATTGGCTGTTCTGCTGACAATCACTTCATCATAACTCTTTATATATCGTTATTTTAATGCTCTCACCCCTTCATAGACCACGTCTGGCCCTGGTCAAGGAGCGTCTGCCAGCTACATAAATCTAAAATGTCGTGTAAACAGTGAGCGACTCCTCGATGCCAAAGTCAAATAGTTCCATGTCATCAAGTTTGGAAGGACTTGGCAGTGAAGCAGGACTTCAGCGAGGACCGGGGACGGTACAGTCTGACAGTGTTGGGGCATTTAATGCACATATAGTTTATTTATTCATGCCTTTCTGGTGGGGAGCAGTAGATTGGGGGGAGGATTTAACGGATTCAGCGGTGATGAAGCATTAAGTTGTTGGACCGAGGCCCGGGTCAGCGAGCCACAAGACGCTTCAGCTCAT
Organism: Acanthochromis polyacanthus; assembly: GCF_021347895.1. NCBI lineage: Eukaryota > Metazoa > Chordata > Actinopteri > Pomacentridae > Acanthochromis > Acanthochromis polyacanthus. The sequence continues at coordinate 1,488,662 of NC_067114.1, read as the reverse complement.
TCTCAAACGTTCGCTTCCCCGACGTGTTCGACATGAACGGCTTCAGTGTAATGCTCTCCTGAGAACCTCCCGCTGCCAAATACGTAAATCCCAGGCAAACACGGCCGAACAAAAGGAACACGCCTCCAGTGAGGGGGTTGGACGACATTTTTACGCTCAAATTAATAAGGAATGGTTCACGTCTCGCTATTTCTTTACCCCAGTGACATTCTAGTGTTGGGGTAAAAACGGAAAATAATTTCTGATTTGTGATCTTTCATGATACTCTTTAAAGGTGTCAATAAAAATATAGAACAAATTAAAGCTGCAAATTGTTTGAATCGACATCGATGGTTGAAGTTTCTCACTTTAGAGTAGCGTTACTTTTTAAAACCATCTCTTGATGTTTTTTTCTATCTTTTCCTGACTTAGTTGTTGCTTAAGAAGTAGCGCTATTCTAATGTTTTAATCAACTACTGCAGGGCTGTCCAACATGAAGCCCGCAGGCCAAAAGTGTAAAAATTCCAGAGAAGACATGAACTGCAGATTGTAAATTAGTAAAACTATGAATTTAGAATCATTTCTAGACCATGACAAGTTGTTGGATCAGAATGTAAAATACTAGATTGTTCTTTGTTCTTTTGTCATTTTGTGTTTTGCTTTATTCATTATTTTGTGTGTCGTTTGCATCGTTTGTCTACTTTTTGTCATTTTGTTCCTCACTTTTGTCATTTTCTTGTCTAATTTTTGTCACTTTGTAGCTTTGTCAAACTTTTTGTCTCTTTTTTTTTGCTTTGTTTTGTGTCTCATTTTTGTAATATTTTGTCTTTTTTTGTCTGACTTTTGTCATATCGATCATAAAGTAAAATCCTCCATGGTTCAGGTCCAGGTGACTAAATGTTGTGTTCCTTTGTCGACACTCTGTGATCTGGAAGTTGTGATGTGGAAATGATAAACTGAGGATGAATGCTGATGAATCTGAGCATACTTTTCTTAAGAAATTTCAGGTTGTTCATGATGTTTATTAAAAAGATAATTCCTTAAATGTGAACATTTCTGCACTAAAACAAAGAAAGCATCAGTAGTTGTGGTTATTTACAGGTTTTTATGCTGTGGTTTTACTGGTCCGGTCTGGAGATCAAACTGAATGTTGAACCTGAACTAAAATCAGTTAGACTCTAATAACTTGAATGAAGCAACAAAGACACCTCAGCCTATAAATCAGGTCCTCCAGATGGAAGGATACCTGCTCATTGGGTATGAACTGCAGTAAAAACTGAATATCGTATTATTTTAGTTGAATAGCGACACCAAAAATTACAGCGCGTTTGCAATATCGGTCAAAATCATTGCCTTTTTTTTGTTTTTTGCATGAGGTTGATCCTAATCACTGAAAAAAAGAATAAACAAAATCCAGTTTCTAATAATAGAACAGTATATGCATTCTGAGTATTTTAGCTTTTAAAAGCCGGCTCAGACTGTTTCACATTCAGTCCTATATTGTGCTCAGAGCTAGCAATCCGTCAACTCATATGTTTGACATTGGTCCCAGAGGACGGACGTGTTCTCCCTTTAATTTCTATCAGCGCTATAATCCCCTTTTGAAAGCCTTTTTAGGGTGAATTAGAAAGAGGCAGTATTCACAGAGATGAGTGGAGAGAAGGGGGCGGGAATAATCACAAGGGCCCGGCTGTCTGTGTGGATTAGAACGGCAAAGAAAATCCTTTCATCTCAGATCTGGACTTCCAGGCTGGGAAGCATCGTGCACGCTCACATGCACGCACAGGCGCTAATGTATGGTTCTCAAGGAAGAAATCAGAAGATCTCTGGATTGTTAGGTAATATTTTTTACCCTCCTGTTGTCTTCGTTTACGGGCACCAAAAAATATTGATTCCTTGTCTAAAAAAACAAAAAAATCAGCAAAAAAATTCCTCAAATTTCTGAAAATTCGCAAAACCTTCAGGAAGAAAATTCCAATAATTCCCCAAAAGTTTCCCTTAAAAGTTTTAGTTTTTCAAAGAAATCCCCCAAATTTTGCAAGAATGTTCTTGTAAATATATTTTTTAAAATGAGTAGAAATCTTCCAAAAAAATCCTAAAAATATCTAAAGTGATTCCATATAGATCAGTAAAACCTCTGATATGTTCTTTTAGAAAATTCATGTAAAAATCAATCAAAATCCAGCGAAAATCTACTGCGAAAATATTTTTTTCTTTAAATTTGCAAAACCCTCCGGAAGAAATTTCAGTAATTCCTTAAAAGTTTCTCTTAAAAGTTTTATTAAAAAATAATAATCCCCCAAATTTTGCAAAAAGATTCTTGTAAATATTTTTTTAAAATTTGTGAAAATCTTCCAAAAAAATCCTAAAAATATATAAATTGACTAAAACTTCCAATATTTTCTTTAAAAACATTGACAAAAAAAATCAACCAAAATCGAGCAAAATACGCTGGATTTTGGAGGATTTTTATGTGAATGTTTTTCAAAAAAAAAATTTTATCTTTTTTTTCCCCCACCAAAAAATATTTCAAAAATTTCCCTAAAATGTTGAAAATGTGAACATCTGAAGTTTCACTGGGAAAATATATATTTTTTCCACATTTTCAAACTTTAAAACGGGTCAGTGTTGACCTGCAGGACGACACGAGGGTTAACACACGAGGAGCAGTGATTTAAATTTAAACAGATGAGATTCAATTATGCTCCAAACGGGCTCGGATTAGAGGAAAGCTCGTATAAAAGCTCTGCTCTCCAGGCTGACCTCTCGGTTTGGAGCGCAGACGATTCCAGGCACATGATCTAACTGGCTTCTCCAGTTTCTCCTGCTGAAGCGTTGACTGCTGCTCTATTTCGGGCCGACAGCCTTTCTGACATCCAGCAGAATGTAACGGCAGGAATAAACCGGGAGAAACTCGTCAGCCAGAAAACAACGAGCTAACACCCCCAAACAGCTCCATCTGACAGATCAGAGAATGGATTAGCCATTATGTGTGTTTGCTCAGTTGTCTACCTCCGTGAGGGTTTAACTGACTGTAAAATGACAAGCCTGGCTGTGGAGCAGGAGCTGACACTAAAAAAGGCCCGCTGTAAGAACATAAATGTCTCACACACCCACAAGATAAACACTCTTACGGCATACGTCTTGTGCCAGAGTAATAAAAACTCCTGCTTATTTTAATAAAGTTGGGCAATAATAGGGTTTGTAAAGCTGTCTGCAGCCCCAGTGTCACTAATGCTTTATTCAGGCCGTAATGAAACCGGCGGCTTCAGTCCAAATATTCACAGAAACAAATAACTTCTTCAAAAAACACTGAGGATGAGTCGCCTCCGCTAGATTTTATTCTTCTGTGCAGAATCTAAGTGGAAATGAAGCCACATCTCAAGTGTTTAAAAGTGAATCCGTCTAAACATGCCGCACACAAACATGCACACTTGTTTTCCCAAAAGGCTACACGACCAGCCGAGTGGTATTTTTAGGGCAATTATATATAATCACACAGCGGGAGCAGAACGGTGTTAAGAATCTGACGAGTCCGTACGGCAGGCCTCGACACGCCGAACGAAATGAATTCAAACTGTTTTCTCATCCAAATGGCTTTTGGCATGCAAGGAATGACACTACGCTGTGGATGGATGTATCACGGTCTGGACTGGATGTTCTGCAGCCTGGTGGAAGTTCTGTCAGAAGGTATTTCATTTAACCCTGTAAGACCCCAAAAAATGAATAAGTAAAAAAATATATATACACATTTAGTCACGTGGAACTGAGGATTTTATTCTGTGATCAATATGACAAAAGTCAGACGAAAAACAAGACAAAATAAATGAAATGCAAAATGACAAAAACGAGACAAACGACATGAAAAAAACAAAAACAGACAAAAAATTTGCCAAAAAAGGTACAAAGCGACACAAAAATGGACAGACAAAAAAATTAGACAAAAAACGCAAACGATACACAAAACAACAAATAATGCAAAACACAAAATGACAAAAACAAGAGAAAAAAGCAACAAAAACAAGACAAAAGAAATGAGATGCAAAATGACAAAAATGAGACAAACGACACGAAAAAAACAAAAACAGACAAAAAATTTACCAAAAAAGTTACAAAGCGACAAAAAAATGGACAAACAACAAAAATGAGATAAAAAATAACAAAATCAGCAAAGAAACTGACAAAAAATTAGACAAACGATACACAAAACAACGCAAAACACAAAATGACAAAAACAAGACAAAAAAGCAACAAAAACAGGACAAAATGTTACAAAAATGAGAGAAAACAACAAAAGAACAATCTAGTATTTTACTTTCTGATCCAAACAACTTGTCATGGTCTAGAAATGATTTTAAATTTATAGTTTTACTAATTTACAATCTGCAGTTAATGTCTTCTCTGTAATTTTTCCACTCTGAGGGCCGGATTGGACCCTCTGGAGGACCACTTTTGGACCACGGGCCTCATGTTGGACACCTCTGATCTACAACTTTATTCTCCAGGAAATCAAATCATCTCAGTACCACTCTCTTGAACCCCGTGTCTTCTAAATCATTAGTATATGTGTGATTTACTGCATTAAAACCCTTAAATGCCGTCAGTGATAGATGCAGGTCGTCCTCTGCTGATGCCTGTCTTCAGAAACGGGCCGTCTGCCAGCAACTTTTATAGTCTCCAGAGTACGAGGGTTTGATTTTCTCATGCTGTTTCCTTTCCTTAAACAAGAGTAGCACATGCATCAAAGTCACCCCTGCCACAGCCGAGGCCTCCTATGAATGCTGATACGCTCACCAGAGACTGCATCAGCGTCCTTGAATACAGAAGCGTTGCATTATCTGCTGTAGGCGGAGAAACCGTCCCCTGTCAAAACGCTGTCCGTCCCATCTCGCTGTGTTTTCGTCCCATCCTTGCTCAGGACCCATTTGGTCAGCAGTCCTGTCAGGGTTTTATTCATTGCTGCAATGTTTGTAGAACTGCTGGAAATCATTAAATAACCATAACCCAAAGGAAAACATTGAAGAATCCAGGTGGATGTTACTTTTTATGAGAATCACCATCGGCTGAGACCTCTAGGAACTGTTATTCTTCCTGGGGTCAACGTTCTCATTCGTGCTGAAAGGTGTTTTATCGTCCCCAAAACATGAATGGAAACCAGAAACAGCTGGAAGAAACGCATTCAGACAAAAGGAGAACATGCAAACCGAACACGAAAAGCATCTGGTACCTGCCCTGTGTGCTTTAACCCTCCTGTTGGCCTCAATTATGGTCCAAAAAATATTGTTTCCTTGTCTGAAAAAATTCAAAAATTAAGCAAAAAATCCCCAAATTTCTATAATTTGCAAAATGTTCGGGAAAAAATTTCTTAAGTTTCCCTTAAAAGTTTTTTAAAAATTAAAAAAATTAAAAAATAATTTAACAAATGTAAATATTAAATAAAATAAATAAAAATGTTCCAAAAAAATCCTAAAAATATCTAAAGTGATTCCATATACATCAGTAAGACTTCTAACATTCACCAAAAATCAACCAAAATCCGGTGAATTTCGCTGGATTTTGGTTGATTTATTTGTGAATGTTCTTCAGAAACATTTGTAACATTTCTTTTTTTCACTAAAAAATGTTGAAAATGTGGACATCAGAAGTTTCACTGTGAAAATCTCCCCCCCCCCCCACTTTTTCAAACTTTAAAACGAGTCAGTTTTGACCTGCAGGACAACAGGAGGGTCAAAGGGTTGTATGTGTTTCTGTAGGACTAGAGGGTTAAGGCTGGGTTCTGTTTTCTGCATGAACGTGACACACGGAAATGAGACGCTTGGAAATCCGCTTGAGAGAACGTGTGTCTGCGCCGTCATGTGATAATGTTGTGGTCCGCTAGTGACCGCCCGTCATACGTGTGATTTTCAGATGCGGTGCGTTGCCGTGTGGGAACATCGCATCTCGTGGACGCGCGGCTGTAGTCCTCTTGGTCGTTGTTCAGTGTTTACAAGAATCATGTGAAAACTGTGGATTCACGCGATAACCCCAAGACCCGCCTCTTTTCACACATCAGCCAATCACAGTGGTCATTCACACACATCGGCCCGCCTTCTTCTTCTTTGGTGTTCATCTCATTTCTTCTTCATTTGGAGTTAATGTCGGTTGGTAAACCAACTCATTTACTGTGGAGCAGAAGTTTGTCAGCAACAAAAAAATATTCTATGTTTACTGAAAAAAAATCGGCAAATTTACTGGTCGCACAAGTAGATGAAAAATTTGCTTGCGCTGTCTCAAATTTTACTGCAAAATGCGACCATTTAGTAGCTTGAGAAGAGCCATGTGAGGGGGCGTGGCTAGAATGATGTAATTCATCCACATGGAGCCGCATGGAGCTCACAGATGCGTCAAACATAAAGCAAACTTTAGTGTGGTGTGTTTCCAACACCACAGCAAAATGTAAGAGTTGAATCTGACTCCACTTTCCTTCAGCAGCGTAATGCCACACACTCATGCTGTCGGTCCATCAGGCTCTGTGGTGGATTCTTATGTCATGTGAAGCTTCAGTCTTCTGTTTACACCCTCACAGAACTGGCTCATAAAGTGACGGTCACATGGGAGTCTCATCGTATTTCAACCTTTGTGCCGTTGTAAAATACAGTCAAACAGTTCTGACGGTGTCGTTGTAAAAGGCCAATAGAAACTGATGCAGTGTGTTTAGAAATCACGTTATTATTGAAGTGTTGGAGCGTATTTCATGACCAGACAACGAGCGGATGTGTAGCTCTGTTTGGGATTGCTTCATACTTACAACAGAACTGTAACATGTAGTCCTTTTTTTGGGACTCTTACACTACAAAATATACTTGGTTAAATTTAGGCACCAAAGCTTATTTGCTGCATTTAGAACAACTATGATATATCGGGTTAAAGTATATGGCTTCAGTCTGTGTTCACTTTGATTTGTGTTTCCATGTTTTCCTGTGGCTGTTTGCTTTTGTGTTACAGAAATATTTGGTTCACAGTTAAAAGAAGCTCCTGGTTTGGGTTAAAATACTCCCATACAAATGCTAAACACAATGATCGTGTTGTTTTCTACATCGTTACAGTGACGGGTTGAATCTCTTGACTAGCCCTTAAAAAAACACAATTTACAGCTTATTTTGGTGACGATAATATTTTTTGCTCTGGTTTTTACCCATTGTTCTGGAACTGTAACGCTTCAGCCATAAAACATGAAAGGAAACCAAGATTATAGCGTCTGATAGCATTTATTCCTGAGACTGGCTTCCTTTGGGCAGCTGGAACGAGTCCTGAACTCAACGTTGACGTGTCATTGTCTGCTCAGGTGCTAATTCCAAAGAGACTTTCCATTTCGAATATTTGTGTCCACCCGTCCAGTGTTCCCTCTCTTTTAGCTCTGTTTTCGGTCTCTACCAACTCCTGAGGGGAATAAGTGGCTCTTTAAGCGCTAAATGCTCCACTGTGTTCACCAGCTGCTCTGTGACTGCGTCTGTCTGCTGTTTGCAGCTGAGCAGGTACCGTTCAGGAGCTTTTTAGAGCTGGAAACTGCCTGCTGTGGGTGAAAATAAAGCTACGAGAACGCTGAAAATGAACCAAACATGCGGGCTTAAAACTCGCCATAAAGCTGGTAGAGCTGCAGATTCAGGTGATAATCCTGTGTAGATTTATCAGCGCTGGATGAGTAACCCTTTCATATTCACATTATTGTTAACTACAGTGTGATTAAGTGACATCAGCTGTTTTTACACCATATCTGCTCCTGCAGGTTAAACCTGAATATAACCAGTAGAGTGACATTCAGCTGAGTTTCTGCATTAATCTTGTTAATTGGTGCACAGATGCAAAGAATAGATGGTATTCCTCTCTAACTGGATGTATCTGGTGGCAGTCTTCCTGAATTATTGCTGCTGAGATGACTGTCTGCTCTCCAAGAACAGGCTTTTACCCGCTGCTTTTCTCTGATGGTTAGAGTCCTCAGTGCGTTTCTTCTCCTACGTTGCACTCTTTCCAAATGTCCCAGAAGAGCTGCAGTGTGTCGGTGTAGTGGCAGGAGGAGAGGACGTGTGAGTGGATCAATAAAGGTGGAGTTAATATGGAAATGAGCTCCTGTTTGGAGTGGAGGCTGGGGAGTTGTTTAGTCCTTGGCGATGAGCTGAGCTCGCACATTCAATTATGTTTGGTAAGTGGGGCCTCTCCGTCCATCTGGAAAACTAAATTATGTTTAATCATATCCATTAGGTTTATGTATCCCTTGAAGAGTGAGACGTTTTGCTGTTAAATCTGTCTGCTTTAGTCGTATGTCACAATTATTGTGGTGTTTTTATTGTTCATAATATAGCTGAGGATATTAGTCCAGAGATCTTGGGAGTTTGGTTGTTGCTGAATAATGAGATAATGAAATAAAAAATATGATGCGAGAATTCAGAGATCCATGTTTCACCGCATGACCTTCAGACTGGCTGTACAGTGGAGCAGGGGTTAGTACTGTCACCTTACAGATAGGAGATCCCCGGTTCGTGTCCCGGCCTTCCTGGGATCTTCCTGCATGGAGTCTCCATGTTGTCTTGTACATGTGTGGCTTTTCTCCAGGTTCTCCAGCTTCCTCCCACAGTCCACAAACATGCTGAGATTCATTAATGAGTCTGTAGGTGTGAATGTTTATCTCTATTGGTGCTTTTCCACGAGCACCGGCTCGACTCGGTTTCGATCGTTTTCCATTCCATCTGAGTACCACCTCATGGAGTCGTCGTAGCACGGCGGCCCGGAAGTACCTCAGCGTCATTTGTGTGTGACACAAACACAACACAACAATGGAGGACATGGAGGCGACCTCTTCTTTCGTCCACGGTGCACTTCTGGTTGTCATGTTCAAATTTTACCAAGTTCCATGAAGAGCAACGTGGATCGTCACTGTTTTTTTTTTTAATGATGGGTTTGGCTTTGGTGAAGGATTCACTCTAGTGTGTCGTCACTCCCTGTCCAATCAGAGGCCTGCGCTCTGTAGACGTCACATTATCAGCTCCAATCAGCTCGCTGAGAACCCCGGCCCAGTAGGAACTAAAATAGCAGCTGGTACCAGGAACTACGTCCTGATGGAAAACCTCACAAACCCAGCAGAGTTGTACGTGTAGCCCTGTGATAGGCTGTTACCTGTTCAGGTGAACCTTCACCCTCAGTCAGCTGGGACAGACTCCACCCTACAGGACCCAGATGAGGATGATGGATGGATGGATGGATGGTTAGATGGATGGATGGATGGATGATTGATGGATGGATGGATGGATGGATGGATGGATGGATGATGGATGGATAGAGGATGGATGGATGGATGGATGGTTAGATAGATGGATGGATGGATGGATGATTGATGGATGGATGGATGGATAGAGGATGGATGGATGGATGGATGGTTAGATGGATGGATGGATGATTGATGGATGGATGGATGGATGGATGATGGATGGATAGAGGATGGATGGATGGATGGATAGAGGATGGATGGATGATGGATGATGGATGGATAGAGGATGGATGGATGGTTAGATAGATGGATGGATGGATGGATGGTTAGATGGATGGATGGATGGATGGATAGATAAGAGGATGGATGGATGACCTTCAGGCTATAGATTCTATTTTGTTCTGATCTAGTGGAAATGAATGAATCTGTTTTGGAGCTGACACGCTGTACAGTTTATTAGTCGTGCAGTTTGTAGCTTCACAGCTGATTGTTCTTCATGGAAGTCCAGAGTAAAGCTGGATAAACCATCACTGACTGGTCGGCTGAGTCTTTTGAAGAATTCCTAATATATATATACTGAGAGTTTAATTATTAATCTCCTCTCAGATGTAGTGTTGAATTATTGAGCATTAAAGAGGCAAACTTAAAAAGCTACTTAAAAATCGCATAAAATCCAAATACTACGTGGAACGTATCTCTGATTCGTGTCCTGCAGCTGACTAATACTGTAAATATCGTTGTCTTTTGTGATTTTTGTCAACTCCTTTTCAATTACGTTGCAAAACTTGAAGCTGCTGGCATGAAAAACAGACGTCAGGCTCCGTTAAAAGGCATTTATCTTTAGCTAACACGACGTGAAGCCGACCCCCAAACGCCCAGCGGCTCCACAGAGCGTCAGTGTGACAGTCGGTCCTGAGGATAAATAAAGATGGAGGTATCATCTGTGTTTGTGGACAGCAGCTGCAGACGGAGCAGGGAGGCGGTGGAGGGACGACAATGACTGCACTGACTGTTTATTTTTATCAGGGCATTAGCAGATTAGGCACTCAAACTAACAAGGTCATCAAACTCTGATGCCTGAGAGCAGCAGACCTCTGCTAAGCGGCCGGCTGAGAGGGGAGATTTGCTGCGATATACCGGGTTTCACTTTCCTCCCGCTCCCTCGGCTTGGCCACCGCCTGACTTTATTAGTGCTTTTAATGATCTGAAGGGCACGGAGATGTAATTTGTTTAGAGCTTCACCAGCAGCGTGATGTCTTTACTGTATTGTGCTGACACGCTGCGGCACGTTTAAGTGCCTCAGAAACATCCGAGGGCTCGATTTGCTTTTGTAGTTGCGTCAAAGTGTGTCTGCTGAGTCGCTTTAAACGTCTCAAACTGCTTTTAGATTGATTTGGAGCTCGCTGAAGGAGGTTTTATTTCCAGGTCAGAAAAGGTTCTCGCTTAACTCCCTGGATCACACCCAAGTCAGTCCCAAACTATAATTATCAAAACATGACAGATCAGGAAATAAACCGTGTGGTAATTTATCCTGCTGCACCAGCGATGTCCAACATGAGGCCCGTGGTCCAAAAGTGGTCCTCCAGAAAGTGGAAAAATTCCAGAGAAGACATTAACTGCAGATTGTAAATTAGTAAAACTATAAATTTAAAATCATTTCTAGACCATGACAAGTTGTTTGGATCAGAAAGTAAAACACCAGATTGTTCTTTGTTCTTTTGTCTCATTTTTGTAATATTTTGTCCTTTTTTTGTTTGATTTTTGTCGTTTGTCTCATGTTTTCGTCATTTTGTTTCCTTTTGTCTCGCTTGTGTTTTTGTCTTATTTTTGTCATTTTATTTTGTGTGTCGTTTGTAACTGTTTTGTCGTTTTGTTTCTTGCTTTTGTCATTTTTTTGTCTCATTTTTATCCTTATATTTGTCTCTTTTGTTTCATGTCGTTTGTCTGATTTTTGTCGTATTGATCATAAAGTAAAATCCTTTGTAGACACTCTGTGATCTGTTTTTCTTCACAAATTTCAGGTTGTTCGTGATGTTTTATAGAAAGATAATTCCTTAAATGTGAACATTTTTGCACTAAAAGAAACCATTAGGAGTTGTGGTTATTTATTGGTTATTATGCTGTGGTTTTACTGGAGATCAGACTGAATGTGGAACCTGAACTAGAATCACTTTGACTCCCCTGCTCCATTGTTTTGTTCTATTTGAACAGCCAGCAGTAGATGTTAAACCTAACACCGCCTTGTTAGCGTCAGTGTGGGTGGCAGCTGGTGGAAACTTACAGAGCTGGATGATGTATTAACTCGAATTTGGCAATACGCTGGAGTGTAAATAATAAAACATTAACAAAACGGTAAATATAGCTACACAACAGCTAGCGGATCGGCTCCCAGATTCCCTTCCAGGCTCGTCGACTCGGAGGAAACGTAGCGTAGGTTTGAGCTGCTGATAGAAAAGCAGATGATGGAGGTGAAGGCCGGCGCTGTAGGAGGAGAAATGTGGAGGAGTGAAGTGCAAACAGGGCTGGAGCTGCATTCACTGCTGCTGCTTTAACGAGGGCTTGCTACTCTGATTGACCTCTGCCGCTGGCTGTCTCATTGAACCGTGTCTATCTTAATGGACGGTGATGTGCACTATTACCGAGTGCCAGTAGTTCCTGCACTACAGCCTCAAAACCCTACAGACTCTTACACCTTCATACAGCTCAGGGCAGCGACCGCATGACATTTCAACACTCTTACTGGTGAGAAGGCAGCTCACTAGAAGAGCCAAGCACAGGGGTGTTAAATCCGTCTTAGTTCAGGACCGGACCAGTAAAACCACAGCATAACAATCTATAAATAACTCAGAAGATTTCCTGTGTTTTAGTGCATTCAGTTTATCATTTCCACATTACAACTTCCAGAGTGTCTGCAAAGGAACACAACATTTAGTCACCTGGAACTGAACCATGGAGGATTTTACTGCATGATCAATATGGCAAAAAAAGACAAAAAACAACAAAAACAAGACTAACTGTTACAGAAATGAGACACAGTATGACGAAAACGAAACACAAGTGACAAAAAATGAGACAAATGACACGAAACAAAACAAAAAAGGGAAAAAATTAGACAAAAGAGTTACAAAGCAACAAAAAAATGGACAAAAGTGAGAAATAAAATTACAAAAAAGTAGACAAACGACACAAATGAATCACAAAAAAATGAATAAAGCAGAACACAAAATGACAAAAATAAGACAAAAACAAGCGAGACAAAAAGGAGACAGAAAAGAACAGTGAACAATCTAATATTTTACTTTCTGATCCAAACAACTTGTCATGGTCTAGAAATGATTTTAAATTTATCGTTTTACTAATTTACAATCTGCAGTTAATGTCTTCTCTGTAATTTTTACACTCTGAGGGCCGGATTGGACCCTCTGGAGGACCACTTTTGGACCACGGGCCTCATGTTGGACACCCCCGCTGTAGTTGACTAAAACATTAGAATAGCGTTACTTCTGATTTTTACCGTCTTCAGATGGTTTTTACCGTCTTTTCCTGACTTAGCTGTTGCTTCCATGTTTGACGCTGCAGTAGAAGGCAGTTTGGCATCGGTCTCACTTTTTCTTGTGCAGAAAAGCGAGTTTATTGATGTGTGGCTTCGGATTGTCTTTCTAGTGTTTGGAGAAGGCACCACCCACAGCAGAGCGTCAACGCAAGGGAAACAGACGAGCAGAACGGCTATAAATAGTCTGAGGTTGGAGGCTCTGGGGAAATCTCACAGCCTCAATAACAGCTTGTTTTTCTTGTATAATACGTGGGACCAGTAAAATGTCTTTTGTTGCTTAGCTGATAAGGTTTATGGATCGCATGTCGTGGAGCTTTTATTCCTCCTCAGCCTAAAGCGAGCTGCTCTGGGGCTTTTAAAGCATCGGGTTGGGTCTGTGAAGCTCCAGTTCTGGTCACTGCTGTCACCGTTACACTGAAGTGTAAACATGAAGTGGACTGCACGGGGTGCTAGCTTGTGTTTGGTCAAAGCCTCAGACTTGTAAGAAGTGTGAATGGTTGGTATTTGGGGGGGAATGGCGGTGGCTGAGCTGTTGATGACAGCCTCTCAGTTTGTTGTCAGGTTTCCCTTTGCTGTGAGATAAGATTTATGACTATGGAGAGAGAAATCCTGGTCGGCTCAGCTCAGCTTATCTGGATTTCTGCCCCCAGCGCAGCTTCTGTCCCTGTCGGACCAAGTGGGTGACCTTGACAAGAATGTGGCTTATTGTTGTAATAGATACTGTTGTTGTCAGCTGACCTATGGCCGGGTGGAGGAGGGGAAGAGGATCAGCAGGAGAACCGGAGTCAGCGTTAGAGTTTTAATCTTCATACGTATTTACAGTGTTGGTGATAGAAATAGTGAATAATTTAAGTGAGGTTAGTGGTGTTTTGTGATTTTATTGACAACAGTAATAACAGGGAGATCAGTCAGTCATGGAAGTAATTGTTGGTTGCAGCCGTCCTGCCAGGATCCAGTGTTGTTCTGCAGATAAGTCAAGCTGAGCAGCTTTTATTTTTATCCTCAACATCACCAATGACAAACTAGAGTAAACCTTGTAAAGCCCGCTGTTGCAGAAATACATCAGTTTTTTATTTTATTTAAAAACATATATTATTTTATTATATATGTATATATAATTGTTTTTATTTCATTTATTTTTTTCTCATGTTCTTCTGTATTTCAGTTCATATGTTATTTATTATTTGTATTTTCTACTTCATATATATATATATATATATATATATATATATATATATATATATAGTTATTCTATTTTTTGCACATTTTTTTCTACATTTTTTTAATACATATATTTTGTTTTTTGATAATTTTCTTCTATATTTCAGTTTATATATTATTGCCATTATTATTTCTATTTTTTAATTTTATTTTATGCTATTTTTTTCCATATTTTGGTTTTTCCATTGTCTTCTATATCGGGGTTTATATATTATTATTATTATTATTTCTATTTTTTAATATATTTTTTGCTAAATTTCTTTCTATATTTAGGTTTATTTATATACAAGAATAATTTCTTTTGTTTATTTTTTGCTCATTTTTCTTCTATATTTGGGTTTATATATTATTATTATTATTTCTATTTTTTAAAAATAATTAATTTTTCAAATATTTTTTTGCTAATTTTCTTTCAATATTTGTGTTTATATATTATTATTATTATTATTATTACTATTATTATTATTTCTATTTTTAATATATTTTTTTTGCTAATTTTCTTTCAATATTTGGGTTTATTTATTATTATTATTATTACTATTATTATTATTTCTATTTTTTAATATATTTTTTTTGCTAATTTTCTTTCAATATTTGGGTTTATTTATTATTATTATTACTATTATTATTATTTCTATTTTTTAATATATTTTTTGCTAATTTTCTTTCAATATTTGGGTTTATTTATTTACAAGTATAATTTCCTTTTCTAATTTTTATTCTATATTTGGGTCTTACGGGGTTTAAGGAGCTCTGTATTTTGCTCGGCATACAGCCCCCCCTGTCCTTAGGCCATTGATAAGCTGCATTGTTACGTGTTGTGAAGAACATCCAGCCACAAACCACACACTGTGAAACCACAAACGATCTTCTGAAGCAGCCAGGCAGAGAGAATAGTCTGCTTCCTGCTTTCTACTTTCTAGTAGAATGAATTATGCTCAGACGCTCCCTCCAGTAGGCGTCCAACACATTCATTCTGCAGCAAACATGAAGGGATGTTCACATTTCCCTGCCTCTGTATGGAGAGCTTTCAATCCCCCTGATACCCCACGGCCCGCCCCGGTACACTTCCACCCCAGCCCCCACCCGTCGGCAACAAACAATACCTCCAAGCAGCACGCTGAGCCGGAGAGCAGAGGAAGGAATTAGATTGACAAGGTCAAGCTGAACCCAGACCAGAGGAAAGTGTAGCACACCACCTGCTATATGTTAGCCGCCCGACCAGCCGCCATCCAGCCCGCCATCCAGCCCGCCGGCCAAATACCTCAGCTGAGCAGGACAAATGATGCCAACTTTTTTTAGTGAGTACTTTCCCATTCTTTACTTGTTTCCGGAGCTGCCATCTACTACAACAATGCTCTGGTTTCTCCTCTGCTTGTTGGCTGAGGTTGGTGTTCAGAGCGAAGCCGGAGGTAATAATGAGGAGTGGAACGTTTAGTGAAGCAGATGGAGACGTTAGCTCGCCTGTAGCTTTAACCCTCGGGTCGTCCTGTGGGTCAAAATGACTCGTTTTAAAGTTAGAAAAAGTGGGGGGAAAATGTATTTTTACAGTGAAACTTCTGATGTCCACATTTCCAACATTTTTGGGAAATTTTTGAACATTTTTTGGCGGAAAAAAAATGTTAAAAATGCTTCTAAAGAACATTCATAAAAATCAACCAAAATCCACCGAAATTCACTGGATTTTGGTTGATTATGTGAATGTTCTTAAAGAAAATATCAGAAGTTTTACTGATATACACCCGCTGTCAAAGGTTTTGAGACAGGTTCTAATTTATTTGAATGAGAAAGTGTCTCAAAACTTTTGACAGGCGCTGTACATGGAATCACTTTAGATAATTTTAGGATTTTTTGGAAGATTTTCACTCATTTTTTGAAAATATTTCCAAGAATTTTCTTGCCTTTTTTTAAACAAAATTTTTAAGGGAAACTTTTAAGGAAGGAGGAAGTTTATCTAATCCCACCCCTTCTGCTTCCACAGTGATTGCAGATCTATTCATTCTGCTTCTTCAGCATTTATAAACAATAATAATGACAGTAATAATACCAGTGTACATGATTTAGAATAAATATACACCAATACAAAAGGATCTAACGGCAGCAAAAAGACCCAACTAATAGTATTCCGAGGTTAAATCTGTTCACAGCTACTGGATGGATTTCCATGATTTTTTTATATGTTTGTGTCGCTATCAGGACAAATTGTTGTCACTGTATGAACCTTTTATCTCATGTCTCTATCAAGTAAAAATCAGAATTTATCCTGAAGCCTCTGCTGTGTGAGTATTCTGTTAGTTTGACCACTCTCTGGGATGTGGAACATTTTCCAGCTCAATTAGCATCATAACGGTGAACATGCTGACTCGTTTGAAGGGCAGCTGGATTTCTCTGTAATACTCTAAAACCCTCATAGTACAATAGACGTATGATACACGAAGAAACCACTAAAATCTAGTCCAGTTTGTATTTCAGTCCTTGGCTTTTATTTTCTCTGCTTTTACTCACTGAGTTAATAGTTGGAAATTGGAGACGCAGCGGTTTTGCCAGCAGGGAGAGGAAAACGAGCGTTCAGACCCACCTTAAAGGCAGTAATCAGACCCACAGTTCTGGTTTTACTGTTTGCATCGTAGTCTTAAGAAGAGGAGTTTTTCCTCCGTGTGACTTTGCCTTTCTGGGTAAATTAGGCCACTGCTTCAGAAGTGAGCAAATTGGTGAGCTCCACTTATCCTGGCTCAGTCCTCTGCCCTGCGGTCCCTCGTGCCTTCTGTCTTTTTATATCACTTTTACTTCCCATCATGGAGCCGCATCCCTCCTCACTAATGTCTGCTGTCCTTTCATCAGATGTCTCCACAGGTACAGCCTCTCATGCTCAGGTCAAACTCCACGGACCTTTTTACTTCTGTTTGATCAAAGGTCTCTGGTTTTCAGTATACAGCTGTAACGGGGGGGTCAGATTCATTCTAGTCCAGGTTCCACATTCAGCCCAGTCTGATGTTCAGTGGACCTGACCAGTAAAGCCACAGCATAATAACCTATAAATAACCACAACTCCAATTTTTTCCTTAGTTTCAGTGCAAAAAAAGTGCATTCAGTTTATCATTTCCACATCACAACTTCCAGATCACAGAGTGTCTACAAAGGAACACAACATTTAGTCACCTGGACCTGAACCATGGAGGGTTTTACTGCATGATCAAAACGACAAAAGTCAGACAACAATAGGCAAAACAATAAAAGCAAGACAAAAAGATCAAAAATGACAAAATATTACAAAAATGAGACACAAAATGACAAAAAATTAGAGAAACGACACAAAACAAAAACATTACAAAGTGGCAAAAAAATTAGAAAAAATGATACAAGTGAGAAAAAACAACAAAGAAGACAAGTGACACACAAAACAACAAATAAAGCAAAACAAAAATGACAAAATTAAGACAAAAAAACACAAGCGAGACAAAAGGGAAACCACGAAACAAAAACGACAAAAAACAGAAACAAAATGACAAAAACAAGACAAACGACAAAAGTCAAACAAAATCAAGACAAAATGTTAAAATGAGATGTAATATGACAAAAACGAGACACAAAACAACACAAAAATGAGACAAAAGACACGAAACTAAACAAAGACTGAAAACTAGACAAAAAATGAACAAACGACACACACAAGTCAAAAAAATGCAAAAGTGATACACAAAACAACAAATAAAGTGAAACACAAACTGACAAAAAATAAGACAATAAATAACAAAAGCAAGACAAAATATTACAAAAATGAGACACAAAATGACAAAACAACAAATGAGCAATCTAGTGTTTTACTTTCTGATCCAAACAACTTGTCATGGTCTAGAAATGATTTTAAATTTATAGTTTTACTCATTTACAATCTGCAGTTAATGTCTTCTCTGTAATTTTTACACTCTGAGGACCGGATTGGACCCTCTGGAGGACCACTTTTGGCCTAAAGTCAGGTCAAAAACGACAAAAAGAAGACAAAGTATGACAAAAATGAGACACAAAACAACCAAAAATGAGACCGACATGAAACGGAGCAAAAAAAGGACAAAAATTAGATGAAAACGTTACAAAGTGACAAAAAATGGACAGATGACAAAAATGAGACAAAAAATGAGAACAGCGAGAAACAAAACGGCAAAAAAAGAACAAATCACCCAAATGATGCACAAAACAGCGAATAAAGCACAAAAAACAGACAAAAAGGAAACACAAAATGACAAAAGAACAAAGAACAATCTAGTATTTTACTTTCTGATCCAAACAACTCTAAAAATAATTTTAAATTTATAGTTTTACTAATTTATGTACCTTTCATTGTTTATCTTTTTATTGGACCCTCTGGAGGACCGGTTTTGGCCCACGGAATGATATTAAGTTGTGTGTGTTTGTGACAGTGGAGCTGTGATTCCAGCTGTTCTCAGATGTTTATGGATGTTTATCCAGACGCTCCTCAGGTTCACGTCTCTTCCTTCATTCCTCTACATCCAAACCTGGAAGTTGTTCTGCAGAATGAGCTGCAGTGTTCAGTGTCAAAACGTGCTAAGATCAGACCTCAGATCCGGTTCTCCTGCCTTTAGTAAAGGCTGGTTATACCTTTATTCTGACCCTCGCCTGCAGTGTGAGAAATGTGTCGTTTGCATGCGAGGTGTAGGACTGTGATGTTCAGGAGTCATATGGCAAATGGCTGCTCTGTCAGACAATCACTGTTTAGATTGAGATCCCGGCTCACTCATTAGAGCTCCAAAGAGATTGTAGGTCATGGGTGAGTGGCTTCATCACAGCTTAGCTTCCTCTCTGTATTATTTATGTGCGGTTCTGCTTTCCTGAAAGCACAATTAGCAGCTAAAACTGAGAAGCGTTGCCTAGAAACGGAGTGCCTTTAGCCAGCTGGTGGTCTGCAATAGATGTCAGGTGTTCCTGTTTGTGTTTTCTCTCTCGGTTTCTGTGATTACTTGGAGCTTCAAAGACGCAGAGAGTGCGGTTTCAGAGAAGGAATTAGGCCAGTGTGCATTGTCTGAAAACAATCGGGTCTGCTTTCACGAGTTGAAAGGAAATCCAGTCATTTTATGTCTCGTTCTGTGTCTCCTGGCTGATTTGAACGTTTCACTAATCAAGTTAGATGAGGCATTTGTTTTCACTTGTTGCTTTAATACTAACAACCGTGTTACTGCAGTTCTCCCAGTAAAACAGCTCACATTAAACCAGGAGTGTCAAACTGGTTTTACTTCAGGTTCCACATTCAGTAAAACCACAGCATAGTAACCTCTAAATAACCACAACTCCTAATGGTTCCTTTGTTTTACTGCAAACATGTTCACATTTAAGGAATTGTCTTTCTACAAAACATCATGAACAACCTGATATTTCTGAATAAAAATAAGTTCAATTTCATCCACATTCATCCTCAGTTTATCATTTCCACATCACAACTTCCAGATCACAGAGTGTCTACAAAGGAACACAACATTTAGTCACCTGGACCTGAACCACAGAGGGTTTTACTTTATGATCAATGTGACAAAAAAGGCAAAAGCAAGACAAAATATTACAAAAATGAGACACAAAACGACACAAAACAAAGCAAAAAAGAGACAAAAAGTTTAATGACGCTACAAAGTGACAAAAATTAGACAAGAAAATGACAAAAGTGAGGAACAAAATGACAAAAAGTAGACAAACGATGCAAACGACACACAAAACAATGAATAAAGCAAAACACAAAATGACAAAAATAACACAAAAAACACAGGCGTGGCAAAAAGGAAACACAAGATGACAAAAACAAGAAATAAAACGAGAAAAAATACGACAAACGACACGAAGCAAAACCAAAAACTGACAACAAATTTTTTTTTAAAAACGTTACAAAGCGAGAAAAATGGACAAAAATGCGTCAAAGAATAACACAAATCACACAAACGAGACAAAAAAAATGACAGAAACAAAACAACAAAAAAATAGACTAGCAACACAATTGGGATAAAACACAAAATCTCAAAAGCGAGAAACAAAATGAGGAAAAAATGAGAAACGGCATGAAACAAGACAAAAAAGTGACAAAACAATAAAAAAATGGACAAATGACAAAATATGACACACAAAACAACGAATAGAACAGAACACAAGATGACGACAAAAAATAAGAACAATACACGAACGTGACAAAAATGAGACGCAAAACGACAATAGTCAGACAAAAACATGACAAAATATTACAAAAATGAGGCACAAAAGAACAAAGAACAATCTAGCATTTTACTTTCTGATCCAAACAACTTGTCATGGTCTGGAAATGATTTTAATTTATAGTTTTACTAATTTACAATCTGCAGTTAATGTCTTCTCTGTAGTTTTTCCACTTTGAGGGCCGGATTGGACCCTCTGGAGGACCACTTTTGGACCACAGGCCTCATGTTGGACAGCCCTGCTTTAAATCCTACCCGGTGATTGTGTGCTGGTTATCAGAGGGAGCTGGTCAGAATTTAAACGCTGCTGTTCTTAAATTCATTGTGCAGATTACAGTCTCACATTGTTTGACAGCCAGATGAAGGCCTGCTTCCCTTTTTTCACTGTTTCTTAACTAAGTGTCGCTGGTGTTGAAAGAAGCACCGACTAGAGCTGAACAAACAGAAGTGTGATCTCCACTGGCCTCCGACCTCGGTAACTCACCAAAGATGTTCACAGGTTTTACAGTCAGAAAGAATTACATAATTGAAGCAGATCAGTGAACTCAGACACAATTCCTTTTTACTTAATAATGGCCTCCTGTTTTTAAGACAGATGTTTTCTGTCTTTTGATGTTGAATGCGGTGTTAAATTTCTCGTGTTTTATCGGGTTAGAAGATCTTTAAGTGGTTGAACAATCACCTGAGGTCGTTAATCTTCTCGGCCTGTGGTTGGAAACTCCACATCAACGGACTGAAATTCATTCAGATTTTAGCGTAGTAATTAGGATAGTAATGTCTATCAAGAGACTAAATCTGTGCCTATGAATAAATGTGTTAACGGTGGTTAAGCCGTTTAAACGTTCATGTGTGCTAAATGCTAAACAGAAGAAGTGCCACAGGTGACATTAAAGCCATTATCATTTCATTAATCAGCAGAAGCATGCAAACAGACAGGTTTATTTACCCTCCAGCTAGCTTACATGTGTTAGCTTCAGGTGACATATGTACGCCGTTGCTGCTGTGAATTATTTACATTTCACAGCTTTGTTGGTTTAATCCTAATTACCTCCTTCAAACTTAGTTTCTCCTCTCATGTTAAACACTGTGTGTGCTGTGTGCTTTACAAAAATGCCTCCTAATGCTATATTTTGAAATGAACAGAGTGTTAAATCCAGTCAGAGCTGATACCCCACATCTGCAGTCAGTTTTACTCCTTATCTGACCTGACATCTATTCAAACAACGCTGTGGCCAGCTCTCCTAAAAATGGAGCTAGATAACCAAAGCAGGAGCACGAAGCCAGGAGAGCGTGTGAGAAGGATAAACCGCCTGTAGTTTGTATTTTATCGCACACACTAATGCAGAAAAGTGTAATGCTGTGGTTTAGCATTGTGATTGTCTGTGACCTGCAGCAGAAGAACAACAAGAAAAGCCCTCAGAGCTCAGTACTCCTCCAAAGCTGCTCAGTCTTTGTATCTAACCTGAACCATTTCTTTACCACTAACTGAGCCATTTCCAACCAATTTTGAGCCATTTTTAACCATTTTTAACCCTACTGTTGTCTTCATTTACGGGCACCAAAAAATATTGTTTCCCTGTTTGGAAAAAATCCAAAAATTCAGCAAAAAAAATTCCCCAAATTTCGGAAAATCTGCAAAACATTCGGGAAGAAAATTTCAATAATTCTTTGAAAGTTTCCCTTACAGATTTTATTTTCAAAAATCATCAGTCATTATCAGTAAAACTTCTGATATTTTCTTAAAGAACATTCACAAAAAATCAACCAAAATGCAGCAAAATTCACTGGATTTTGGTTGATTTTTATGTGAACGTTCATAAAGAAACATTTTTAACATTTTTTTTCCACCAAAAAATGTTCAAAAATTTCTCACAAATGTTGAAAATGTGAACATCAGAAGTTTCAGTGTGAAAATGCATTTTTTTTTTTCCACATTTTCACTCTTTAAAACGGGTGGTTTTGACCTGCAGGACGACACCAGGGTTAAACCATGACTCGTTCAGCTCCTTACTGTCCACATGACTCAGACCTGGACAGGTGTCTCGCTACGACACTCCGCTGTAATCCTCTCGCTGATCCTCGTCCAAGCTCCGCGCTCAGTTTCTTAATCCCAACTCTAATAAACAAGTTAAAGCTGAAGCTGATGTGCGCAGTAAAAAGTGCAGCATGCGTCCATCTGTTACTGTGCGATCGCTGTTCCCCCTCAGTCAGCGCTGGAAGGAATGCACGTCCCGGTCCAAGATTCACAGGAATGTTGTGAGCGAGCTGAACTCTATTCCTGGCTTTCTGGAGGAGGGTTTGAGTTAAGAAAAGGTTTGCGTGACACTCAGGCATTGCGGCTTCGGGGGAGATTTCAAAATCCTCCTGTAAAGTCTCGCAGGCAGGGGAGAAATCACGGAGTTTGGCTTCGGCTGAGCGTCGGGTAGAGCCTTGTAATCTGACAAGTTGTGTAGTTCAGTTGCGGACAAGACGTCAAGCATTTCACTGTGTGGGTTTACATTCTGCAGCCCCAGAGAAAGTCCTTTTGTTCTCTCATCCATTGACAGAACTTGGAAATAGAGCAGCATTGTAAACCGGTCCCATGTCCGTTGTGATTCTATTTTAATTATTTTACGTGCTGAATGGTTCCTTTATCGCGTGTTGGCTCTAGACTGGCCTTTCACTGAAAATTCTGACAGCTGAGATGAAACAACTCCCCGTTGCCCTGTTTGGAAATTGACTGGAAGTAATAAAGCTCATTCAGACCAGCTTAAACTTCGTCTGAAAATATTATGACTGTGAAATTCATCAGTTCATTAGTGGAAATTATGAAGCTCAGGAATATTGACTGGAGTTGTTCTGGGAATCTCCAACATTTAGTGTTTCTATTGCAGCTAATTAGAGACTTAGGAAACCAGGGGAATCCTTAAACATCAGTCTGTCCTGACACTTAACCTGTTATTTTCCTGAATTCATTACTAGCTCCCATCATTAACCTCCTGTCATCTGAAACTGGGGTTTATTAAGACCTGTTCCCGCTGCACGCCTCAGTCATCGCCTATAAATGTAGACAAATTAAACAGTAGTGTTCCCATCGGAGGTGCACAACTATTAACACTGAATTCTAAGATCTGTCCTCTTTGCAGGCATCATCCAGTCTCAGGGACGCTTAAGGAGAGTAGATGTGGTGCAGCATCGATGAATCTGCATCGATACAGACCATAAGTCATCAGTGGATTATCACATAAATGCATTTAGATTCAAGAATCATTGGTGTTTAGGTTCAAACTGAAGCTATTAGATGTCTAACCAAATAGTTGAAAATGATAAATTCATCAGCTGTTTTTTTGTCCGGTAGCTTTGGATAGCCTCAGATGGACAAAACAAGACCTGAGATGACGTAGAACGGAACAGTTTCCACAGTAATCTGATATTTTGTCAGTTAATTGAGAACATTTCCAGCAGATTCATTGATTATGAAACCCGTCGTTAGCTGCAGCAGCTCCATTAGCTCCCTGATATAAACAGTCAGGATGAGGCCACATAAAAACAATAGAAATAAGCACCAGAAATAAATGGATTGCTAGCCGGTAGCATCAGTGCTAATCCAAGCACATTTATTCACTGGCTACTGGCCACAGAGAAAGGCTGACAGAGTGAATTTAATCCAGGAAAGGACAGTTAACCTGTCGTCCTGTGGGTCAAAATTGACCCGTTATAAAGTTTGAAAATGTGGGGAAAAAAAACAAAAAACATTTTCACAGTGAAACTTCTGGTGTCGATGTTTCAACATTTTGGGGATTTTTTTTAAACATTTCTTGGTGGAAAAAAGAAATGTTCACGTTTCTTTAAAGAAATGTTCTGACAGACAATATTAGAATTTATGGAATCACTTTAGATATTTTTAACATTTTTCTGGAAGATTTTTACTCATTTTTTGAAAATATTTGCAAGAATTTTCTTGCCAAATTTGGGGGATTTTTTTAAAAATAAAACTTTTTAGGGAAACTTTGAAGGAATTATTGGAAGGTTTTGCAAATTTGCAGAAATGGGGGGAATTTTTTACTGAATTTTTGGATTTTTTTTTCAAACAAGGAAACAATATTTTTAGGGGCCTCTAAATGAGGACAACAGAAGGGTTAAAGGAGAGTTTTTCCTCCATGTCATCATTATGTCAGCCAACTTTGGTCAGCTCCTAAAACGTCGACACTAACACTTTGAGTTGGAGGAGTTGAGTCTATCTGGAGGAGCTGCTGCATGAACCTGTTTGCACCTTTCACCGCTGGCTGTCACTCTGCAGGAGGCTTCATTGAGTCTCCATACAGCCCAGGAACAGAGCCTGGTGACAGCTGGGTGATTACCTGTCCTGTCTCATCCAGTCAGCAGCCGGCGGCATGGACACATCATGCATCAGAAGCTGACACTCGGTGATTACGACGTCGTTAGCCTCGACTCTGTGTCGCTCTCTGCACACATTAATTTGTTCTTCCTGTGAGCATCAGGAGAAATGGACGGTCCACGCTGATTTCAGGAAAGTGTGAAATAAAAAGCCGGGGGACGTCAAGTCTGAGCCAATATTAAATTCCATCGAAGATGTTTGGTTTTCAAAGCGCTTCTGTTCATCGTGGATTTCTTGTTTCCTGATCAATGTGCTTCACAGAATAATTCATGGCAAATATAAAAGCACGTCTTCATAAAGTCATGAATACCAACCACTTTCATGCATGTATGAATCATTTTACTAGAAGATAACAGAATATTGTAACAGACTGATGTTGTTGTTGATGGTGAGGTTTCAGTGTTTATTGTTCAGTTCCAGATTTACCTGATGTCAGTGAACGTGTCATGTTTAGTTAGCTCACCTCTGATTGGCTGAGAGTCAGCAGTAGAGAGAGCTGGGAACGGCGGCTAATTCTGGAGCTAAGTTATGGGGTTTTCTAGTTATTCTGGAGCTAAGTTATGGGGTTTTTCTAGTTATTCTGGAGCTAAGTTATGGGTTTTTTCTAGTTATTCTGGAGCTAAGTTATGGGGTTTTCTAGTTATTCTGGAGCTAAGTTATGGGGTTTTTCTAGTTATTCTGGAACTAAGTTATGGGGTTTTCTAGTTATTCTGGAGCTAAGTTATGGGGTTTTCTAGTTATTCTGGAGCTAAGTTATGGGGTTTTTCTAGTTATTCTGGAGCTAAGTTATGGGGTTTTCTAGTTATTCTGGAGCTAAGTTATGGGTTTTTCTAGTTGTTATGGGTTTTTCTATTTATTCTGGAGCTAAGTTATGGGGTTTTTCTAGTTATTCTGGAACTAAGTTATGGGGTTTTCTAGTTATTCTGGAGCTAAGTTATGGGGTTTTCTAGTTATTCTGGAGCTAAGTTATGGGGTTTTTCTAGTTATTCTGGAGCTAAGTTATGGGTTTTTTCTAGTTATTCTGGAGCTAAGTTATGGGGTTTTCTAGTTATTCTGGAGCTAAGTTATGGGTTTTTTCTAGTTATTCTGGAGCTAAGTTATGGGGTTTTCTAGTTATTCTGGAGCTAAGTTATGGGTTTTTCTAGTTGTTATGGGTTTTTCTATTTATTCTGGAGCTAAGTTATGGGGTTTTTCTAGTTATTCTGGAGCTAAGTTATGGGTTTTTCTAGTTGTTATGGGTTTTTCTATTTATTCTGGAGCTAAGTTACGGGTTTTTCTAGTTCTTCTGGCGTTGGCTACGGTCCACAGCATCCTGTGTGAAGGTTCAATAAACCAGCAGAGAACCAGATAAAGTCTCACTCATTCATCACAGAGGGTCACTACAATATGTTGACCTGTTTATACAACCTGACACATGGTGATCGGGTCCATTGGTCGCGAGGGTTAAACGAAGGAGGACGACTGACCGAGCGATGGTTTGACTCGTCCTTAGATGGGTCAGTCTAAAGCAGTAACCTCCATGTATTCAGCTCTATGTTGTGTTAGTTCTCTCCATCCTGATCACTGTAGAGCAGTAAGTAGATCAGAACAATTATTTAAAGGGTGTACAGGCTTATAATCCAATGTGTCAATTGTTGTTTTGTCTCCTAAGTCTAACTGGATCCAGCATTGGCAGCATATTCCAGAGCACTGAGTGGTTTATGCCCAATTAATAAATGTGCAGTGTTGGCTGCAGCGCCGCATTCCTCCTGCAGTTCAGCGCTAATGATTTGGAGCGCTTTAATGTCGGCTGCCTTGAATAAAGAGCACTAAGCCTGGTGTCACCCTTAAATCACCGCCAGCCTTCCTCTCTCTGTCCACCTACACGTTTTCCTGCCTCCAGTCCTCTCCTCTCCCTCTTCGTTTTCCTCGTCAGCCCTCCGTCTCTCGGTTGCTGTCACAGTGTGTCAGAACAGGTGGAATCAATTACTGACCCTCGGCAGAACGCTCCCTGGCCACAACCAGCCCTTTAATTGAGGGAATTAATGAGTGATCAGTCCACGAGATGATTCGGTGTCATGAATCTCTCTCTGCTGGAGGAGGGATTGTTTGGCCGACCCTGCATAACTAATTCTGTCCTTCCACTGAGGCAGTCAGAGAGTTCACGTTCCGTCCTCGGCCTTCCCTGCCCGCTAATCACCTCTCAGGCTGAGGAAGGCTGCTGGAGTCCACTGCAGCTCAACCTGCTGCTTCATCTCCTCTTCCCTCTGATGACCAGAATGTCTTCCAGGCGTTTGTTCACTTCAAAATCTTAACATCTGCTCCGTGTGTGTTTACCTGCTGGTTCTAAAGTGTCTCATGTTGTTTCCTCTTCTCAGATGGAGTCTCCCGTCTCCACGCCAGCTCCTCCTCCTCTCCACCTCCTGGCCGCGGTGGGAAACAGTGACATCGCCTCGCCGTGTGAGCAGATAATGGTTCGTACGCGCTCGGTGGCGGTGAACACGTCCGACGTGGCGCTGGCTACCGAACCCGAGTGCTTGGGGCCCTGCGAGCCCGGAACCAGCGTCAACCTGGAGGGCATCGTGTGGCAGGAGACGGAAGATGGTAAGTAAACGTTAAAGAAAACAAGCTGGAACCATGTGGAGCACTTGGTGTTTGTATTTTATTCACATATCCAGCATGGTCGCATTAAGACGGGGGTGTCAAACTCATTCTAGTCCAGGTTCCACATTCAGGACCAGTAAAACCAGTAAAACCACAGCATAGTAACCTATAAATAACCACAACTCCTGATGCTTCCTTTGGTTTAGTGCAAAAATGTTCAAATTTAAGGAGTTATCTTTCTATAAAACATCATGAACAACCTGAAATATCTGAAGAAAAACAAGTTCAGTTTCATCAGCATTCATCCTCAGTTTATCATTTCCACATTACAACTTCCAGATCACAGAGTGTCTACAAAGAAACACAACATTTAGTCACCTGGAACTGAACCACAGAGGATTTTACTGTATGATCAATATAACAGTCAGACCAAAAAAGGCAAAAGCAACAAGACAAAATATTACAGAAATGAAACGCGATGTGACGAAAATGAGACACAAAATAATAAAAAATAAGACACACAAAACAAAGAAGAGACAAACAAGAAGTTTTGCCAAACTTGGACCGCCCAGCGACAAAGAGGACCCATGTGACCTTAAAAATGAGGTCACGGTCACCAAATGCGAACTTGACGTGTGTCTTATTATGGTACACCTGTGTACCAAATACGGTGAGGCTACATCAATATTTTATCGAGTTATCACGCGGAAACCAAAGTGTTACAGACAAACAAGCAAGACCATGCAGCTGAAAACAATACCTTCCGGAAAACGCAGTTTTGCCGGGCGGTAAAAATGAGACAAAAAGTTACAAAGCGACAAAAAAATGGACAAACGGCAAAAGTAAGACAAAAAATGACAAAAGCGAGAAACAAAACGACAAAAAAGTAGACAAACGACGCAAATGAGACACAAAACAACGAATAAAGCAAAACAAAATTACAAAAATTAGACAAAAAACACAAGCAGGACAAAAAGTTAACACAACATGACAAAAAAAAGAGAAACTTAATGACAAAAATCAGATAAGGAAAGACAAAAAATGAGACAGAAAACAACAAAAGAACAATCTAGTATTTTACTTTCTGATCCAAACAACTTGTCATGGTCTGGAAATGATTTTAAATTTATAGTTTTACTAATTTACAATCTGCAGTTAATGTCTTCTCTGGAATTTTTCCACTTTGAGGGCCGGATTGGACCCTCTGGAGGACCACTTTTGGCCCACGGGCCTCATGTTGGACACCCCTGCATTAAGACATCCAGGAGGTTTTGGTTTCTCGGGCTTTAGTGAAGCTCTTGTCGTTATAAATGATCATGGCGCTGTGACTGCCGTAGATATTCTTCTGCTCAGATATGATTGGATCAGACTGCCTGAGGAGACGGTGGCTCTAATGCGAGCTGCTGCAGAACGCTGCCAAGAAGAATAGTATTTGGCAGGCAGTTCTTAGGTGGCCTTGATTTGTTTTGTTTTTTTTCGCTTGCTAGTATGCAGACGGGAGATATCTGCTCAACAACATCATGCCTCATAACACAGAGTGCTTTTTTCTGCCAGCCGGGAATAGAGCTGCTGTCCTGCAGCGCCGTCCGAGTGAAATCTTAGAAGCTCTCGGCTTTCCTCCCTTTGATCGAAACCGCATTCAGCTTATTTAATTTAAAGATGTATCACTAGCACTATCAGGTTCTGCTGGCTCTGAAAGCTGCCCCCCTTCCCTCTTTTTTTTTGCTGTTGTGCATGTGAAATAATGCAAACAGCTAATCTTCAAAGCGGCTCCGTCCAGCAGGCCTGCTGAGAGCCGATCGCCCACACATCCACAGTGCTGCTGCTCGCTTCACTCGGAGGAAGCGAACAGAAAAAGGTCCCCGGCTCATCAGCATTCCCACAGCACAGTCCCGCTATCGAGTGGCTTTTTTTCCCCTTTTTTGATTTTTACTCCGGCCCTGGGCTGTGTCTGATTCACCCTGTTCTCCTCTCTGCTGCAGCTCTTTTCTGTTCGCCAGCATCCAGCCAGTCGCCCCTTGACTCCGTTTCCAAGCAAACCGGGAGAGAGCGAGTGCAAGGCGAGGGGTTGAGGGGTGGGGGGCGGACAAGGCTACTTCTGTTAGTGACACAAACATGGCTCAGAGCCAGCAGCAGGACCATGTTTGTGCTCCCCCATTCTCTGCCTCCCACAGAGCGATTGAGCCTCCCCCTCCCTCCCCCTCCCAGTCTGTCCTCTGCCTGCACTCAGACTCTCAGAGCTGCTATTTTGGCTGGAAGAGGTGGTGGTTTGGCCTGATGGACCTGTGTTTTCTTCTGATTCTACTCATTCTGCTCAGTGGGGAGGAGGAGGTTGGTGGAGGTTTAGAGTGGTTTTAAAAGTGGAGGAGGGGAGGAGGGGGAGACGCTGCAGGTGGAGCTCACAGGTTGTTTTAGCCGCCAGGATGGTTTCCAGCCTCAAACCCACTCCTCTCTCTTTGAAGCCTGTTTTTTTTTAGCTCAGAGAAGAAACTTGCATCATGTAGATCAGAGGTGTCAAACTCGTCTTAGTCCAGGTTCTTGTTTGATCTCCAGTGGACCGGACCAGTAAAACCAGTAAAACCACAGCATAATAACCACATGTCCACATTTTTCATTTGTTTTAGTGTCAGCACCCAGCATTGTATTCCGTTCTCCACTACGCTGTGTTTTTCCTCCTCCATCATTTCAATGTCACCAGCAACCCAGCAGCTAGTTTTAAAATGAAAAACACCCAGATGCTGCTGCTGCTGCTTGCATCAAACTGCACCGCCGTTCAGCTGTTTTTCCCCAAAGAGAGCCGTGGATGTGGACTCGTCTCGCTGTGTGGCAACTCAACAAATGAGAACCAAATGAGGAAATCAAGCAAATCCAGGCAGAGCAGCAGAGGAGACGTAGCAGAGGCGTCCTGATTAGCGGTGAAGTTGAGCAGTCCTCCACTTCTCTGCATGGCGAGCCTCACACAGAGCTGTTTAGGCATGCACAGTGTGTGTGTGTGTGTGTGTGCATTTCATTTAGCATGCCAACCAACAGCTGCTTCATCACCTCCGCCTCTCGGCCTGGTGGGAGTAAATGAACAACAGGCTCCCAGTAATTGTCTGCGCCTCACCCGACTCTCCTAGTGCCAGAGAAAGAAACAGATGAGGAGGAAGCGAGCAGCACCTCACAGAACGCCGTCACAGAAGCTGCACCTCCGGTCAGAGCTGACAGGGATCTGGGCTGATGAGGCCGGATAAATTTTTCATCTCCTGTAATTTGAGCTCAGACGTTGCAGCGCCTTCAGCCAAACCTGGATAATGACAAGATTTAAATAGAAACGTTTGATGAACAAAAAACCCTCGTCGATGTAAAATAGACATACGGTTTGATGCATTTAGTCGGAGGTGTTAAACTGATCTTAGTTCAGGTTCCACATTCAGTTTGATTTCCAGTGGACCAGACCAGTAAAACCACAGCATAAGAACCTGTAAATAACCACAACTCCTGATGGTTCCTTTGTTTTAGTGAAAAAAATGTTCACATTTATGGAATTATCCTTCTACAAAACATCATGAGCAACCTGACATTTATGAAAAACATAAATTCAGTTTCATCAGCATTCATCCTCAGTTTATCATTTCCACATTACAACTTCCAGATCACAGAGTGTCTACAAAGAAACACAACATTTAGTCACCTGGACCTGAACCATGGAGGACTTTATTATCAATATGACAAAAAACAACAAAAGCAAGCCAAAAAATATTTTAAAAATGACAAAATATGACAAAAATGAGACACAAAATGACTAAAAATTAGAGAAACGACACGAAAAAGACAAAAAAATAGAAAAAAGTTACAAAGTGGCCAAAAAATGAGAAAAAATGATAAAAGCAAGAAAAAACAACAAAGAAGTAGACGAATGATACACAAAACAACAAATAAAGCAAAACAAAAATAAGACAAAAAACACAAGCTATACAAAAGGTAAACCACAAACAACAAAAAACAGAAACAAAACGACAAAAACAAGAGACAAGCGACAAAAGTCAGACAAACAAAATTAAAACAAAATGTTAAAATGAGATGTAATTTGACAAAAACGAGACACAAAACGACACAAAAATGAGACAAACGAGTAAACACAAAACAAAAAGACTGAAAACTAGACAAAAAAGTTACAAAGCGACAAAAAATGGACAAACGACAAACACAAGACAAAAAAATTGCCCAAAAGCGAGAAACAAGACGACAAAAAAGTAGACAAACGATACACAAAATGACAAATAAAGCGAAACACAAACAAAAAATAAGACGATAAATAACAAAAGCAAGACAAAATATTACCAAAATGAGACACAATGACAACAGCGAGAAACAAAATGACAAAAACATGACACAAACGACAAAAGTCAAAGAAAACAACTAAAGACAAAAAATTCCAAAAATGAGACACAAAATGACAAAACAACAAAAGAACAATCTAGTATTCTACTTCATGATCCAAACAACTTGTCATGGTCTAGAAATGATTTTAAATTTATAGCTTTACTAATTTACAATCTGCAGTTAATGTCTTCTCTGTAATTTTTACACTCTGAGGGCCGGATTGGACCCTCTGGAGGACCACTTTTGGACCACGGGCCTCATGTTGGACACCCATGCTTTTAGCCCTGTGTAGGAGGAAATAAAACGATGAGTGTGTGAGTGTTGCTGTCAGTCTGGGGTGAGTGAAGCGTAGACAGGAGGAAGCAGAGGGGGAGTGGTGGTATTTTGAGGCGGCTCTGACACTGACGAGGCGGTGGCAGCTCCCGGGTCGAGTCGGCAGAGCGATGGGCCAACCCCTCCCAGGCTCAGCGTGCTGATACCTCCAAATGCCATCTCTAAAATGCTGGAGAAGTTTATTGGTGTTGAAACGCAGCCCAGAACGCCTTGGCTCTTGCTCCGGGGCAGAGGGAACACAGAGGGGCGCCTCTGGCCAAACACCGGGGCTCCATGCCAGGGCCGGGGTGGCGTTCACACAGAGACCCTCCAGAGCTCAGCAGGCCATTCCCCAGCAGGTCCCACCGCTTCTTAAGCTCCCTAATAGATAAATAATACAGGCTGTTTGTGATAAATGTTTGTCTCATGGATTATTTATGCAGCACACGTCATTGGAGCGTTGGCTTCAGCACAGAAGTTAAAAGCTGTTTGGCATCTGCATGGAAGAGAGGTCAGCGTGAAACGGATATTCCTGTACAAACACTCCAGAGATGTCTTTTTTTTTTTCCACCTCTACTTCTCCAACCCTGTCAGGGAGTTGAGAAGGGGAATATTGTATGAAAGCAGTGCTTGGCTGTGCAGCTCACTTGCCAGCTATGCTTCCTTGCTCCTTTGAAGACCACCTGTCAGTGGCCTCGCTGAGATGTTTTTACAGAGGCGAGCGGTGGCTGCTCCCTGTGAACTCGCTATAGAAACTGTCCTTGAAATGAAAGTGAGCATTGTCAGGAGGCCTGTAGCTGTCTGCCAGGCCAATGAGCAAGGAGGAGATGGAGTGAAAAATCAATCACAGAAGACACAACTTCTGTTAACGCTCGTATTCAGAAGAAAAGAACAAAAGGGAGACTTCTTTTTCCTTTGTCCAGCCCCCACACACTCGACTGGCCACTTCTTTAGCCGCTCGCTAGCTCACTAAGCCGGTCTGTACCCTCAGCAGCGTTCACTATGCAGGTGAAATACCGCTTTTTGACCAATAAGAACCTGGTGCTGGGTCGGTGCTGGGTGGTTTAAATCTCCTGCCTCCTAAGAACCGGTTTGTTTTTCCATCAGCAAGGAGCCAAGTGAGAGCCATGTCATCGTGTCACCCTAAAACGTTTTACAGTGACGCCGGTACCCTAAAACGTAGACTTTTTTGTCTAATTTTTTGTCTCTCTTTTGTTTTGTTTCATGTCGTTTGTCTCATGTTTTTGTCGTTTTGTTTCCTGTTTGTCTTGTTTGTTTTTTTGTCTTATTTTTGTCGTTTTGTGTTCTGCTTTATTCGTTGTTTCGTGTAGCGTTTTTGTTATTCGTCTACTTTTTTGTCATTTTGTTTCTCGCTTTTGTCAATTTTTGTCTCATTTTTCTCATTCGTCCATTTTTTGTTGCTTCGTAACTTTTTTGTCTAATTTTCGGACTCTGTTTTGTTTTGTCTCATTTTTTGACTTATTGCATCCCATTTTTGTCAGATTTTGTCGTGTTTTTATTGTTTTTTGTCTGACTTTTCCCATGTAGTAGTACTACTACTATTACTGCTACTACTAGTACTAATACTACTACTACTACTCGTTCAGCTGTTTAAAAATGGCGGTTCTGTGTTCTCACCGTTGATCGTCGGTCACTGTGGCCCCGCCCCCAGCCCGTGACGTACTCGGTTCTTAACTCTGGCTCAGTAAAGAGCTGGTGCCTGAAAAGTTCCAGTTTTTGCTGTTTCGTCGGTGGAAACACAAAGAAGTGGTGCTAAGTCAGGCTCTGCAACCAGCCTGGTGGAAAAGGGTCCAGAGTGGCTGACTTCCAGGGGAAAAAATGAGCACTCACCAGCGTTCCTGAATATCTGGTTCAAATGCCGCTCAGAGGACGTTAGATTGTGACGTCTTTCTGAAGGAGGAGGCTCGTCTTGTTGGTCACACATCTCCTCCCTGGGTATTGTTATCCCAAATCTCTTAAGAGACACGTTGGTTCCCATTCTTATTGGCTGACGGCTGCATTTTTTCAAGCACTTAAACGGCCTTGAAACGTAAATCATACGCCTGGAGGAATTGAAGGCTTTGCCAGTGGTTGTCACAAGATATCATGTTTGCTATATCCACGTCAAGGAGAGCCTGAGTAATGCGCCTTTGGCAGACCTGCCTCCTAATCTCAGCACCATCTCCTTTAGGAAAACCCCAGAGGTGCAGCTTTAACCCAGAGATGGTGGATTCATCCAGATGACATTTCAGGAAACTGCTCCCCGCCTCAGAGCAAATTATTTACAGTAATAAGTACATGTTAAGTTGCTAGAGATGTCAAATATTTATTTTTTGGCTGTTGCAGACGTGGCTGGCTGCTGGTTTGTGATCTACTCCCGCTGTAGGAGTAAACATGTGGAGGGAGAAGCTGCTGCATGCGGCTGATAATGTCGGACGACGTGGGAAGCATACTAATGCTGCCTTCCTCTGCCTCTCAGTGCTATGAGAGAACTGACCTTCTCACAGGCTGTTATTCTTGTCAGTGAGAGTGACTTTACACTTTTACCTCTTATGAACCAGACTGCAGCCTGAACTTTTCAGATAGCGCTCGCTTGAAACGCTCCAAAATCCCAAATAAAATCATCAACCACACACTCGTCTCATCTGCTAGTCATCTGTGACTTTTACGCTCTTCAGCTAAGAGCTATCGTTTTTATTCTGCTTCTTTACAGAGCTGCAGGTAAAGATTATATTTTTACTACGGTTTAATCTACAGAATGCGCTGGCTCACAGATCAGTAAGAGCATCAGTTAATCTGCTAGAATGTGCTCTGACTTCTTTTTTTGTCTCATGTTTACAATGAAAGTAGGAACGTGTTTGTGAACGCTGACACCTCCATCTACATTTCAGCTACTAGCCAGCAGGTTTTATAGTATGATATGCTGCTGTCCAGACTGTCAGAGCTGGATTAGATTACATCTTTACTCCCACACTGGACTTAGATCAGCAACTGCTCATAATCAGTTAGAATTAGTCTTTTTATTATCTGTCTAAAACGGTACAGAGGCTATCTTAGAGTGGATGTTCAAGAGATTTATTTCAAGCTGACAAACCCAAAGTGAAAACTGGTTGGTTTACAGGTTGTTTGTGAAAAATGATGATTGTTTACAGCACCATACTGATAAGCTAGCATCAAAGATCCTAAAACGCTTTAACACACATGAGCCAGTTAGAAGCTGGTTAGCATGTTGGTTAACCTGGCGTCAAATGTGGTCCTTTTAATCTGGTATCTGAAGTTGAAATGTGCTCGTATCAGGGCAGAGGGCCTCAGAAAAACCTATTAGAGAAATGTACAGGAGGTCCTCGATTTACGACTGAACTGCTTCAGTGGAACTAGTTGACGAGTGGAGCGGATGAATACACTCTGGACAGTCGTCATAAGGCGGCTTTGTTTACATATGCTGCCACATTGGATTATTCTACATTCACTAACTTCTTACGGCTCCCAGCGTCATTCAGACTTACAGTTTACATTTTCTCTGGTATTTGCCTACCAACTTGTGTTTCAGTGTGAGCTAATGACTGTTTGTTGTTACTGTAGTTGTACAAATATGTAAACTGATCGATATCTTGATGCACGTAATGGCTTTGTTTACATTTTCACCGGAGTTCTGACTTACGACGAAAATCGGCTTACGTCACACCGTAGGAATGGAAGTCCGACGTAAGTCGAGGACTTCCTGTATCGCCATGTGATGCAATGCAAACAGCCATTTTTACTAAAATTTTGGAGAGCCTGACTAATATGTCAGTTGATGCTAGCATGTTACGGATATATCGGTATTGACTTAAATGTGGTCTGATATTAACTAATATGGAAATTTGGAATTTACAGATCGTAAAGAGAGACAGATGTGTGGGATAATGTCTGTGTAGGTCCTCATTCATCCAGGTCATGGTTATCCAAAGTAGTTTAAATCAATCCACTGGGCTTAAGAAAGTTCTTCAGAACTGAAGAAGCCTCTTGGATGAGAGGTGAAATGTCGTCAAGGAACTTAAGTCCAGTGGATTTATTTAAACTACTTTGGATGTGTAGGATAATTTGGAAACTTTGCACAGTTTGTCCAACAGAGTGGTCTGATTCCACTGTTTATGATCTTCTCAGAGTCAAACTCATAGGATCATTTTCTGTCTAACTCATACAAAAATAGGTGTTGCATTAGCCCCAAACATCCAGTGTCTGTTGAGTTTAAGCGTTTACTAAATGTGGCTACCAGAGGTTCAGAGGCAAATAACCAACAGGACACACAGTGATCATAGATGGTGTCTACAGATGGCCTGATTTGTCCAACCATTAGTTCAAACCCCTAAAATATTCATTTTACTACCACATAAGATAAAACAAAACCCTAGCGCAGGGTTTCTCAAACTGGAGCAGCGGCCCCCTGGGGGTTGTGTTAACATAACACTTAGAATACTGCCAGTCCTCCGTTCCTCTGGATAACCTCCATCTCCACAGTGACTCATACAGTTCGTCCTAAATTGCTGTCTGCAGAGCATTTCAGATAAAGGTCAGTCTTAGGACTTTCTCTTCTGACACTGACACAACCGGACAAGCTCGACTTCGTTTTATGCACCACAAGTGCAGAAACACCGTTAAAATGGACTGCTGGAAACATGCTCAGACACTTGAATGCTCAAACGCTTCATTTGTCAAGGTTACAGTTATTGCTCCTGGCAGCACCCGGCTATCTTTTATCTCCTCTCCCTAATGAATACTGACACTATTTTTCTCATTGTTCTCACTTTCTTGTCTACATGCAACCTTGATGAGTGGTGCTGTTACTGCAGAGAAGATTGGAACTGGAGGAGAAATATCAGTTGTTTTCTTTATAAGCATACATGGAGACTCTGTCAGTAATTACATCTGACTGTGTATAAAAATGAGAACTACAAGTGTCGGTAAATGTGAGCGACTTGTTCCGAGCTTGGCCTCGTTTTAATCGGATCTTTGGAAACCATTAATTTAGTGTTTTGTGTGAGCGGTTATTTAATGTCACAGCCGGTCGTTACGCAGAAATGATCGCCAGTTTTCCAAGACAACAAAGGCGTTTTGACAGGGTCAGTCAGTGAAAATGCCATTAACCCCTGTGGATTCCTGTTGAGCTGAAGCAGAGCAGAGGTCATCCAGTGAACCCTTCAGGTTTCAGCAGCAGCAGAGGACCTGATGTTCTGACCCCTCAGCAGCCAAACGTGTTGAGTAGGGAGGAGGGGACAGACGAGCTGCCCCCAACTTCATTACCCTCAGAGTAATCTTATACAACAGGGGTGTCCAACATGAGGCCCGTGGTCCAAAAGTGGTCCTCCAGAGGGTCCAATCCGGCCCTCAAAGTGGAAAAATTACAGAGAAGACATTAACTGCAGATTGTAAATTAGTAAAACTATAAATTTAAAATCATTTCTAGACCATGACAAGTTGTTTGGATCATAAAGTAAAATATTAGATTGTTCTTTTGTCATTCTGTGTCTCATTTTTGTAATATTTTGTCTGTTTTGGTAGTTTTTTGACTAACTGTTGTTGTTTGTCTCATGTTTTTGTCATTCTGTTTCTCGTTTTTTGTCGTTTTGTGTTTCCTTTTTGTCTCGCTTGTGTTTTGTCTTTTTTGTCATTTTGTTTCTCACTTTTATCATTTGTTGTCTCATCTGTCATTTGTGTAATTTTGTCTCATTTTTGTTTTTTGTCCATTGTTTTGTCGCTTTGTAACTTTTTAGTCAAATTTTTGGTCTCTTTTTTGTTTAGTTTTGTGTTTACTCGTTTTTTTGTTGTTTTTGTCTCATTTTTGTAATATTTTTCTTTGTTGTCTTTCTTTAGACTTGACGTTTTTCTCTCGTTTTGTCGCTTTGTGTTTCCTTTGTGTCTCGCTTGTGTTTTTGTCTTTTTTTGTCATTTTGTTTCTCACTTTTATCATTTGTTGTCTCATCTGTGTCATTTGTGTAATTTTGTCTCATTTTAGTTTTTTGTCCATTGTTTTGTCGCTTTGTAACTTTTTAGTCAAATTTTTCTCTTTTTTTGTTTAGTTTTGTGTTGTCTCATTTTTTTTGTTGTTTTTTGTCTCATTTTTGTAATATTTTCTTTGTCGTCTTTCTTCAGACTTGATGTTTTTCTCTCGTTTTGTCATTTTGTGTTTCCTTTTTGTCTCGCTTGTGTTTTTGTCTCATTTTGTGTCATTTTTCTCATTTTGTTTTCACTTTTGTCATTTTTTGTCTCATTTTTGTCCACTTTTTGTCACTTTGTAACTTTTTTAAATTTTTCGCCTCTTTTTGTTACATTTTATGTCGTTTGTCGCATTTTTTGTCGTTTTGTTTGTTTTTTGTTTTGTGTCTCCTTTTTGTCATTTTGTGCCTCATTTTTGTAATATTTTGTCTTGTTTTTGTCGTTTTGATCATAAAATGAAATATCGTTCAGTTCCAAATAGCTGTTACTAAATGTTTTGTGTCTTTGTAGACACTCTGTCGTCTGTTTTTCTTAAGAAATTTCAAGTTGTTCAAGATGTGTTGTAAAAAGATAATTCCTTGAATGTGTACTTTTTTGCACTAAATCAAGGCAACAATGAGGAGTTGTGGTTATTTATAGGTTATCATGCTGTGGTTTTACTGGACTAAGATGAGTTTGACCCTCTGTTATACCAGTATGCGAAGGAGTTGGGCGCCTGAGTCGAGCCGCCATTTGTTGTTCAACAGCACTGGAAGGAAACGAGTGTTAAAATTACAGCCAACTCCTCTCATTAATGCGACTTCGCTCAGCCGTCCTGGGTGACCCTATTAATGCCGACACAAAGCTGGGGGAAGGGAGCAGGAACCGGGTTTCGCTCCGACTCTTTCCCTTCACCCCACGGCGACCCTCCTCTGGCAAACAAATCCCAAGTGAACTGCAGCTCCAGAGAGCGAGTTCTATTTTCTGATCTTTGAACTCCGGTCTGTTTCTTCCCCCGCTACAGATCCAGTGAGCAAAGACAGGGATCGCGGCCCACACAGACGCTCATATGTGACTCCTCGTGTGTCAACAAATGGTCATGCGATGGAAAGTCATCCCACATTCTTGTGTATTTTGCTTTCTGCCACGGGGACGTTTGTTTGGGCTGTTTTGTCAAGGACTTTCCATGTTTGGACAGACTCCACACTGACATCTTTGTCCCCGACAGCTTGAAAATGATTCCCAGGATGAAAGCGTACAGATAAATTGAAATGGCTTTCAGTTTGCAGCGTTTAAAACTTAATCTTATTAAATACCCTTGAGCATATTTTTTTATTGCTAAAAAATTCTATGAATATATATCCCCCCTTCCAGACTTCATTAGGCTGTCCAGGCAAAACACAAATTACATCGCATCAAAACTGGATCCTGCACAGAAATATTTAAGGAGTAACTCTTCAGCTGAGTTCTTCGTCTTCTGAAAGCATGCCATCATTTTAACTGCCACTCCTTTCTTTGCCCAAATTAGTGTTCAGTCAGCATATCCACTCCTGGTTTATTAAGCTGCTATCAACACAATAATGGTTGCTTAATGAAGAGAAACTGTCATCTACGCTGGGTACATTTTTAACAAGAAACTGGGCCTGCTTGTGAATGCAGTCGGGTTGAAAAGATGTGCTCAGCTGTGCTCTGAAAACATGATCTTCAAAAATAACCGCTAAGACTTGAGGAAGGAATTAAGCAGAACAGACAGCTTGGTGATGGTGTGAAGGGTTCTTTGACTATTGGTCATTATTGCTGCGAGTTTGGGCGGTTTTTACCTTGAAATATTGAATTCCCAACCTCTGATGTAACTCCTTAAATGTCAGAACTGAAAACTCTTTACGCTGCTACCCATGATGAGGAGGATGATCTAATAGCTTGGCCTGTCATTTCCACTTTGTGTTAGTGATACGCCACATACACACCGAGTCTTTGCACAGCTTCAGCTAACTTAATTAAATCTGAAGCGCCGTAGCTTTTTTGTTGGTTTTTCATAGCAACATTTGAGTCAAGACGGATCCAAGTTTTCTGTGAATGTCCTTGAGTTGTCCCACATAACACTGAAGGAGCGCAGTTATTAGCATTCAGAGGCGGAGATCTGAGGTGACCCAGAAGCCAAGGACCACTCTGACAGGATTACAGAGTTCCTCGGCTCGGCATGGGAACGTGAAGGAAACCATGCGAGGGGAAAACGCATGACAGCGAGCAGAGAGGCTACCAAACAGGCCTGTCAGTGGTTCTGAGCTGCTGACCTATAATGAGCATGAAAGTATTACAGGGTTTTCTGCAGCGCATTGGCTCATTAGAGTGGATGTATGTGTCCATCAGCAGTGCATATGTTCCATACATCTCTGCTGTGACGCTTCCCTGTCCATGTCTCTGATCTAAATACAGTCATTTCATTTTATAGGCTGCTTAATAATTGCAGTTAGGATGTAGCGATGCATCATGAGATTGCTACAAATGTGTGACGATTCAAATCAGCTGAGATGAAAAATGAATCGCGATGCCTTTTTTAAACAGTGGCGGGTGTAATCTGCTTTTTAGTTCTCGTGTTCGACTTCATATGTCACTGTCGGGTATTAAAATCGTATCGTTCACCTCGTATCGGAAATCACAGAGTGGAGTGTTTTTGCACATATAAAGTATTTCTTTCCAATCAATCCAGCTTATCTAGAGTGTCCACGCTCAGTCAGATTGATGGCTGCACCTCTTCTTTTAGTCCGTCATCCACTTTGTTTTCATGGAGGTGTAGCTGAGGGAGGAAAACCCGATGCTAAGAACCCACCATGTCGAGATCGTGGCAGAGATTTGTCTTCCAGCAGGACAGTGATCCTTATCAAACGTTTGAATAAAATTTCTCCAGAACAAGATTGTGATGATGGAAAATCTTTGCAGCGGATTGGAGACGGGTATTGAGATGCTCCTCGTACAGCTCGACTGAGCTTTAGTCAATCTGTGGGTGGAATTACAGGAAATTTAACCTCTTATGATGTGCCAGATATATATTCAAGATGACTCACAGGTGCATGAGTGTCTGCTTGGAATGAAATAACAACTTAGATGTCTGTCCTTCCAGTAGATTTATTTAAAAAAAAAAAAAAAAAGACTTCTGTGAGAATGAAATGCAACGTTCATGTTTATTTTAAGAGACAGCACCTTTAATATGTGCTTTACCTCATGGATGGATGGATGGATGGATGGATGGATGGATGGATGGATGGATACATGGGTATATGGATGGATAGATGGATAGATAGATGGGTAGATGGATTGGTAGATGGATAGATGGGTAGATGGATGGATGGATGGATGGATAGATGGGTAGATTGATAGATAGATAGATAGATAGATAGATAGATAGGCTATAAATTATAGATAGATACTTTATTATTCTTGAGGGAAATTCTCATTCGCTCAGTGAGGATCCTTTAACAATTTAATTTTAAGCTAATTTTTTATCTTTCTTGCTGAGACTTCTCATTGAACTCTAGGCAGAAAAAGCTAATTCACGTGTTTCCCAAACTGTTTTCTTTTCATGTATTTTTGATTGGTTCTGGTATCAGTCGAGCTAAAATCCCTCTCATGCTGATCCGTTGTCTCGGCTAAAGACTGAATACTAATTCAACATCATTAAAGACTTTTAACAAGTCGCAGTGCAGTTTCCAGAGCCTCTCCAGAGAATGCAGGAAGGCTATATCCTGCACATCATGAAAGGCTAGTCATTCATTTGGCCTGCCTTGATTTACATCCTGCCACCACCAGCTGCCAGAGCCATTTTGTGTTGGAGTGTTTGGAGAGCTCGGGGGGGCGGGCTGTTGAAGGCGTTTCAGAAAAGCTCTGGGTTCTTTTAATGTGACAGAAATGTGAACTCGAGGACCTCTCCACAACCCAGCGCGCACAGACCTCGTTTGGATCCAGCCCTGACCGAGCTCTCGTGTTTTCAGGTCAGAGATTGAAGGAAGAGACTCGTGTCCGAGTGTCAGCAGGTTCCTGTAAACATCTGTAAACGCCGAGAAAAATGACTTCAGAAATACGACTTGTGTGTGTGGGAGGGAAAGAGATTGTAAGCCACGGATGGTTATAGCATTGAAAAGAGGAAATGAGGGTGAGGGTGAAGGAGAGAGGGAAAACGGGGTGAGAGAGAGAGAGAGGTTTCCTAAGCTAATAAAATGCTGGGAGGGCTGGAAGCTGCCAGCCAGCATTCCTGTGCCATTAGATAAGTTAGCTCTCTGCAGCCTCCAGTTTCTCTGCAGTGCTGAAGTGGCAAGCTGAGGTCACCGGCGGGGAGCGAGGGGGATGGTGTGGGCAACGATTTCACAAGGTTCGAGTGCACAGTCGTCCCCCTGAACCTCTGAAGCTGGTCAGTGATGATTTACGTTGGAATTTGTGAGCAAAAATCTGAAATTATCCATCATTTGCTTCTATCACAGCAGCATCTCTGCGCTATATTTCCTGTTCCAGTGAAACATCTAAATCAGAGGCGTCGAACTCATCTTACCTCAGGTTCCACATTCAGGGCCAGACCAGTAAAACCACAGCATAATAACCTATAAATAACCACAACTCCTAATGGTTCCTTTGTTTTAGTGCAAAAAAGGTCATTCTGAAAATGTTCACATTTAAGGAATTATCTTTCTACAAAACATGAACAACCTGAAATTTGTTAAGAAAAATAAGTTCAGTTTCATCAACATTCATCCTCAGTTTATCATTTCCACATCACAACTTCCAGATCACAGAGTGTCTACAAAGGAACACAACATTTAGTCACCTGGACCTGAACCATGGGGGATTTTACTTTAAAAAAGACAAAAACAACCAAAAACAAGACAAAATATTCCAAAAATGAGACTCAAACGACTCGAAACAAAATAAAAATGGACAAACGAGACAAAAAATGACAAACGCATGAAACAAAATGACAAAAACGATGCACAAAGCAATGAATAAAGCAAAGCATAAAATGACAAATATAAGACAAAAACCGCAAGCGAGATAACAAGGAAACACAAAACGACAAACATGAGATGAAAGTGCGAAAAAAGCAAACAAAAACAACAAACCCAAGACAAAATGTTACAAAAATGAGACACAAAAGAACAAAGAACAATCTAGTGTTTTACTTTCTGATCCAAACAACTTGTCATGGTCTAGAAATGATTTTAAATTTATAGTTTTACTAATTTACAATCTGCAGTTAATGTCTTCTCTGTAATTTTTACACTTTGAGGGCCGGATTGGACCCTCTGGAGGACCACTTTTGGCCCACGGGCCTCATGTTGGACACCCCTGATCTAAATTGCTCGTTAAGTAACTTTGCACAAAGCTGCATAACGGATTGTGACATTCTGATGACATACAGGCTGTTGAAATGAAGAGTATTCGGTTTGGTGGTGGAGAACAAACGGAGAGGGTCGTGTAATCTCCTGGAGCTAATTTTAGATGTTCAGATGTGAGGCGAGGTATCGCGGTCGGCACAGGTCGGATTGTGTAGCTCACTACCAAATTCACACCAGCCAAACGGCAACACTGAAGCTTCTAAGTGTGACGGATTGCAGCAATACCAGAGAAGTCAAGAAGCTTCTCCTGTGCACTCATTTACGGGCTGTCAGACCGAGCCCTTCACGTTGGATTGGTTGAACCCAGGAGCTTGTTGGTTGTTTTTAAGAAGCTGTAGTAGTAAATCCAAACTCTTCCCCACGGTAGTAAATTTCTGGGCTGAAAAGTGAGATAGAGGGTTGCGAAAAGTATTTGCCTCCAAGTAATTCTCCATCAGGGAGAGCTCCAGTGCTGTGAGATGCCTTATTTAAATGGAAGGAGTGTTGAGTGAGAATTCCCCGGCAGCCTCAGCGTGATCGTTCTTAGTGAGGCCTTCTGCCAGTATCTTCTACAGGTTTTACAATGCCGACTGCAGCTGAGTCTGTTCCAAGTCATTTAGAAGATATCAGTCAGTCTCGCCCCTACGGCTTCACTGAGGGAAGAGATTAAAAAAGGATCTTTGACTTGTAGAACTATCTTGAATATGAAACCCTTTAGCAAAGATTAGCACATTGATGGACGAGCCACAATGCTCTTAATGCTCAGATACACATGAATCTGACAGTTAAATGTTCTCCGTTGTGTTCGGTTTGTGACTTACTGTCACAGTTAACACAATCTAAATGTGTGAATTGTCTGTTTTCTTGTCTTGCAGGCATGCTGGTGGTCAATGTTACCTGGAGGAACAAGACGTATGTGGGCACGCTGTTGGACTGCACACGGCACGACTGGGCTCCCCCCAGGTAAGCCGCCGGTTCACTTCAGGTCAAGTAAAGACAGCAGGTTTTGCACACCATTCATTTAACCCCGGTGTCGTCCTGCGGGTCAAGTTGACCCGTTTTAAAGTTTGAAAATGTGGGGAAAAATAAATAAACTGACAGTGAAACTTCTGATGTCCACGTTTTCAACATTTTTGGGAATTTCTTTTTTTATTTTTGCTGGAAAAAATAAAAATGTGTAAGAACATTCACAAAAAATCAACCAAAATCCAGTGAATTTCACTGGATTTTGGTTCATTTTTTTGTGAATGTTCTTTAAGAAATACCAGTTTTACTGATATATATGTCATCACTTAGATATTTTTAGAATTTGTTTTTGGAAGATTTTTATTCATTTTTTGAAAATATTTACAAGAATTTTCTTGCCAAATTTAAGGGATTTTTTAAAATAAAACTTTTAAATTAAACTTTTAAGGAATTATTGGAATTTTCTTCCTGAAGGTTTTGCAAATTCTCAGAAGTTTGGGGAATTTTTTTGGTGATTTTTTTTTTTTCAGACAGAGAAACAATA
The DNA here is from genome assembly GCF_021347895.1 of Acanthochromis polyacanthus. Taxonomy (NCBI): domain Eukaryota; kingdom Metazoa; phylum Chordata; class Actinopteri; family Pomacentridae; genus Acanthochromis; species Acanthochromis polyacanthus. The sequence continues at coordinate 1,443,993 of NC_067114.1, read as the reverse complement.
TTTTTTGGTGCCCGTAAATGAAGACAACAGGAGGGTTAAACATGATTATACACAGATGAAGTTACAGACTGCTAGATGGCAAAAAAGGGAGATAACTCCTAAATATGGAAGCGTTAGTCAGCACAAACTGACAGGCAGAGCAGAAGAGAGAAAAGCAGCGAGGTTTTGTGTACTGTTAAATTTACTGCCGTGCATACTCGTTGTAAATGTCAAGGTAGAGGAGGGTTCACATTCGCCAAGAATCACTGATGCGTTCGCTCTATCCAAGCTCTTGGTACTTGGTCTCTTAACCTTTTCATATTCTGTGTGATATGAATCTGCTGCAGCAGCATCTGCTCAAGGATATACAGCCTAATGCACCACGCTGCCAGCGAGCCACTGGATCTACCGACTACATGTTGGTCTTTATGTTGTGCCTGGAGAAACAGGATTCATTGGCAAACAGCTGACGTCCCTGGAGGCAGCAGTGGAAATAGAAAGCTACTCTAACAAGCCAGATTGCAGAATCCAATTATTGGACTAATAGCTTTTCCTCAGCACTGTAAAACATTCTCTTTCTCAAAGGCTGCAGTTTCTTAGATCAGTGTTATGTGGGCGGCTAAAGGTGTTTTTGTAATTTCTGGATACTCGCCTTTGTTATGCAAAACACGCTGGATGTGTAAAATACGAAGCCAAGTGCTGGCTTTGATTTAGAGCACCTGCACCACATCTAAATGTAAATATGAGTCTATATTTGAAATGCATGGTTAAGTGCAGTAGAAAAAAAATCAAGATTAAAGTAGTGCTAATGGAAAACAAGGAGCTGCTGCGTCGTACTAATGTATCACAGTATATCACAATAATGCTAAGTACAGGAGGTTGCTTCTGCACCGAGATAGTCTTACAGTTTGCAGCACGACTACATTAGGGCCACGCCATGAATAATTCAGAAAGCTTTCAACGGCCCGAATATAAACTTGGGCTTGTAATGAGCCTAAATTCCTGTACCACTGTCAGACTACGGATGTATTCACATCCCCTGCTGGGGCTGAAATTGTTTGGAGAGACTCGTAGAGGAAGCTGTGAGTCATACCAGCCCCTGTGTCTGACTTTGTCACAGACTGCTAACCTTCACTGCTGTGCAGAAAGATAATTACATTACTGTTATGGAGAGATAAGGCCAAACCGCTATTTTAAGTATTTGAATGACTGCGTGCTGTGATTACAGAGCAGGTAGAAGGTTCATGGCTGTCTGTTCAAATCATGTTTGCTTGTCTTTCATTTGGACGGTCGTGTGGCTTTGTTTAAAGTGCTTATAGAACACCAGGCATCAGCTTGGTATGTTGATGGACGACATGGATGGAACAATGGGGCATCTATTTTGATATAATTGCCATTGTTTACACCGCTGTAGTAAACAATGTGCAGTATTGTCATCCTGGGTATTGCTGTTATGTTATGAGTTTCCTATGAGACAGTGTGGAGTTGTAGCGTGTTATTTGGCATACTGATGCAGTAAATAACCGTGTATGCGAGTTTCCCAATGAAAATGTAAACAAATCTGACTCAAACTTTAGGAGGCGTACAGCCAAGTATAGAAGTAGCCAAAATGTTTTTCTCCGAAAGCTGTGCTACGATCCAGAGAGCTTTACAGATGCCAAAAACTGACATTTTTCCCCCTTTTATCTTGACAGTCAGAGGCTTTGGGCTTCTGTGCTTTCCAAGCAATGACTAATGAGGGCAGCAGGGGTTTGCCTTCCAGATACAAGCGTATTTATTGTAAGGTCACTTGTCATATCTTGACTCCACACAGGTGATCTCCATTTCACTAAAACAGCTGACTGCACCACTCATGAGATTTGTCATTTTTCATGACAGACTGTTGATCACTGTCAAAAGTGCCAATTATATTCACAGTGATTAAATGCTGTAAAATAATAAGAATGAAAACGGCCAAAGGGGGATGAGTTGGAATAGTAGCAATGTATCTCCATTATGTCATTATTTCAGTCTAAAGTAAAGAACTGTGTTACCCTTGCATTGATACTGTGACATGACTAACCCTTCTATCTGATTTTCAACACTGCTGCAGGTTTTGTGAATCCCCTACAAGCGATCTGGAGATGAGGAATGGTCGCGGTCGAGGTAAACGGATGCGGCCGAACAGCAACACCCCCATCAACGAGAACAGCAACTCGTCAGACAACAAAGGCACCACCAACAACAAGACCCGTGCTGCGTCTAACAGCAAAGGCCGAAGGGGAAGCCAGACGCCGTCAGAGCGCCGCACCCCGCCCAACAGCAACACCGAGGACATCAAGGCCAGTCCCTCCTCAGCTGGAAAACGCAAGACCAAACCAGCCTCGGACATGGAACCCAATTCCAGCTCAGAGGACACCAAAGGCAACAAACGTATGCGGACAAACTCCAACAGTGGAGGGGTGGGACCGACTGGCCTCCCCATCCCTTCTATTAAGACTGAGCCACTTCCACCTCCCCTCGATCGCAGCTGCCCCTCTCCAGTTCTAATTGACTGCCCACACCCCAACTGCAACAAGAAGTACAAGCACATTAACGGTCTCAAGTACCACCAAGCCCGGGCCCACAATGATGATGACATAAAGTTGGAGATGGATGGAGACAGTGAGTATGGAGAGGACTCAACTCTCCACCCCGAACCAGGGAACTGTAACGGAGCCTCCATCTCTCAGAAAGGATGCTTATCTCCTGCACGGTCAGTCACTCCTAAAGGCAGGAACTTTGAGGCTCAGAGTCCTTCCCCATCTTCTGGCAAGTTCGGTTCAAAGCAGAGTAAAAAGAAAATGGCCGAGACGGATCCAGAAACAGGAGGTACACCGATGGATGGCTGTGAGGATGGGCCATGCCTCACTGATGAGGCCAGTAACGATGGTATAGATGATAAGAGAGGATCAGATAAGTCTAAAAAGGGTAGCGCTGGTACAAAAGCTGATAAAATGGCCCAGAAAAACTTGAAGTCACCGCGACCCATGGGTCCTGGCCCTCCAGCATCCCAGCAGATGTACTCTTTTCCTCCTGGAAACCCAAATTCTTCCCCAGGGCTTACCCCAATTATCCAAGGAATCCCCAAGAGTCCTCAAATGAAAGGCACACAGCCGAAGCCCCCTGCCATTGGAGATCCTGCCCCGAGTAGCTCCAAAGACAAGAAGAAGAAGGACAAAAAGAAAAAGGACGGTGGGAAGGAAGCAGACAGTCCCAAGCCTCCAGGAAAAGGAGGGAAACTGGAGGAAGGAAAGCTTCCGTATGCCGAACCTTGTGATCAAGGGAATAAGGGGGAAGGGCTCCTCAATGGTTCCTCAGATCCTCATCAGAGTCGCTTGGCTAGTATCAAGGCAGAGGCTGACAAGATTTACAGCTTTTCTGACAATGCCCCAAGCCCATCCATTGGTGTAGCCAGTCGGATAGACGGTAGTGGGATGCCACAGCCCCTCACACCGCTTCATGTTGTGAACCAGAACGGAGCTGACAACTCTTCAGTCAAAACCAACAGTCCTGCTTACTCAGATATTTCAGATGCTGGTGAGGACGGTGAAGGAAAACTGGAAGGTGTCAAAGTCAGGACAGAGGACCAAGCCATCAGGGAAAGTGTCAAAAAAGCGCTCTTTCCAAACCAGACACCCAACAAAGATTCCCCGTACTATGCCGGTTATGAGACGTATTACTCACCCAACTACGTCAACCCCAGTCCTGGTGGGCCCAATCCAGGAACACCAGTGGCTGAAGGTCAGGTTAAAATCAAACGAGATGATGAGCCGGACCAAGGTGAAGAAAAAGTCAAGGTTGAGGTTCATGAAGAGCGCAAACCTGACAGCAGTGCTCCTGGCCAGCAGCAGCAGCAACCCTCCGTTATCCAGCAGAGATCTAACATGTACATGCAGCCTCTCTACTACAACCAATACGCTTACGTCCCTCCATACGCGTACCATCCAGATCAAGCCTACCATAACCACTTGATGAACACCAACCCAGCCTACCGGCAGCAGTACGAGGAGCGGCACCGACAGATGGCCGAGCAGCATCGTGCTGCTGAGAAGAAGTCAGACGTCGCCATGAAAGAGCGAGAAGCCTCCATGAAGGAGGAGTGGAAGCAGAAGAGCCCAATGCCGCCAAGCCTCTCCAAAGCCCCGAGTCAGTCAGAGCTTGGAAAGACACCGCAGCCTCCGAGCAAGTCCAGGGACTCACCCTCCGAGCCCTCTTCCAAGTCTATGGGAAGCATAAAGGTGGAGGACCCGAAGTCCCAGCAAGCTGAGGGGCTAAAGATGAAGCTGAGTGAAGGGGGGCACCATGGAAAAGAGGACTCCAAGCAAGGACTGGAGTCCAGAGGCCAGGCAGGGATGGAGCAAGCCATGTGGTACAGACAGGTAAATACCCATCTACTCTCGCAGTGCTTATTAATCTGTTAATGATAATGTTTTTTGTTGAGTTATTTCAGTATTTAAATGCTGGTTTCTGCTGATTGAGCCGTCTTTCTCGCCCTCAGCAGTACCCCGAGAGCCAGAAGCCCCAAGCAGAAGATGACCACCAGCAACAACAACCTCGATGGAAAGATGAAAGGGACAGAGAGCGGGAACGCGACCGTAAATTAAAGGATGACAGGCCGCGGCCCAAGGACATTCAAAGTGGGCCCAAGGAGGACGGAAAAGACGGCAGTGATCCCAGAATCACCTCTGAAGACCATCGGGCTCTGAGCAAAGACTCTCGTTCTAATCCCCACATGCAGTTCTCATCACCACTAGCACAGCACCAAGGCTACATGCCCTACATGCATGGTTACCCCTATGGACAAGGCTATGACCCCAACCACCCTGGATACAGGGGCATGCCTTCAGTCATGATGCAGAATTACCCAGGTAGGACATTATATTTACTCCAAATACAAGTAAATATAGAATGTGGTATTAAAAATGTTGATCTGATAACAAGATGAAATCATCCAGTGTCTGGCTGGTGAGTTTAATCATTAGTCCAAGTCATCAGTGGCTTCTTTTGGGCGAACGCTTGGCGTGATCGTTGTTGAAGAAAGGTGCATAAGCTGCTGATCTGAACTACATTTTAAGTTGTGAACAACTGAAAGGTAACAGTTCACATTACTTACTTTTTGCTTGTAAATACGTTGGCTCTAAAGAATCAGTGCAGCTTTACATCATAGTCTGAACAGATGTAGTTTTCTGCACATTTAGTTTTTTGCTAGAGAATGTAATTTTGTAAAGCTCCACAAAGTAACTGCTTTCCTTTGGTGTTTTGAAGGATGGAAGTCATTTATAAGGAAGTTAGATAGTTCAAGGATTGATTTTTGTTGGAACCAAAGTCCCTAACAAAGCTTTAGAGTTGGATTATAAGTGGAAAATCACATTTACTAGGGGCATTTCAGGCATCCTTCCAGTCTTTATTTTCACCAAAAATAATGAAGACCTTTGAATGCTCGTACAAGTAGGAACGGTTGAATGTGTTAATCCTCAAATATCTGGACAGTCTGGTAAACATGACCCTAAGAACATAGTCTACATGGATAATGAGTGAGTTCTAAGTAAATGTTAGCGTTTTTACAAAAACCTTACAGCTGCTACTTTCCATTAAAGACACGCAGTAGCTGTACTATTAGATGGTTTTTAAAAAACTGAATGTTCACAGGAGCGACTTTCATAACGTCAACCCTGATGTTAACTCCAAGTGCGACAGAACAACAAAAAATGGGAACGACTGGACATAATCCAGATGCTTAGAGTACACAGGAAATAAAACAATGGAAACTTGATATGCTAGCTTATAGGACAAATTTTATATTGTTAATGGCGATGCCTGAAAGGGGAACAGAACAGCAGTTTTCAGGGCCACGTTTTCCCCTCAAAACTGCTCTGAAAGAGGTTCTGCATGGCCAGTTGTTCAAGTTTGGAACACATGTAAAGGTTCAAGCCACCGTAAAACGGTCCACATGCTCCTGCAGTGGAAAATGGCCTGTGATAGCATACATACCATGTCCAAACAGCTTTTCTTTATGGTGAACCACACTGCAATATTTACAGTGCGTGTTTCCATTTTAAAATGATCCCATGTGGAGAAATTCTAGTGGTACTACTGTTAAATTGTTGGATAAAGGAGTCTAAAGGGACTGATTTCTGATCTGAAATCAACCATGTTCACCTCAAGAGTGATGAATGTTTGCATTAATGTACAATAATCTCATTTGTATTCCATGTAAATCCAAATGTTTCCTCATGGCTCTTAGGTTCCTATCTACCCGGAGGTTACCCGTTCTCTCCATACGGGAGTAAAATAGCCGGAGGTGAGGAAGTCAGCGACAAATCTCGTGCTAGCCCCACCGTCACCAAAACAGCAACGGACTCCAAAGCCCTGGATATCCTGCATCAGCACACCAACCAGTACAAGAGCAAATCCCCGACTGTAGGCGACAAGCCGCCCCACGACCGGGAGAGGGAGCAGGACCGAGGGGCCGCCGGAGACCGGGAACGGGAACGGGAGCGAGACGTGGACCGACCGCGATCCTCGCCGTCCCAGCGCATCATGCCCTCCCACCACCACCTGGGATACCCCCTGCTCTCAGGGCAATACGACCTGTCCTACGCCACAGGTCAGTCAGTCACCCGCTGTACAACCACAGTAGATCATAGAACAGAACGTCTGGGCGTCCACATAGCGACTCATAAACAGGAGCTGTAGTACCTGATGCAGCGGCTTGGTTCCATTCCAGCTCACGGTCTTGCCACCGTTCTTCTCCCTACTTCCCTGTCTGCCTCTTAACTTATCCTGTCAAATAAAGCCAAAACAGAATGTCTAAAAACATTACTCTACTGGGTCATTGCACCTCATTTTTTAAAAAATGTTCACACCTCATATTGGTCAGATTTTTTCTGTGCAAACATATCAGGATTAATAAAGTATCCATCCATCCAACCATCCATCCATCCATCCATCCATTCAACCAACCATCCATCCCTCCATTCAACCAAACATCCATCCAACCATCCATCCATCCATCCATCCATCCATCCATTCAACCAAACATCCAACCAACCAACCATCCATCCATCCATTCAACCAACCATCCATCCATCCATCCATCCATCCATCCATCCATCCATCCATCCATCCATCCATCCATCCATCCAAAGTAAAACGTGTAAACTTGTAAGGCTAGGCATGTAAACATCAATGTTTGAAGTTCCATAACTTCAGAATTAAGACAGCTACAGTCCTGAAATTTTCTAGTTTAACTGATCTGTACAGAAGGTTCTATATTTATAATAGCGGGACTTTTTGTATCATAGTTGACATTTTTGCTGTTTTCAAGCCTAAAACCAACATGGCCGCCTATAACCAAACACCACATGACATTTTAGATTTTAGATTCTTCTAAATATTAGATATTTAGTTTATTTCTAAAGATATTGTATTAAGCCTGTTGACTACTTTACATTAAATAAGTCAGAAAGCCTTGGAAACCGAAGCTCATTTTATTATTGCTTCATTAGAAGGTGGTTGGTGTTAAATTCAGACGTTATTTAGTTGACATTTTAGTGATATCCAGTCATTTTTATTAATAAGTGATTGTTTCCATAATAAATAATTATAGAATTTGTAAAGACGTGATCATAATGAACATGTAAAGATTATTCATAATGTGTGCAGATACATCCCATGGACTTCAGAAGTCCCTCCCAGAAGGTCTTTAATGTTGCTTCCCTGCTATGATAGAATAATATAAACTAGTTCTGTGATGGTGCAGATTTGGTCATGAAATGTCCACGTTTTAAGTCGACTCAATCAATATGTGTCCCTTTTTGAAAAATATCTGTCAAACTGAAGACAGTCGGGCGTGGGGCGTTGAATTGATGGACAACAGGTAATCTAAATTAAGAACTAAACAGAGTGTCGTACATTTCCCTCTTTCCGGCTGCCAGCAAACAGCAGCCGCTTCTTCCTTCCACCCACCAGCAGACATGCACCACACTGACAGCGAAACAAAACACAATCCTACAGAGACACATGGACAAACCCAGAGCAGCTGAATGCAGGAGAACGACACCTTCAAGAAATAAATCACCGCCAGCGTTTAGCCACTCAGAACATCCTGTAAACCTACTACTGCATGTTTCTTTGTTCTGGGATTATTGGAGGTGAAATAGAGAGAACAGGGCGCTCCGTTGTCCTTACAGCGTTCATGTTGGCGACTCGGAGGCGGCAGAACCTGTTAGAACCCAAACAGAATCCAAACAAAGCCTCCGTGCTGCTGCAGTCCAGTCTGCAGCGCAGCTTTTAGCCCTCAGCTCATCCATCTTAAGTAGGTCCTCTGAGGACAAGTGGATCACAGTGTTGATAATAGAGATGTTGAATGAGCCGCCAAGACGCAGAAACACCGCGGCCTGCAGCGACATCTGGTGGCAGCTCTGCTCCATTACAGCTTCACAGATAAATCCACTCTGCTGTCCGTGAGCAGGAAATGTCTTCAGCAGATCTGCAGTGGATTCTATGTTAGAGTTTGACTCCGCTGAGACAGTTTAAACTAGGAGAGGCAAAATCATTTCAGTTCAGGTTCAACATTCAGCCCAGTTTGATCCCCAGTGGACCAGACCAGTAAAACCACAGCATGATAACCTGTAAATAACCACAACTCCTAATGGTTCCTTTGTTTCAGTGCAAAAAATGTTCACATTTAAGGAATTATCTTTCTACAAAACATCATGAACAACCTGAAATTTATGAAGAAAAATCAGTTCAGTTTCATCAGCATTCATCCTCAGTTTATCATTTCCACATTACAACTTCCAGATCACAGAGTGTCTACAAAGGAACACAACATTTAGTCATCTGGACCTGAACCATGGAGGATTTTACTGCATGATCAACATGACAAAAATCAGACGAAAAAAAGACAAAAAGCAACAAAAACAAGACAAAATATTACAGAAATGAGACACAAAATGACAAAAAATGAGGCAAAAATCGACAAAAGTGAGAAACAAAACAATAAAAAAGTAGACAACACAAACCATAAACAAAACACAAAATAAGACAAAAAATACAAGCCAGACAAAAAGGAAACACGACGACAAAACACGACAAAATATTCGAAAAACGAGACGCAAAACGACAAAGAACAAAGAACAATCTAGTATTTTACTTTCTGATCCAAACAACTTGTCATGGCCTAGAAATGATTTTTTTTTCTAGTTTTACTAATTTAAAATCTGCAGTTAATGTCTTCTGAACACTCTGTCATAAAGGATTTAATGAGGAAACTGTTGTTCATGCAGCTGTGTGTACTTGTAGTTAAATGCTTTATTCTAGTTGTGTTTATTTTGATTAATGTACCAGACTTATATCTTAGCTTTCCTGCGTTTATTCTCATGTTTTTGTCTTACATAAAGTTCTTCTGTCCAACAGCAGTGTGAGCTGTTGTCGTTCTGTGCTCGGTGATAATAGCTGCATGTTTTTGTGTGTTTCCAGGGAAACCCGACCGTCACACCTCAACCCTGCAGAGATTCATGTGACCGGCTCACGTGAGAAGCAGATCTCCGGGTGAAACCTTCTAGACATCAGTTGAATGGTGTTTCTACCTATATTTTTTAGTTGTTCTGCCCCGAGGCGAGGCAGAGTGTTGTTGTTTTATGTTTGTTGTTTTTTTTTTCTTCCTCCCCTCGTAAAAGAATTCTCCAAACTTTGGACTGTAACAGGACTGAGAATAAACCAGGTTCAAAGCCATCGCTCTCTCTGGCCGTCAGAGGAAACACCGACCCGCTGATATCTAGTCTTTGCACTGTCAACAAACACAATGCAAAAAGAGACTATGGGATGCCACAGCAGCTTCTCTCCTTGTTTTTGTTTTTTCTGACTGCATTGTTTGGGGTTTTTTTTTAGTCACGCAGAGAGAAATTGGCCGGGAAGAAGGGTGGCTGATGGGAAAGAGGAGTCAAAGTAATGAAAGACGGACGCAGAAAGAGGTTTCAGCTCTTCTGTCTTTGGCTTCATGAATCAGCAGAAAATCCTAAACTTGACAAACGTTTGGCTACCGGGGAGGGGAGAGGGAAGAAGACAACAGCTGCTTTCTTCAGAGACTTCCGAGCCTGAGACTGAAGTTTATTCGTTGGTTTTCCATCGTCATTAACTCCCATCCTCTCTGAACCCTCAGTTCTCGTTTCAGGGATGATGTCGTCGTCGTGTTTTGTTTTTTTTTGCGAAGGGACCGCGAACACCTCAACGGAGAATAAACACTATTCATGTTTTCTTTCTTTTCTCCTTTTAGTTCTACTCCATATCATCGTGTTCATCTTTGAATGTGTCTGATGCTGGTGTTGGTCCTCTTTTTATTTGTTTTATTTACTTCCTCTCTGTCTGTTTCCACTCTAAAACGCGGTGAAGCCACGTTAGCGAAGCGTCGTTTTCCTGTCAGGTTGTGCTTCTTTTCCAGCTCTGTCACGTCTGATTGTTTCCTGTAAACAATGTGAAAAGTTCACTCATGTCATTTTTCTGCTGTAATATAGACTTTTATCCTCCTTTTTAATGTGCGTAAATGTTTATATTTATCCCAGCACGCAACTGTTTGAAAAGAAGGAAAAAAACGTGTTAAAAAGCGTTCAGCCTCACAGCGTTTCACCGTGACGTCACATCTGTCGCTGCAGAGCCTCCTCTGCTTCTTCCTCCTCCTCTGCTTCTTCCTCCTCCTCTGCTTCTTCCTCCTCTGCTTCTTCTTCCTCCTCTGCTTCTTCCTCCTCCTCTGCTTCTTCCTCCTCTGCTTCTTCTTCCTCCTCTGCTTCTTCCTCCTCTGCTTCTTCTTCTTCTTCTTTTTGGCCTCACAGGTGTCTCTCGTCTCGCTGCAGATTTATTTCCTTCGTTCCGTTCATCCCCGCGTCTCCCTCCAGGCTTCACATCTCGGTGCTTCGCTTGCTAACGTGGCTTCACCTTAAAAACACCTCGGACAGGTTCTCAGCATGTTTTTGCGTTTTTCAAACCAGCAGTTCGCTTTAGATCCGGACAGAAACGAGCCAATGAGAAGCTTACGGGCACGTTAAATAGAAACGCATGAGACGACCCCACCTCCTAAAAAATACGAACAAGAGTCGGTTAAAATAGAGCAACGAGTAAAATGTTGTCCCTCTCTGTGAATTTTTAAATCGACACCGAAGTTATCCATCGATTTGGTTCCTGTTTGTGGGTGTGAGGAGAAAAAAAAGCCAGTTTTCTGCTGCAGGGTCCCATGTGCTTCTTCTCCTTCTTCTTCTTCTTCTCCTTCTCCTTCTTCTCCTCCTCCTCCTCCTTCTTCTTCTCCTTCTTCTCCTTCTCCTTCTCCTTCTTCTCCTCCTCCTCCTTCTCCTTCTCCTCCTCCTCCTCCTTCTTCTTCTCCTTCTTCTCCTTCTCCTTCTCCTTCTTCTCCTCCTCCTCCTTCTCCTTCTTCTCCTCCTCCTCCTTCTCCTTCTTCTCCTCCTCCTCCTCCTCCTTCTTCTCCTTCTCCTTCTCCTTCTTCTCCTCCTCCTCCTTCTCCTTCTTCTCCTCCTCCTCCTTCTTCTTCTTCTCCTCCTCCTCCTCCTCCTCCTCCTTCTTCTTCTTCTCCTCCTCGCATGTTTCGCTCGTCTTCCTTTGTTCCGTTCATCCCAACATGCTGTTAAAACCAGAAGTCCATCTCTGTCTCCAGGCTTCAGGTTTCACGTCTTGCTAACGTGGCTCCACCATAAAAACACCTCGGACAGGTTCTCAGCATGTTTTTGCGTTTTTTTCGGGCCAATAAGAGGTCAGCTTACCGTCACGTTAAATGGAAGCACATGAGACGACCCCGCCTCCTTAATAAAAACAACTTTTCTGATCAGTTTAAACAAAGTCTGTTTAAAGAAGAGCAACAAGTAAAATGTCGTCCCTCTCTGTGAGTCTTTAAATCGATGCCGGAGCTGTAGATCAGACGTCCCTCACACCTCAGGGGTCGTAAAGATGAAACCATCCATCGTTTGGTTCCTGTTTCTGGGTGTGACAATAAAAAAAGTCCATCTTCTGCTGCAGGAGCCGAGGTTTAACGTGTCGAAGGTTGTCTTAACGTTCCTCTAAAACCATTAGAGAGCAGAATACTGACCACGCTGTCATTAAAGTTAATTTTATTGATTTATTTTTTGTTATTTTGAATGTTCCCATCGTTGTAATCTCTTTTTTTCCTCATTAAACACTCGGATCCTGATCAGCTGCAGCTCTTCCTTTCCAGGTTCTTGGACATTCCAAGGAGGAAAAGCTGCCGGTCTGTCGCCCCAGACGCTTTCTGTTTTCACTTTTTAAGCGCATTTTAAAGAAGAATGGCTGCCGTGAATAGACTGAATGTGGTGGTGTTTGTACTTAATCTGTGAGGGTGATCTAGGCAGCTGTGATGTTGTCCTTCAGTCGGTGGGTTTTAGTACCAGCAGACTGCATACAGTACATATAGTTTTATCAGACAATGGTTGTGACAAGTGCATTTGTTCTCTCTCTGAGAGTAGTAATGTTATCTCAGTAGTAAAGCGAAGCCCAGTGAAAAATCCTCTATATACTAAAGTGTATGAAAAGCCAGAAAAGTAATGTTTGCTATCCACATATTGGAAAGTGCTTGGCTCTTGTATTTTGCAGGACTGTATTTGTTTCATGGTGAAGAGTATATTTATTGGCCAGCAGTTGTCTCAATTGGTGCCTAGTTGAACATTCTCCTGTGAAAACGCAGAGACTTCTCGCTCGTTTGTCCTTTTCCCGACCTTCCGACCGTCACGCAAACTCCCCCCCCCCCCCCCCCCCCCCCCCCCCTCCAGAGCGCAGCACCGGCGCTCACTAAGGATGTTTACAAGCTCTTCATTTCTCTTCTCTTTGTTTTTCGGTTTCTTTTTGTTTCTTTCTGTGTGAGAAATTCAGAACTCTTCTCCCTCCTCTCCTCGTTTCTCCCTCTCCCTTCAGGAGTTTGTGTAAAGTGTACATTACCATGGTTCTTTTTTATACAATACTCTGTAACTTGCCTTTGTAAATTTGGGCTGGAAAAAATAAATCTTTTTATGAGACAATCTGTCCCGAGGACTGATCTCTGGATTCACGTTGATGAGGACGCTGTCGGATCGATGGTTTGGGAGGGAATCGTTTCTGAAAACAGCCTCAGATTGAACTAAAATAATTCCCAACAACGTGCTCGTGTTTATTTGAACCCTCCTGTTGTCCTCATTTACGGGCACCGAAAAATATTATTTCCTTGTCTGAAAAAAAATCCAAAATTCAGCCAAAAAATTCCACAAATTTCTGAAAATTTGCAAAAACTTCAGGAAGAAAATTCCAATAATTCCTTAAAAGTTTTATTTGACTCAGTATTTTTGTCTTACAGAGATCTTTAAGTCAATAGTTATGTAAAATAATCAAAGCTTCTAAAATGTCCCCTTAGATTTAAATTTAAAGGATTTGGTGTCAGAGGGCTGCACAGTGGTCTAGTGGTTAGAACTTTGGCCTTGCAGCAAGAAGATCCCGGTTCAAATCCCGGCCTGAGCCTGGGATCTTTCTGCATGGAGTTTGCATGTTCTCCCTGTACATGCGTGGGTTTTCTCCGGGTACTCCGGCTTCCTCCCACAGTCCAAAAACATGCTGAGGTTAATTGGTTACTCTAAATCAGGGGTGTCAAACTCAGTTCCTGGAGGGCCACTATCCTGCATGTTTTAAATGTTTCCCTCTTCCAACACACCTGATTCAAATGATCAGCTCATCATCAAGCTCTGCAGAAGCCTGATAACGAGCCTGATCATTTGAATCAGCTGTGTTGGAAGAGGGAAACATCTAAAACATGCAGGATAGTGGCCCTCCAGGAACGGATCTTGACACCCCTGCTCTAAATTGTCCGTAGGTGTGAATGTGAGTGTGATTGTGTGTCTGTATATGTAGCCCTGTGACAGACTGGTGACCTGTCCAGGGTGTCCCCTGCCTTCACCTGAGTCAGCTGGGATAGACTCCAGCACCCCCCATGACCCTAGTGAGGATGAAGCGGTGGATAGAGGATGGATGGATGGATGGATGGATTTGGCGTCAGACATTTTGCACAGATTTGGGATTTTTCACCAGATAAAGAGGGAGTCATTTTCATAATTTGTTTATTGATTTGAGATCGGCTGCAGTTCTGGGGGATTATTTAAATGTCCTCAGATTGAACTAAAATAATTCCGAATAACGTGCTCATGTTTGATTTAAAAACCAGAGTTTTGCAGGTTTCAGTCGTCCGTCTGTAACTTTCCCACTCCTGTGGTCTACAAACCTCCAATCAGCTTCACCTGCTCTGATTTCCTCATCGTTAGACACACTGAGAGTTTAGTCAGGATTAACCGTGAACCAGAAGACAGAAGAAAACTTTGTGGAGGACATAAAAGCCAGAAAATGCTGCAGTGAACGATGTGGGACAGAAAGAAACGGCCAGAATGGTAAATGACAAAAGGCACAGTTCCATCTTTCTAAATAGAATTTCTGTCTGACTGAGGCTGCATTTGTTTGTCAGATGAACTCAAATTTCATACAAAAATCACTTTTTTCTTGCAAAAATGAACTCTCAGGTCTCATTTTCTATGAGAAGTCTGTCTGATACGACATTTTAATGTGATTTAAGAGTTCCTGGAAGGTTTATTTTATAGATTTTAACTTTATTCAAAAGCAGGTTCCACATGTTCAGAAAAAAAGGATGTTTGTGAAAAAGCAAAGCGACATCAGTAGGGTGGAAGGTTTTTTCTTTTGCTCCAGAAAGCGTGACATTGAACGAAAACGAGCTCAAGAAGCAACAAATAAATGAGATGGTTTAAATTCCAGAACCTGATCTGAATATGAAGCAGAAAACTGAGTTACAGCTGAAGAGAAACGGTCCAAAGACGTCATTTATTAAAGACACACATTTACAGAATCACTCCCATCTTTCTCTACAGAATCATTTCTTCTAATTAGAGTTATTTCAGTCATCGAGTGAAAAATTCAGTTTTGTTTTTTTTGACATTTTTATTTCAGCTCCATGTTTTCATACATATTTATATGAGGCTCAAAATGGACAAACAAAAACAAACAATCCAGCAACAGGACAAACTGAGCATCAACTAAACCCACAGGAAGAGGAGAATTTCAAATTAATCCTATAAAACCCATTGTTGCAGAAATATATCAGTTTAAAAATATTTTTTATTATAAATTAGCAAAAAAAAAAAAAATAGAAATTCTCTCAATATTTCTTTTTCTATGTTCACTTTACATATATACTTTTTTTGCTCATTTTTTTCTACATTTTGATTAATATATTTTATTATTACCATTTATTTTTAGTTGTATTTTTTGCATTTTTTCCCCGATATTTAAGTTCATCTATTTTTTTCGGGGGGGGGGGGGTTGTTACTCATTTTCTTCTATATTTGGTTTATATATCATCATTATTATATTTTTAGTGTTCTAAATTTGTTTTCTATATTTGGGTTTATATGTGTTATTTTTGTTTATTTTTTTGCTCCTTTTTTCCATATTTGGGTTTATATATATAATTTTTTATTTCATTTATTTTCTGCTCATTTTTTCTATTTCAGGGTTTATACGTGTCATTTTTTGGTTATTTTATTGCGTATTTTTTTCTATATTTGGCTTTATATACAATTTTTTATTTTATTTTTTTTCTGCTCATTTTTTCTGTATTTGGATTTATATATATATATACATATATATATATAATTTTTATTTTCTGCTCATTTTTTCTATATTTAGGCTTATATATATGTATGTATGTATATATATATATATATATATATATATATAATTATTTTATTTATTTTCTGTTCTTTTTTTTTTCTATATTTGGGTCTTCCAGGGTTAAAGAGCTCATTTCAGATCCACTGATGCTTCAAAGAGCAAAGCTGACCTTTTATTTACACCTTTATTGTGAAAGTGACTCAGCCTTCCAGTACATTTCTGCATATTTTATCTTTTATTTCCGTATTGAAAGTCAAATTATCAGGAGCAATAATTTCGCTTTACAGAAAACCTAATTTTAACCTTTTATAAGCAGAGTAGGTTGATGGTTTTTCTCATTTTTCTGTTTAATAACTGTGTGATGAAACGTCTTTGTCGCCCTAAAGTCCTCCAGAATATGAGAATTAGTCTCTAAATCTGTTTTAAACACCAAAGTCGTCTTCCTTCCTGCAGCAGAGGCTGGATGTTGGTAGAAGTTCATGCCGTGGCCACAGGAGAGCGTCTCTGAACCGGATCACGTCATTTTTCTGCTTGTTTCAGGTTTTTTTCTGCTGACTGACCTCAGAGGCTTTAAGCAGGAAACACTGCAGCTCTAGAAGCTCATTCTGACGCTCTGCTCTGAAAATACGGCTTTTAATTATTATTATGTCACTGTATGGACACAGAAAGGTTTTATAGGATCACCTGAAATCTGTAAACACAAATATAGAAAAAAAAAAAAGCAAAAATTATATATCTACTTATTAACACAAATATGGAAAAAAAGAGCAAAAAATAGCAAAAATAATACATATATAAATATATATATATTTTGTTTGGGTTTGTTTTTTTGCCAGACATTTAATACAGATTCAGGATTTTTCAGTCGGAGAGGAGATAGATGTAATTTAAATAATTAAAGTTATTTGTGTTTTTTTATTTTTACTTCTGTGGACACCACCGTACAGATGAGTATTTTTGTGTGGTATAACATGTTCAGAGAGGATATTTGAGTCAATAATCATGTAAAATAATCAGGCATTTGCTGGGATGATCTTCTAAAATGAGTTTAAAACCAAGTTTTCTCCTGAAATTTTGCATAGATTTAGGATTTTACCTTTAGAGAGGGAGTAGATGTGGTTTTAAGAATTTTTCAGGAAGTTATTGCTGCTTTTTTGAATTTTTTTATGCAGTAAAATACGCTCAGAGTCAGTTATTAAGTAAAATAATCATGCATTTGCTCCCATAAGGTTTTTTAAACTGATCTTGCAGCAGTTTGGAGGAACATTTCTCACTGCAGGGATGATTTTCTACCACCAGAAGGTAAAGCTTCATAAAACCAAAGGAAGGTGAGCTGCAGTGACTTCTATCGGTGCTTCGTCTCCTCAGAGCATCAGTCGACCTGCAGAACTTTTATCTGCGTCTTTATCGGGATATTTATAACCGGCCTGATGCTGCTGGACTGAGCTGCATTAACAGAACGCTGCCTGATTACGCCGGGATGATTTTGTTGAGTGTAAATGTGAAATCTGATTATCCTCTGAGCAGACGGAGGGAGGAGAGAGAGGAGAGATCCAGAGGAAGGAGGGGTTAAGATCCAAAGTGCTGAGCCGGCGGCTTTTCTCCAGCAGCTGGTTGGCATCAGGACCAGAGGACGGACCAGAGGACGGAGGACGCTTCCATCACTGTAGGACGCTGAGGACGACTTCCAGGAGGTGTTCATGGGATGCACTATCTACGCAGCCAGCCCTAAGGCCCTGCCCGGCGACGAGGCCCCCGGCCAGGACCGGTACTACCAGCTGCCCCACTACCGCCTCCCCCATGGTACCTGCAGCCAGAGGATAGCAGCCAGCAGAGCCAGGTCAGTGCTGGAGACACGCTGTACCCACAGAATCACAGAGATTCATCCTAAACACTGAGGAGAAACAGCAGGAAGGACACTGGAAAAGAAGACTTTACAAAAAAACTAGCATTTAAAAACAAACTACAGTGAAGAGAAGAAGATTTTCTGCTGCTTTAAATCCACTAATAATGGAATTTTACAGTCAAACATAAAAGAATGAATGACTTTTTAAAATACATTGATTTTTGATGGGATATTTTGGCAATTTTATGTAAATTAATAGCGTTTTCTGTGATTTTTATCAGATATTAGCTATAAAATATCACTTTCTAAAGTTCTTTATTATTTTTGTGCATAGACAGACCCATTATCTAAAATATAAATGTTAATAAAATATAAACGATCTCCCTGTTCAAAAATCAAACGGCTAAATAATCAGGCAAAAAAAGCCTCTCATGTAAATCTGTTTTTTGTTTTTTGCAGCTTTGTCATTAAAATTGAATACTGTTGATATTTAAGGAATTTTACCGTCATTTTTAAACCTTTAGAACTGATGATAAGAATTATTTTTTAAAAAATACAGATTTTTGATGTGGACATCATTTACAGTTTTGGCCTTTTGTTTGTAAATTAAAACCCTTTTCTGTGATTTTTTTTTATCTGTAGTTTAACAAAGCAGAAAATCTATAAAATATCACTTTCAAAGGTTTCTTACTATTTTCAGTGATTTAATAAACACAACTTGGGTCTGTTTTAAACAAATGCTTTTTTCTGATTTAAATACAGTAAAAAAAATAATAATTTTACACTCAAAATTGTAAAAGAATTAATTATTAATTATAAAATATAGATTTTTGATGTCGGCTGTTTATTAATGATATTTTAAACATTTATTCACCATGTTCAGTCCTAAAATGTTCATTATTTTCTTTCAAATAAAAGTAAATATCTGTAAAATCACAATAATTTGAAATATATTAGCATAAACGCATTTTAAGATTTAAAAACAGTAAAAATTACCTGTTTTCATTCTTAAAGAACAAATTACTGTTTGTAAAAATACAGATTTTAGATGTGGACCTTCTTTATATCATTTAAAAATGTTTACTGTTTTTCAGTCCTTTTAATGTAAATTATTTTCTTTCAAATTATGGTTAATATCTGTAACGTAAGTATTAGCTAAGTATCGTACACACTATTAGTATAAATATTTTAAAAATGAAGAAACACAGAAACACTTTGCAGATTTGAATAAAGTTACTGTAAAAATTATTTATAAAAAAAATCTGATTTCTTTATGTGACATTATTTACAGTTCTGACCTATTTCCTTACAGTTAACAAATTAAATGAATACTTTCTGTGATTTTTAGTAATTATTATCTGTGATTTAATAAAACAGGGAAAACCGTCACAACAGTTAAATAATTTATCAGCAGAACATCTAGTTTTAGTATTTTTTTAGTTTCTGCTATAAAAGAAGAAGTAAAATCCAATCAGTGAAGGATTAAATCCTGGAGGTGTTCAGATTATTACTTCTTCTTCTTTCATTTATGAAATGTTTCAGCAGATTATTACACCTGCAGTTTGGTGATTGAGAAACGATTTAAACCCATAAAACGTTCAGTTCAGATGTTCTAAAAGCTTCTATCATGATCCGTGTTTGGATTGAGATTTAGTTACACGAGAGTTTGAACTGATGTCAGGAGGAGTTATTACTACTGATTATATTTTCCAGAGTGTTTTAAAGATGCTTCTGTCCTCTAAGCTGAACTTTATCGAACATCTCTGGACATAAAGTTCCTCCACAGATGGAATCTGGAATCTGCTGAACAGAAGAGAAAAATCCCTCTGACAGCAGATCAAAGTCTTCATCCACAAATAGATTGTTTCCATCAAATCTTCCTCCACCTGCCGTCACTGATTCTGCTGCACGGAGTTAATAATTATTATAATAATGAATCCATTAAGTTCCAGAGTCTCTGTTCATTTATTGACTGAACGCCTCGAAGGATTCCGTTTCTGGTTTCGTTAAAAAGAAGGAAGTTTTCTGGTTTCACATCATTAACTTAAAATATCTGCAGTTTCATGTCGTCTTCTGAATTATTCGACTCATTTCAAAACTATTCAGACAAACTAACATTTTTCAGCTGCTCAGAACATCTGGGAAAAAAAACACCAGACATGCATGAATCCCCCAATAATTAACATCAACTCAGAGCAGTTTCTTCTACAAAACCCACAGCTGGAAATGTTTATATAAAAGCTTTATTACAACCTGTAATTTAAAGGCAGCTATAAACCTGATAGCACGTTTTCACTCTGAAACCATGATAATAAAGGTCAATAATAACAGTCTGAGCTGTTTTATCAGCTTCAGGTCCGTTAAAATAGAACACAGTTTATATTTAAACCATTTCTGGGTCACTTTAAAAGCATTTCAAACTGTGGTGAGCCTTTATTTATCCATTTTTACCGGTTTACAGAGAAGCTGCACGTCTTTACCGGCTGTCAGGTGTCTTTAGTTCATCACTAAATGAGCACCATGTTAAAAATGGGACAAATCAGGTTTTAAAATCAGCCGTTTTCTGCATTATTTACGGTAGTTTGTTGTGGTTGCTGAGCTTGAACTTGTTTGATGGCGGTTTATGTCACTATTTTAATTACTTTTTTAATGACAGGTCGGATAATTCAGCTCAAACTGAGGATTTTGTGGATTAGAAGTGAATGAAATTAGAACAAACTGCATCTAAAAGCTTTAAGTCTCAGTCGAGGGGAGGAGAAAAGAGACGCAGCTAAAAGTAAAAAACGTCAGAAGTTACATCCAGGATTTATCCAGAAGAACCGTTTCTTTGACTGTAAACGTATTTGAACTCCCAGCTTTCATTCAGACACACAGAAAACATTTCCAAGGATTTTAGAACAACTTCTCTAAACGTCAGATAAAGTGAGTTAAAACGTTTAGTTTCAGTTTAATCGTGGATTTAGTCAAAGATCTTCTACAGACTTTTACAAACTGAACACAAAAGACCTAAAAACTGTAGAAAAACTCCAGACTGATCCAGAACCTGCAGCTGAAGGAGCCAAACTAAAGTAAAAACTTATCATAAAAATATCACTTTTAAAAGTCAGTTCCTGTTTTTCCAGTGATTCATGAACTCA
The DNA here is from genome assembly GCF_021347895.1 of Acanthochromis polyacanthus. NCBI lineage: Eukaryota > Metazoa > Chordata > Actinopteri > Pomacentridae > Acanthochromis > Acanthochromis polyacanthus. Next base: position 1,423,290 of record NC_067114.1, on the reverse strand, counting down.
ATCTTTCTTTTAAACAGCAATAAAATCTGAATCTTGACATAGATTAAAGATAAAATTAAATATTTAAAATAAATAGCAGCAAATATGAGACTGGTTTTATTGATTATGACAGACAGCATGGTTTCAGAGCTTAAACTTTAATTTACAATAGTTTGTAACGTCTTTTTTAATTAATATTCATTAACAGAAGTACAGCATTTACATATTTTAAAATGAGGATTTTATGAATTAGCAGAGGAAGAATAGCGTTTATTATCTGTGAATTTATCCATTTAACAGCTTAAAAACATACATTTCTATTAATGGGATCAGTTTTTTTTAAAATGCTTGAAATTACTTAAAGATAAACAAAATTAAAATGAGGTGGAGGTGAAAAAAACAGGAGATATCAGGCTGTTCTGAATTATTATTCTTATTTTATTTATTTAATAGGAAAGTCTTGGATACAGAGCCTAAATTAGTTTTTAGTGGTTTGTAACCGACTTTTTAAATTATTTTTTTTAACAGTGCATCTAATTCAAACTGGGGAGATTTTTTTTAATTAGAGGAGAAAGAAGAATAAACTCACTTTTTTGCAATGTCAGTTGTCAGACGTGTGGTGGCAGTTTAAAATTCTATTAACAGGATTAACCACATAATTCTTAAATTTACTGAAAATGATTCAACAACTAGTGATTTTCAAAATAAAACCCCCAAAACTTGCAGTAACGCTTTCAAAATGTTTTTTTCTCTACTTTCAAACCACTCTAAATTAAATTAGTCTACAGCCTTGATGAATTGGATTTCCCAGGGAGCATTGCAGCTGTAAATAATGAGCAGTGTGTGTGTTGTGGGCGTCTGTGGGAGAAAATAGCCTCTTTAATCTGCTGCTGCTGTAAACAGCCTCTAATAGGTGAAAGCTCAGCCCACCTCTGCAGCGACGCACCGGCCGCGGCTCGGCTCCACTCTCCGCTCTAAAGTCCGCTCTGGGGGCCGAATTTTTGGCTTTTTTAGGCTGATTTCTGTGGATGAAGAACCTAAAATGACTTTACAGAGGCATGCAGCAGCGACCTGGAGAGTTTAGTGGAGCTACGAGGCGAAAACTGAGCGAATAAAGAGTCGGAGAGCTACAGGTAGGAGGCTGGAGTCAAGCTGGAGGCAAGAGGGAGAGAGGGCACTTCCGGGAGGGATTACAAAATAAGGCACCCATGAAAAAAACTGAAGCAGTAGAAATGTGTTAAATATTGTTTTTTTGTTGTTGTTGTTGTTGTTTAACATCGAATTGTGTAACAGAAATGCAGGGTTTGGGTTAGAATATGCAATTAAAACAACTTTACAAGTTGCTAATTTGCACACATTAAATCCTGTAATTAAGAAAAAACATTCTGCAACTCTAAATCAGATTTATATATATTTTTTGTATTTTTATTAGTTTATTTAATTGCATTGCAGATTATGCAGCACTTGGATGCTGTTTCTGAGTTGGGAACAACCCCTTTGTTTCAGTATTTAGAGATTATTTACAGGAAGTTCTTGAGTTTTTATGAATTTCTGGAATTTTTAGTAGTTGTTGTTGATATTTTTTTATCACTAAGTTGATTGCAGATACTTCTCAGCCCTGAATGGCAACACTTGTTTGTGTATTTAGAGATTATTTGTTGAAAGTTTTTGAATTCCTGGAATTATCGGTAGTTTTGTCGTCGTTGGTGTTTTTATTACTTCTGAGTCCTGAATGACCCGCTTGTTTCAGCATTTTCAGGTAATTTACAGGAAGTTCTTGAATTTCTGGAATAATTTCTTTGTTGTTCTCTTTATTATTGCTCGATTGAACTTGACACAGTTCGCTTTTGTGATGATTCTTCAGTACCATTTTGTAAAATGTGATAAATTCACTTCAGAAATCATTCATATCTTACATTAGACTATAGAACGGTGAAGATTTTAGCCCATTTGGTAATGCTCCATTATATGTTTTAATTAAACGCAGTGAAGATCAAATTGAATGCAAATCCCAATTTGTAATGGTAAAATCATAGCTGGATATTTTCCACAAGTCTTAGTATAATATCTGTTTGTAATTAAATCTAAATTGATTTGTAACTGATAACCAAACATGATTACTTGTTGCACCAAATCCCTTTTTTTTTGTTTCAAAACGGCATCATTTTTTACTTTTATTTTGAAAAATCGATGCTCTTCCGATTTTCTCTTGACTAGCTTTACAGTTTTTGCCTATAAAAGAGAGCCTTTATTCTTTAAAAAGACATGTTCAGTCCATGAAGATATACCTCAGGAATGATGTGTAATCAGGCACGTTTACAGTCAAAAATGTGACCTTTTTTTTTTTTTTTTTTACCTTTTTAACACTTTTAGGAGGAAGTTTAGGCGACTAATGCTGCTTAAACTAAAGATAAATAACAGAAATGTTGACACATTTCTTAATATACTAAATAATTTTCTGTTTGTGCCTTTTTAAAAACCAAACTGTGACCTCTTTCTTTCCCCTTAAACCCCTTTCATCACTATTTATTGTGCTGCATTTGGGTCAGACGAGCATTTCGAGGCTTGTTCTGGCTGGAAAACACACTTTGGCCATCAAAGGCTGTTTTGAGGTCCGTGCACAATGGGGAGGTTATTTCTGGAGGTCTCAAGCCGTGCAGATAGAGTATCTGAGAGTCCAAAGGCTGGACGTCTGCTGCAGGTTTATACGGCGTCTGAGGAACGCCGCGAGGCAAATAAAGTTAAAATACAAACAAATAAAGGAAGAACAAACACAATGATGCCAAATCATGAAATGAAGCTCTGAAAATGATTTACAAAAGATGTGACACTAAACTGCCTGCAGACAATTTAAATATTGTCCAACAGATAGTTCAGTGCCGTATTCTCAGATACTTCCTCCTACACTCCCACTATAAACCATCCTGCTGTCAAACTGCCACAGGAGCCTCTTTCAGGTAGAAATCTTCAGTTTATTTAGTTCCTTTGCTGCAGCAGCTTATTTGGAAGTGCTTTTTGGTGGATTTAATTTGCTGTAATCTGTGTGAAGCAGCAGGTTGCACGTGGAAGAGGAAGAGCTGACACGACACTTTCTACAGATAAGCCTAAAAAAAAACAACTTTAGCTGAAAGACAAACTTTGATCCGTTTGCATCAAACAGCAGCAGCGACACCTTGAAGCTGCAGGAAACCCGAGAAGGAGAGTACAGCGATTCTCCAGCCTTAACCAGATTACAGCTAATTGGATTAGAGGACGTCTTGTGACGGCACAAAATGTTTGTCTCTGGAGACAAAGAAGGACAAGGAGGAGACGAGACGTGAGAGGTGGAGGCCTTTCGATTAAAAAAGTCAGATCCAGCAGGGAGTCATTGTTGACTTGTTTGTGTTGGCGAGGACCGACTGTTGTTCAGCTCAGGGTCACATGTAGGGATTGTCTGGCTGTACGAGCCGACACAATGAGACGCCTCCTGCTTTGTGGCTGAAAAACCCAAACAAGACACAAAAGACAAAAACGAGACACAAAAGACAAAAACGAAACAGAAAATGGCAGAAATGAAACAGAAAATGACAGAAAAAGACAAAAAACAAGACAGTGTGACATAAACGCACAACAGAAATGAGAAACAAAATGACAAACTACACAAAACAACAAAAACAAGGCACAAAACGACAAAAACAAGACAAAACATCAGGAAAATATAGACAAAACATCAGGAAAATATACACAAAACGACGACACAAAACGACAAAAACAGGACACAAAAAGGGAAAAAAGACAACAGAAATAGAAACTAAACATAAATGAGAGAAAACGACAGAAATGAGAAACAAAATGACAAAAACTAGACACAAAACAGAAACGAGACGCAAAACAATAAAAATGAGGCACAAAATACCAGAAAAGACACAGAACAACAAATGAGGCACAAAACAACAAAAAACAAGACATACAATGACAAAACAAGGCACAAAACATGAGAAAAGACACAAAACAAGACAAACGAGACAAAACAGCATAAACAAGACATGAAATGACAAAACAAGACATCAGAGATACAAAACAACAAAAATGGGGCACAAAGGGTCACTCCACGGCGACCATGGAAACTCCTGATTGGCATTTTAGACTAAATAATTATTAATTGATCAAATAGACACCGGATCTCTGACTTCAGAGAGTTTAAAGCTGTTTTCTGTCTTTTTCAGCTGAATGTGGAACTTGAGTTTGATTTGGGGGGTTCCCTGCTGTATCTCTGCTAAATGTGATTGTTTTTGTTGTTGTTGTTTTTGGTGTTTGTTAGTTCCAGAAATCTTCATTCCAACTGAAAGCTGTTTGAAGAAGGTTGGCTTTAGTGGACAGCTAACAATGGCACACTGGGATTACTGGCAGCTTCTATCCGTGCTGTAGATGGATTACAGAGCGTCACAAACAGATCTGACATGTACAGTATGTGCACTGGTTCAGACTGATTTAAATGTTCATCGCTCAGCAAACATGTCGCCTCCATGCAGGTATTTCTGGCAAACAAAACCAGATTCCTGTTTAAATGAATGGAGAGACACAACTGGAATTCAAATGGTCACACGTGCACAAAACTGCATGTATAGAATTTAGAAAGTGTTTTGTCCAGTCAAGACTGACAATGTTATGAAAAATAGAAGAGAGGACGTCTTTGCTGTACACCGTTCACAAGAAAACTGTTTTGATGATGCAAACATCAAAACAGGACATAAAATGACAAAAACGAGACACAAAATGACCAAAATGAAACAAAACAACAAAAATGAGACAAAAAACAACAGAAACAAGACTTAAAATGACAGAAACGACTGATTATATTTCTACTATACACAGTTGTAAGATCCTGTACTTGAGTCGATGCTGCAGCACCAGCAGACGGATGTTTTCCCGTCCTCTGATTGGTTTTCTGCAGGCAGAGGTTTGGTTTTACTGAGTTCTCCTGTGGATTTCTGTTCAGGATTCTTTACGCAGCGTCTCTGAACAAACTTTTCTCTGCAGTCAGAGCTCTGCTGCAACCTGAAGTATGACTTCCTTGGAGAATATCTCTGTTTGTGTTGGATGCTGTTAGAACATACGGTTCCTCAGGAAATGCACTGACTTTGAGCTGGAAAATTTCCCAGTTTTTAGTCTGATCATGCTGTAGGATTTCTTGTCTTGCTTCTTCCTCGCTGCATTTGGATCTAGTTGCTGGAATCTGTGAATTTCCGCAGTGAGGGATTGAAAAAGTTGATTTTATTTAAAAATACTCCACCAGCTCTAAGTGGAGCCGTACATAGTGGTACTGTGACACGTTCACGCCTCTTTTTGAACGACTGATCTTGTCACTGTCGCTGTTCAAAGGCCCAATTTACACAAAATATTGTGAAGCCAGCTCTCACCAGGAAATGTTAATTTGCATGTTTTATAAAAATGTGGCGTAAATGTGGAGAAAACAAAAATGCATCATCACCACAGTAGTTCTGCTTTCATTGTACAGGAATATAAGGTTCTACACACAAAATGACAAAAACAAGACGTAAAATGACAGAAACGAGACACAAAGCCACAGAAATGACACACAAAATGACAAAAACAAGACGTAAAATGACAGAAACAAGACACAAAACAGAAATGACACACAAAATGACAAAAACAAGACACATAACACAAACCAAACAGAAAACCACAAAAATGAGACACAAAATGACAAAAGCAACACACAAAGCGACAGAAACGAAACAGAACACACAAAAAATGAGATACAAAATGACGCAAGACATAAATGACAAAAGCGACACACAAATGAGACACAGAATGACAAAAACGAGAAACAAAACAACAAAAATGAGACACAAAGATGCATTGTCACCACAGTAGTTCTGCTTAACTGTACAGGGAACAAAAGATTGAGCCGGACGTGGACTTGTGTGTCTTCTTGGTGGTGACTGAAAGGAATCATGAACTCACCATAAGAGCCAAAACGCTGGAAAACCCACTCTTGTTTTGACATATCGGTATTTAAACCTGTGGGTAGAATGAGTCCTGACTGGCTGAACTCGACTCATGAACTCTAAAGAAGCATGGAAACAGCTCAACATGTCAGGGTTTGGTTGATTTATCTTCAGCTTGTCTGAGGTTGTTGGTTTTCCCGACTTGTTTCTATTTTGTTGTATTTCAGGATCTTATCACTGACGATGATGCTGTGAAGCTTGACGTTGACATTGTTTTGCATCTGGCTTACGTGGTAGACGTTGTTTGCGTTTTAAGATGGATGTTTGTGTATCGTTGACCTCCTAGTTGCCTGAACTGAGCCTTTTTGATGCATCAATGTGGCCATTTTTTTTATTATGAATATCATCTAAAGCTGTTCCTGAGGACCTTTGAAAACATCTTGTTTTCCATCCAAGCCTTTACATCCCCATCACTTTACCACACAAACTGAATGAGGCGTTTCTGGACGTCTTAGGAGTTGACTGAAGGTTTTTATGCTTCATACAAGAGCTGGAAAAATAAAGCCTCTGATGGAGCCATCATGCTGCCGGTTGGATGTTTTTTTGTGTCATTACATGTAATGAAGCAGCGTTTAGCTCGTTATTTACCTGCTAAACTGGTCAGGGTGGTACATTCTGTCTCAGTCTTCGGAGAGACTTGAAATTGAAATATGACTTTAAAGTGCAGACAATACGCTCAGTGATGCTAATATAGTGAGATGATGGGGAGAAAATCACAGGTTGTGGTGCTTTTGAGGCAACAATCTTTGTTTATTTTGTGATCGTTTGTTTAGTTCTGGTTCCAGGAAACCCGCACAGACTAAATAAAACAGTTTTAGATGTCTGAAGCGTCCTCATGGCCAGACACGATGATATAATAAGATCCCAGGCTGTGTGATCAGAGCTGCCCTGTGTGCTGAGAGTTTTCAGAGTGCAAGCAAACATTTTGTGAATGAGTTAACCAAAGAGCCAAAGTCTATTCCCTGCAGACAAGGACACGGTCTGCTGTCACACAAATTCCCAGCTGTCTGGTGAAGGGTCATAAAGAGTTTTTTTTTCTCAACCTAAACTAAAAATAAGACGACTAACTGTTCACCTCATGTTTGCGTTTTCATACTTGAGCAAATGAAAATAAAAGAGCACAATATCTGCAATAAACGTGCTAAATGGGATCAAATTTACATCCTTTTAGCATGTAGTGTAGCGTCAGGTTGCATGAAACCTTTTTCTGTAGCTTGCAAGTTATAAAGAAGAAGTAGAAATAGATAAATTTAGTGGATGAAGAGCTAAAATCACAAGCTAAAAGTGATAGCTGGCTAACAGTAATGGATAAACAGATGCTAAAAGCGGCTAAAAGTAGTAGATAGCAGAACTGTTGGCTCATAGTAGCCTAACAGATCAACAACAGTTAGCTGAAAGTAATGATAAACAGTTCAAATGTTGGTAAAAAATTAAAGGTTAACTAAAAACAAATTGGCCAAAAGTTAAAGTTGCTAGCTAAAATAATGTATGAGCAGCTAAAGTAAGTAGCTTGAAGTGCTCGTTAGCTAAATGTAAAAGATAAACAGATAAAATAGATTAAAAAAAGCTAAAAGCTTAAAATGTTAGCAAAATTACAGCTTTACCAAAAGTTAGCTAAAAATAATGAATTGTATTTTTTAATCTGAGGAATAGTAAACGGTAAAATATGTTCGATAAAAGCAACTTAACTAATCAGAAAAAACTTTATTTATCCCCGAGGGGCAATTAGGTACACTAATACTAATAATTATTATTATGATTATTATAAAATGCTGGTTTTCATATCTCAGTGAAGGAAAATGAAAAAGCACAATGCCAACAATAAACAGGCTAAATGGGATCAAATAAACAACAGTTTAGAATAATAATGAGGGGAAGCAGATCATTGTAAAGACGAATGTTGCTGTAAACCTTTTTAGGTGTTTAATTTACATTTTGCAAAGTTACATGCGCCTCAAACACAAATTTATTAAGAAAGTGCCATTTTATTCTATCTTTACAAAACGTTACCATTAGTTTAAACAGTATCTCATTATAATACTCAAACAAGACCATTTTCATTCAACAAATAGCTAAGAAATGCCAAGAAACACTCGTTTTAACGCCGTTTTCAAGGTTGACTGCAGCAGAATCACAAACCTTCCTTAATTTTTCCTTTAGGCCTCCATCTCTCCTGGATCCCTTAAACTCCAGACTTCAGGTTTAAAGGTCTTCTCACCTTATCTACTGCAACAGGCCTTCCACCTCCCATTCAACCCTGTGTGATCACAGATACCCAGTCACATGTAACCTCCAGCATCAGAAAGGAACTGTTGTTTGAACAGGTCAGCGGCTGACGTAAAGCTTCTGGCCAATTAGAGATAATACATTGGAAAGTGCATGCGGGAGTCTATTTCCATCAGCACCTGTAATTATAGCAGAGCAGGTGGTAACGACTTCCCGTCTCCCAGAGGACGGCGAGGCTCGAGGCGGGCAAGTGTTTGCATGCGCATGTTGGAAAGACAGAAAATAAACTGAGGTGCAGCTGAGAGGAACAAAACATAATGGCTGGTTTAAAGCTTTCCTCTACCTATGCTGTGATATAACGACACCAAAAGCACTGACCGGAAACTGCTGAAGCTCTGAGAGTATCTGGAAGATCGTGGGCTAATCATATCATTTAAAATGAATGAATGAAAGAAAATTACCAGTAGTTGTATAATAAATTCTGCTAATTATGTAGACACAAAATGTGCTGAAATCGAAAGAAGGTGAAAATAGTTATCAAGCAGAGAAGTTGTCAAGTAACAGAGAAACCGTGGAAACAGATCCATTTCACAAAAAAACTGAGAGCTGAAAATAGGTAACAGTAATGAATAAATACATTAAATCATTAGCTAAAAGCAGTCTTTAGCGAAAAGAAATGGTAAATGGTTAGCTGGTAATAAACAGCTAAAATGTTTGATAAAAGTAGTGGTTAGCTTAAAAATAACTGGTCAGCAGTTAGTTGGAAGCTAAATGTAAGTGCTAGCTAGCAGTAGTGAATAAACAGATGAAAATATGAGTTAAAGCAGTCTTTAGTTAAGCCTAACCCTGATAGTTGACTAGTATGTAGCTTTGTGTTGGTTTATTGACCAAAATACATTTATTGACAGTTAATAGTAATAGATAAACAGTTGACATGGTTAAAAGTAATGGGTAGTTGGCTAGAAATAATGGATTACCAGATAATGCTGTTAGCTTACAGATAATGGAAAAGAGAAACAGTACGATTAAGGTAAAGGCTAAATAGCAAATAGTGGAAATGAAATGGACGAAACTAATTTATAAGAAGCTGAAATAGTGAACTAAAAGAAAAGAATGGCATAATATTTAGCATTTAACATTAGCTAAAAAGCAATGGTTAAACAGTAGTCATGGTAATGGAAGAATAAAACAGCCAAGGGGATAAACAGTTGGCACACATAAGACTGCTAGCAGTGATGCTAACATTGACTTCTGAATTGTAAAAACATATATAAAGTGCTTTAAATCTGATTTTTTTTAAACAGCCAACAGGAGGCGACTTCTCTGGTTGCCAAAAGAAATACGATTGTACAGAAGTCTGAGAAAATGATTTTACTTCTCAGTTGATTTATTTCCTCAGTGAACATTTTCCTCATGAGTTTATGACCTCAGATGCTGGTCTCAACTCTAACAACAGCATCTTGTCCATTATGTAAACTATGGTGCCATTTAAAGGAAACTAGACCGTAAGGCAGGATATATTTCAGGGTCTAACTAACTTGTTGTTGGTAATTTGCTACTTTATGGATAAGCATTATGATGTGTTTAGTTTGAAATGACCAAGATGATGACAACTAAACTACCAAGGCTTCATATCAGTGAGTCCATAAACCAATTGGCTTTTTCATGGGTCCCTCCTCCTTTTATGTACAGTTTATGGATAATAAACATCCAGCATTGAGTAGAGCACACTTAAAACATGTTGGGTACTATTGACTACATGTTCATTCAGACTCTTAGGACTTGTGGGGACATAAAGTTGATCTAGTCCGTTTGAGTGATTCAGATCACTCGTGTTTTTTCTGTTACTTTTGCAGCCTCATTGTAGATGGAAATTGTAAGGCTTGCTTTCCCTCCCACAAGAAGCCATTTGCTGCCATCCATTTTGAATCGCATGCAAAACGACTTCAGCAAGCCCTTAAAGTGACCTGAGCCACATAATCCATCACAGTAAACAAGAAGATGGGATTTGCTTGTCTTTGCATGAATCCTCAGTATTTACATATTGGTGCGCGTCTCGTGTTGTTGTCAGTCGCCGCCCACAGGAAAATGTGTTTGAATATCTCACCTTACACATCTTATAGTCTTATCTGTGGTTTCCTTTTCTTCTTTTAGTATCCGGTGACAGTTCATGTCGAGTCATTTTGTGCTGAGAAGTGTGAGGTGTATTTTTAAAGCTCTTTGACTCAGCTCGCAGCAGCACATCAGGTCAGCCATCTGCGCAACCTCTGAGGTGCTGAGCTTCTTTGTAGACATCTGCGAGCACAGACTGACCCCATTTACACAAGAACAAGGCTTTGTTTTGCTAAGTGGACACTTTTAATGCAATGTAAACGTGCTGAATCAGACTTTGAGTGTTGCATCACCGCCGTGTTGATTCTGAAGACAGAGTCCAACTAGACCGTTTGGGAAGGACATTCTTTGAAGCCAAAACCTGGACGAAAACAAACATGATTATTTTTTTATTTTTTTTTTTTAACAAGCGTACATGCAGCTGGAGCGCTGAGGTTCCTGCTGTTAACATAGAGCTGTGTGTTTGTGTATCCAGGGCCAGGAACATGACCGAGCAGCAGGAGCAGAGCGAAGAAACAGGCCTGATCTCCACACAGGACCTGGAGCCCTCCAAAGACGACGACACTCACGGACACTTCAGGCAAAGTTTCCCACATAAAAACACACACTGCTTTGCAACACTTGCTGTCTTTCTTTTTTGTGTGTGTGTGCATTTACCCCCCTTCACACACCATCTGTATCCTGTGCATGGTCATGGGTTGCAGCCCTGGGAGATTTATTTTCACAGCACTCATTTTGTGCTTTTATTTCTGCTGTATTTGATGTCAAACAATGGTCAAACGCTCACACAAGCACATGCACGTAAAGAGACTGCAAACAGACCTCTACAAAGGGTGTCTTTTTTTTTTCTTACCCCCGCTGAGGCCTCAATGAAGAAATGCGCTCTAGTTATATTAGTAATGAAGTGTTTTAATCCACATGCGTCTGCAGACAGAATGCATGCGTGTTGGAGCGTTGCATAAGAAGAAGTGGAGGCAGGAGCAGCGTAATCCTGGGGAATCTGTTTGGGATTTAGCACTGAAGCATGGTGTGTTAGTCAACTCAGGATGAGAGGGACTTCAGCGCTTTTTACACGTCAGGCTTGAATTTGTGCTATATAGTAAGGTGTGTGTGTGTGTGTGTGTGTGTGTGTGTGTGTGTGTGTGTGTGTGTGTGTGTGTGTGTGTGTGTGTGTGTGTGTGTGTGTGTGTGTGTGTGTGTGTGTGTGTGTGTGTGTGGTGTGTGTGTGTGTGTGTGTGTGTGTGTGTGTGTGTGTGTGTGTGTGTGTGTGTGTGTGTGTGTGTGTGTGTTTTATCCGCACTGCCCCACTCATCTCAATACTCAATAATGCTACGTGCAAGATTTCAGATTGTAAACTTAAGGTACAGCTGATTAATTATCACAAAGTACTGGTCACTAGGAAGGGCAGAAAAACGTCAAACTAGATGATCATATCTTTCTAAAGCTGTCACCAAACCCTTCATTATTTGGTAACTGACAATCTCCAGGGCCAAAAACTGCAGTTCCTTAAATGTCCACTGGGGGCTGCCTCCAAAAGCGAGTCAGTCCCCAACCAACCAACCAACCAACCCCCCATGTAAAAACTTTACAGCAGAAATAAACATATTTACAGCCTCATGCAGAAATAGTTTGGTCTCTAGAGTTAATTTCACCATTTATAAGAACTGTAGGGAGGATGGATTTTTAAATAACTTACCCATTTAAATTATATTAAGGATTAAAGTAGTGAGGCGTGTAGCTGCTCTGAGTGACACGTGGGGGCCATGTTTCATTAACCGGACTTAATATTTCCCGTCTGAGCTCTACTCACGCTCCAACTCTTTGTTTAAGCAGCCGCTACACTGAGCTTCAAAACCACTGTCCAGGAAATCTATGAGTGACATCTTGGACAGTTCATTTATCTTTGTGTATAATATAAACTATAGAACACACATAAGAACATTAACAATAATTATAAGTCATCATGTCTCTTATTGACTGATGAGTATTTACTCTCCATTTAGCTCCATTTTGGTCTCCACCAACTTAAATTTAGCATCTAGCTCTTTAACAGCTAATTGTTCACTTTATTCTGGTGCTAACCAGTGAGCATAGTAAGCGACCTTACTAGTAATGGCTGTTGATGTCCATTAGAAGAAGAAGAATCAATTTACAATTTAAAATATACAGTAAAATAGAAAATATGGCAGCATGTAAGGAATACTTCTTAGGTCTGCCATTTTAAACAGCTTATGTACTAATTCACACATATTTTCCATGAAATACTGTTGAATTTTTTCAGAGGAATTCTGTTAACAATTGCCTTAAAGCTGCTACATTATTATTATCAGTCAAATGCTTGTTCCAAGGATTTTATGTGAAATGTTCAGAATTAAACAACCTGCTGTTGTATCTCCTAAAAAGTAACTACCGATATCTTTTTAACAGCTCAAAGTAAAACTGTATAATTCAAACAGCTTAACCCACTCCTGTCACATTTAGCATTTAATAGCAATATTGTTTGCTTAAAGATTTCCACAGTATCCTCATTTAAATGTTTAGGCTTCGCTTAAGTGTTTCAGTATTTCCATTTGGGATATAATGCGCCCTTCAGATGTTAATATTGCATTTCCAGGTATGCAGTGTCCTCATATTTGTCTGAACACTAGGGATGACCGATATTGTTTTTTTTAAAAACAATATCCGATATTGTGCAACTCTCAATTTCCGATTCCGATATCAACCGATACCGATATCTGTGGGCTAGTTGACTAATTCTAGGTAACATCTCATATCTCCGATGGTGGAATTAACACTTCATGCCTTATTTCATTGTGATGCCTCATTGGATGCATTCTCAGATGCAACAAGGCTTTCAGATGTAAACATTGCCTGAGCAAAATTAGAAAACTACTTCAGCTGAACTTATTGAAAAATGCCGTATTTATTTATTTTAATCGTCTCAAACCACAGTTCACACTCTCCCTCCCTCAATGAGTCAGTAAATGCCGGTGAAATCCAGACATTTTTTACCAGTTTTCATGATAGGCAAAAAAACCCCGATAACGATATTGACCGATATTACATTTTTATGCCAATATCGGTCCGATATCGGTGGGCCAATATCAGACATCCCTACTGAAAACCCCTGAATAATGGTTTAAAAGAGAAACATTTAATACCTTCTTTATGTCATTAAATATGAGCTTGGTTAATGCTTTACTTCAAAACATCAGCTGATAAGCTAATTATCACCAACTGTCTGTTCATAATGAGAGCTCTGATCTATGAATCTGATGCTTGGATTTTAAACTCCTGACGAATCTCTGCTGGCGGCCGTCAGCCTCACAGAGACCCGATCAGCTTCTCTCAGTCCCATTTTCTCCTCCTGCAGCTGAATTATTGACTGCCAGTCCACTGCTGCACCGGCCACCGATGGGAGGTGTTCGCTTTCTAATTTAGGATTCAATTTAGGATTCTTTGAGCTTGTAATTAGTTTCACTATTCTGCCTCACAGCCAAGGGCACAGCGATACCCGGACAAAAAGCGCATGCGTGTACACACAAACACGTACCGACAGGAAGGCAGCATTTTGCTTTGCTACCAGGCGTGTAAGCTGAAACACGGGGCTGGTTTCATTTCCAAACCACGGGCATCAAAGACAGCTGCATTAAATGGGTCGATATATAATAGCACAACTTTCTGTATCATAGTTGACATTTTTTTTGCAGTTTTCAGGCCTATAACCAAACACCACATGGCATTTTTACAGAAAGATTCTTCTAAATATTACATATATATATATATATATATATACAACTGAGTAAAATTGAAATTGAAAGTTATTTATGAAGATATTGTCGTAAACCTGTTGAAAATGACCACAGAGACATTCAAAATGACCACAAACTCATAAAATTACCACAAACAGACTGAAAACAGCTACAAAGGGGTGCAAAATGACCACAAAAAGACCTAAAATGGCCACAAAACAGTCTGAAAATGACCAAAAAAGAAATAAAATGAGCACAAAATGACATACAGAACCACTACAAAAGACAAAATTACCATAAAATGACAAAAAATGACAATAATGACCACAGAAAAACACAAAATGACTCATTGAGACAGATAATTGTCGTATAAAGACACAAAATGATGAGGGACTCACAAAATACCTACAAAAATTGGAAAATGACCACAAAAACACCTAAAAATACCACAAATGGATAACTGAAAATGGCCACAAAATGGCCATAAAAATGCACAAAAAATTCCCACAAAACAGTCCGAAAATGACCAAAAAAACCCCCAAAATGAGCAACTCATGTGATCTGGAATTAACACACTTCCTGGAGGTGTTTTTGGAACGGGGAACTTAGTGGAAAGGGATTTATTTTCCATATAAAATGTGATATATTGCCAAAAAAGAAATATCTGTCATGATTATCTCCACTTAATAAAAGAACACAATCCAAACTATTTATGAATCAGCTCATTTTATTATTGTTTAGCTCATTAGAAGGTGGTTGGTGTTAAATTCAGACGTTATTTAGTTCATATTTTAGTGATATCCAATCATTTTTATTAATAAGTGATTGTTTCCATAATAAATAATTATGGGATTTGTAAAGACATGATCATAATGAACATTAAAAACTTTTTTTTTTACTTATAATAAAAATGTGTGCAGATATATCCCATGGACTTCAGAAGTCCCTCAGTTATAGATTGACCCATATCTACAGTTCCAATACATGCACACTGTCTATCCACTGAGCCCTGTAGCACCTGGAAACCTACATCATTTGCTGCTGCTGTTGTGTGAAAACGTCCCGTATAACGTTGGACAAACAAACCACAGCTTCTGAAAGGTGAATCAAAGACTGTTCCTGAGTTTTCTGGCTTCATTGCATTCAATACCATCCACACAGTCTGATGGAAACCAACATCGTTTGCTGCTGTTTCTGTGTGAAAACATATAAAACTGGACCGTTTCCTTCTGGACCTGTGAATCTGAATAATATCTAAAATAAACGCGAGGGGACATTTAGGTGGAGCTCTCCATATCCGTGTCACTGCATCGTGACCTTGTTGATCCTGTAAAAAAACATTCTACCTCCCATCGGTAGTGTGGGAATAGCCTGCAGCGCTGTTCTTCTTCCTCGCTTAGATGTACCGGCGGTATTGATTAAGACCTGGATGTGGGGTAAGAGGCAGAGACAGATGGAGAGCGAGGACCAGAGAGCCGCTGGGTCCCCACAGAGACGCCAGTGTTTTTAATAATCACTCTGTTCTCTCCACCTGAGAGCCGAGCGGCCTATTTATAGGAGGAAAGCAGCAGGCAGGAAGAGAAGCACACATGCACCGTTGTTCAGAGCATGGTCACAAGATGATGGGATGGATTTTCCAGGAGGATTTTAATGAGGGAAGCGGCGAGTTTGCACATCTAGGACGAGCTACATGAAATAATTAAATGTTGGAAAAGGTCAAACAGAGGGTAGTTTATAGCTCTACTGATGGCCTGATTACTGCTGTAATTCACTTTGGATTACCTTTACTGTTGTCTGCTTCTCTGAATCCATCTCATCTGCATTTAAATTGTGTCGGCTTGGCTTTAAAATATCATATCGGTGTCCAGTGTACATCTCATAGCTACTGTGCACAATACACATAAATAAACAGCATGAAAACCGAGATATTCTTGCAGCTGAGGCACCAAATAATCATCCCCTAATAAGTACAATAAACAAAGCAATTTTCAATGATTCAACAACTTTTTCAAACCTTAATTTTTCATTGAATGCAGTTTTTTGGCTTCAAGTTAAGGAAATCTAATTGCATGTTCAAAAACGATAAATAAAAAATTAATTGTGGGACCAATATCTAATTTTAGAAATATATTTATAGTATTAAACTTTCATTTACGAGTTTCATCTGTTTAATAAAAATGCAATATTTGTGAAATTACAATAATTCAAATCATGAATAATTATTTATTGACTTTTTGTTTTCTGAATAGAATTTTGAAGAAACGTAGACATCATCATGCTCATTTTTTCACTTTTAATGAAGTTTAAATAGCCGTTTAATGACGCAGACTGAAGTTTTAATCCGATAGAATCCACAAAGAGTTAATGAGGTTCATTCAGAGCACAACTTTATTTCAAGTACAAATAAACTTTACACAGCGCAAGTTATCTGATGAATAAGATAAGATAAGATAAGATAGACTTTATTGATCTCACAAAGGAGAAATTTACTGTTACAGGGCTCTTAGAAACAAAAAACAGAGGAGTGCAAAAGTCACGAAAGTTCAAGAACAAGATAATAAATATTGCACATAATAACAACTACACAGTAGTGTTCTACAGTCTGATGGTAGTGGGGATGAAGGACTCATCGCTCTAAGTAAGGCAGGAGGGTCAAACTCATCTTAGTCCAGGTTCCACATTCAGGATTGGACCAGTAAAACCAGAGCATAATGACCTATAAATAACCACAACTCCTAATTTTTCCTTTGTTTTAGTGCAAAAATTACAGTCTGAAAATGTTCACATTTAAGGAATTATGTTTCGACAAAACATCATGAACAACCTGAAATTTCTGAAGAAAAATAAGTTCAGTTTGATCCACATTCAGCCTCAGTTTATCATTTCCACATTACAACTTCCAGATCACAGAGTGTCTACAAAGGAACACAACATTTAGTCACTTGGACCTGAACCATGGAGGATTTTATGTTATGATCAATATGACAAGAGTCAGACAAAAACAAGAAAAAATATTACAAAAATGAGACACAAAACAACAAGAAATTAGACAAAAGACACGAAATACAACAAAAAGAGACAAAAAATTAGACAGTTACAAAGCAACAAAAAATGAGCAAATGACACAAACAATGCTCAAAACAACAAACAAAGCAAAACACAAAATTACAAAAATAAGAGGAAAAAACCAGTGAGACAAAAAGGAAACACAAAAGACAAAAACATGAGAGAAACGACAAAAGTCAGACAAAAAAACAACAAAAGAACAAAAGACAATCTAATATTTTACTTTCTGATCCAAACAACTTGTCATGGTCTAGAAATTATTCTAAATTTATAGTTTTACTAATTTACAATCTGCAGTTAATGTCTTCTCTGGAATTTTTACACTTTGAGGGCCGGATTGGACCCTCTGGAGGACCACTTTTGGCCCACGGGCCTCATGTTGGACACCCCTGCTGTAAGGTGTCCAGCAGATCCAGCAGGGAGCCGACAGCTGCAGTGTTCAGCTGTAAACAACATCCACCGACACACACACGCACGCACACACACACACACACACACACACACACACACACACACACACACACACACACACACACACACACACACACACACACACACACACACACACACACACACACACACACGTTTGTTTTTCTATACCGGTGGGGACTTACCATTGACTCCCATTCATATCTAACTCCTAACCCTTACCCTAACCCTAACCTTAACCATCACCAAATCAATGCCTAACCCTAAACAAACGTTTTTGCACTTTTACATTTTTATTAACAACAATATGGCCAAGAAAACGGTGTTGCCACCCGTTGGGGACCTCATTTTAGGTCCCCAACGTAAGACAAGTCCCCACCTTTATAGCAAATAGTCAGGTCAAAGTCCCCACCAGTATAGCAGAAACAAGTACACACACACACACACACACACACACACACACACACACACACACACACACACACACACACACACACACACACACACACACACACACACACACACACACACACACACACACACACACTCCTTCAGCCTCTTCTCCTCTTTCACATTCTGACCCTGTTTGGATCTTTTCTGGGCTAAACTCTGGATCTTTGTCGTTCACTCACTGGATGATTGTTGAACATAGAACAGAGTTTACCCACATGGTACAGTATACACACATTTGTTAAAGCAGAAAAGAAAAACGTGCACGTATTTATCAATCCACTGCAAGAGATTAAAACTTTCATTGCCATTATGGAACTTCCATAATGTCTGTTGAGGAAACAATCCCGGCTTACCGTCCACTCAGCTTCTATTTCTGTATCTGTGGAGCTCGTGGGATTCATCAGCAGATGGGACGTTGTTTAGGAGATTAGCTGCTGTTGTGCCGTTGCTCAGCTATAATTTCATGTTATTGCAGACCATTTTTCAGTGGAATCATGTGAGTAAAATGTTATTAAATGATGCAAAGTTCAGTTTCGTCAGTTAATGTGAAAATAAAACACCTCAGGGCATGTTATTAGAGAGAAAACCAAGCTTTTTAATACTCATTTCAGTTCATATTCTCGTCATTTTGTCCCATTTGGTCTCACATTTCTTCTGTTTACATCAAACTGTGTCACCCATTTGCATTCCAAATCAAATCATCTCTGATAGTGGGGATTTCTCACTCTCACATCAGATTTTAATGGCCCATTCTGCAGTGCACTCACAGAAATCAGCGCTTCCCAGACATTATTATCTTCGGCGTTATCGTGACAGACGCCCCAGCGGTCAGAGTTTGCCGTCACAAAGAGCTGCATGGAAAGAAACGGCAGTCGGGGAGAGTTGTTTGGGGACAGAGGTCACGCTATCTTCTTACCCAGAGGTGCGTCTCTGATCAGATCCAACGGTCCTGCTGCTGCTGGAAGGGAGAGTTTAACATAATGACACCTCGCCGTACACAGGAAAGGACGCCGTTCAAGGAGAATACAAATGTGCTGCCGGTACACGATGCAGGATCACAGCACAGCCCCTTCTGACAATTAGATTTACATGAAGCATTTTTCTATAATGAACTGCCCCAATCCTGTCAGGAGAGGAGGTTATAGATACAACCAGAAGCTTGAGGACGGAAACCAGAAGCACCTAGCTGATGTGAAAATGACCAAATAATAGCATTGCTGTTTGTATAATCTATGATAATGTTTGACTTTTAATACAATTAATATTTCTATTGATTTTAAAATGAGAAATGTTTTGTTTATACTATTGTACAGCCTACCAACCAACACACACACACACCAACCAACACACACACACACCAACCAACCAATCAACCAACCAACACACCAATCAACCAAACAACCAACACACACACCAACCAACACACCAATCAGTCAACCAACCAACCAACCAACCAACCAACCAACCAACCAACCAACCAACAAACACACACACCAACCAACCACCACACCAATCAGTCAACCAACCAACCAAACAACCAACCAGCCAACCAACCAACCAACCAACCACCACACCAACCAACCAACACACAATCAGTCAACCAACCAACCAAACAACCAACCAACCACCACACCAACCAACCAACCAACCAACCAACCAACCACCACACCAACCAACCAACACACCAATCAGTCAACCAACCAACCACCACACCAACCAACAAACACACCAATCAGTCAACCAGCCAACCAACCAACCAACCAACCAACCAACCAACCACCACACCAACCAACCAACACACCAATCAGTCAACCAACCAACCAGCCAACCAACCAACCAACCAACCAACCAACCACCACACCAATCAGTCAACCAACCAACCACCCGGCCAACCAGCCAACCAACCAACCAACCAACCAATCAGTCAATCAACCAACCAACCAACCAGCCAAAATCCATGACTTTTTATGGGTTTTAATGATTGCCTCATAGTGAATATACAACATTAGGAGTCATTGTACACTGTTTTTACAAATGTACTGATATATATGTAAACACATTGTATATGCATTAGGACCTGCACTAACAGCTAATAAAGCTAGTAAGCATGTTCAAGTTTGTGCCAGCTGACTCTATGAGTTAGCTGGAAACCACCAGGGCTGAGCAATATATTCAAATATTATGGTTATATTCAAATTACAGAAGGTGGAATTTATTTATTTTTTATGCAGTTAAAATCTCACGACATCCAACTATAAGTGAAGCATTGTGGTGCCACAGAGATGCACCGTCTACATTTCATGTTCTCCAGACGGTGACGGAACAGGGTTGTTTGGCAGACACCCAAGCAGAATTCAGTCTTTTGTTTCAGTGTAAAATAAATATATATTTAGGGGAAGTATCAAGTATTATAGTACAATTTAAACACCCGAGTAGCTCAAAAGTTGTGTCTAAGTAGAGTCCATCTGTGATTAAAAGTACGATATGGCTATTTTTACTGTTTATACGGGGCATGTTGTCACTTTTTATGACGACTAACCGATGTGTGTTTTGTAAATTATTGACACTTTCTGCTCTTCATTCTCTCATTAATGCGCACCGTGTGACAAACGGTTTCCACAGAGTTGAGATAATTCATTGCAGCACTCGGGAAGCTGTAATTTGGTTCAGTCAGAGCTTCTGTTTAATCGGTATCTTCTTCTGCAGCGACGTGCTCATATCAACAGTGTGCTACGTCCTGCTGTCAATCACCTGCTGCTGTCAGAAGAAAGAAAAGTCTCCAAGAACAGAATCTGTCGCCTCGCAGTCTTTACTGTTGAATAAACGTCTTCTGCTTTAACTGGGACAGCAGCTCGTTTCACTGACATCCTCCTTAAAGCTCTGATTGTACTGTACTTTATCTGCTGGAGCGGCAGATATGAGTATCATGCTGTGACATCTGCTGCTCGCTCTGAATCTTCCTCCTGAGGGGAGTTTGATGCCAGCCATGCTTTTGTGTGTCTTTAAGTGTGTGCGGTCATTAAAAGAGGATGAGATTCTGGCCTGTTGGAGCGGCTCGATATCTGTTTTTGATTACATTGTGCTGTGAAATCGTTAGTTTTGGACGATGATGAAGCTTTCAGTCAGCTGGGATTGTTGTGAAATGAAATGTATGCATACATGCTGCACACGAGCTCGCCAGCATTTGTTGTTCTGCCAGGGACTATTTGTGTCTCATTAAGCTGCCTTCAGATGAATATTTTGGAATGCACTCGGCTTCCTTTGGGTTTTCTGCTGATTTGCAAATGCACATATTGCTTTTATGTTCATTTTTGAAAATAAATGAGGAAACTACACTTAAATTAAGTGTATTTGTCCTTTAATTCCAGGTTTCAACTGATTGAAGACCTGTCCTATGAAGATGTGAAGAAGTGTTACAGGGGCTCGGTGAGTCTAAACCCAGCTGTAACTTTATGACTCTTTCATGTCCAACCTGTTCTATGCTTCATGAAAGTGGCATTCCCTATGAAAACGACATTTTTCCCTTCTGCAGTGCTAAATTCTGACATTGGAAATGAATAAAAGGAGCAATCCAACTGGTTTGGACATGCAAACTCCCCTTTTTGTGTATTTTGGATGCATTGAAGCCAGCGCTTGCTTTTCCTGCTTGCTTTCCTCATGGAGCTGCATCTTATTAATGCAAAAAATGAAAAGATTGTATCTAAATTTACCGTCATGTGATGTTGTTTAGTGGGATCAAGCCGTTAAATTTACAAAATAGTAACAAGTCCATCGTGTTGCACAAAGCTTCTGCCTTCTTACAGCATCATTTATAGTAATATTATCATACTCTTGTAGAAATAATGCAAAAAGCCACGGACTATTCCCTAAATCATCATGCATTGGTGGCTAATGTTAGCCCCGAGCTGCTGCCCGGTGGAGATGGAGCCTCTGTGCTGCTGTAAGCTACTGTTAGTCCTGAGGACAGGAGCTGCTCCAGCACGAGCTATTAATAGAAAGACAAAAACAGGAGCGGGGAGACGACAACAAACTGAGCAGATACGAGTTGAAGGAAAGACGAGATAGAGAGCAGGACAGAGGCTGAGATAATCTGGTGGCAGAGACATTTAGAGCTGCGAGAGGTGGAGGGGACGGAGGTTTTTAGGGAGGGAAGTGTGTGATTGTTCAGTGGAAGAAGAGGAATTTCTGGGTGTCAAAGCCTGACACAACAGAGGTGACAGAGAAGAGGCAGAGGAGGATGAGCAGTGAGGAGTACCTGGGAGGGTTTTCTCAGCTCAGGATGATGAAGGGCAGAGAGAGAGAGAGGGAGAGAGAGAGGGAGGGAGTCAGCCGGGTGCTGCAGAGTGGAGAGTCACTGGAGGTGTATCTGAGAAGAGAAAGAGAAGCTTGTAGTAGTGAAAGAGCTCAGTGGCTGTAAACTGAGGCGTAGCTGCTGTGAGTGTGTGTGTGTTTGTGTTAGGTGTGTGTAGCGTGTAGACTAGAGGTAGGAGGCGGTAACCCGGGGCTGACCGGCTGCAGGGGAACAGTGTGTGTCTTGCAGCAGCTTGCTCCAGGCCTTCGATGTGCGCGAGTGCGTTTGTGTTTACGGCGCCAACGTGCTGAGCCTGGTGCAGAGCTCGCGTCCTCTGAGGGAGAGGGTGGTGGTGCCGAGCGGAGCCGGAGTGGCCGGCGGTGGCGGTGGAGGCGGCAGAGGGGCTGGAGGTGGAGGTGGAGGTGGTGCTGTGCAGGCAGGTCGGTCCGCCAAGGAGCTGCTCATGACTCTGCCCTGTCCCTCTGCACAGACTGTCAGCAAGTACAACTCGCAGTACCACAAACTGTTCCAGTGCGTGCCCAAGGATGAGATCCTCATGAAAGGTACGTCAAGAACACTCTTTATCTGTGCTCTTTTTAATGAGGTTTAGATATAGACAGGATGTTTTATGCCTCTGACTGGTGCCATGCTGTATGTTTGTTTTGTTTTTTTTGAAGATTCTGTTTATTCCAATTTTACCGAGGATGTCTGATATTGTTTTTTTTGCCAATAACTGATATACCGATATTGTCCAACTCTCAATTTTCGATTTCGATATCAACCGATACCAGTATCTGTGGGCCATTCAGCCCTTGTGTCATCCTGCGGGTCAAAATTGATCCGTTTTAAAGTTTGCAAATGTGGGGAAAAAAATCCACAGTGAAACTTCTGATGTCCACAATTTCAACTATTTTGGGAAATCTTTGAAAGTTTTTTGGTGGAAAAAGAAATCTAAAAATGTTTCTTAAGAACATTCACATAAAAATCAACCAAAATCCAATTCACTGGATTTTGGTTGATTTTTATGTGAATGTTCATAAACAAAATATTAGAAGTTTTACTGATATGTGTAAAAATTTTAGATATTTTACGATTTTTTTGGAAGATTTTTCTTGCCAAATTTGGGGGATTTTTTTTTTAAATAAAACTTTTAAGGGAAACTTTTAAGGAATTATTGGAATTTTCTTCCTGAAGGTTTTTGCAAATTTTTAGAAATTTGGTGAATTTTTTGGTGAATTTTTGGATTTTTTCCAGACAAGGAAATAGTATTTTTTGATGCCTGTAAATGAGAACAACGGGAGGGTTAACTAATTCTAGGTAACAGATCTTCTGCGGTGGAATAAACACATCATGCCTCATTTTATTGTGACGCCTCATTGGATGCATTCTCAGATGAAAAAGGCTTTCAGGTGTAAATATTGTCTGTAAAAAAAGAAAACTACTTCAACTAAAGTTATGGAAAAAAATGCCATTTTTTCTCATTGTCTCAAACCACAGTTGACACTCTCCCTCCCTCTATGAGTTAATGCCGGTAAAATTAAGGCGTTATTTTATCTGTTTTCATGATAGGCAAAAGAAACAATAACGATATTTACTGATATGACTTTTGAAGCTCCCCCCGCCATGCGCACCATCACTGAGCCGGGACCTTTTAAATCAAAGCTCAGTACCTTCCTGTTTAAAATGGATTTTAATACCTCGGTGACACATTACTTTTATTTCTTTTAGATGTATATTTTAGTGCTGTTTTATTGCTGTTTATTTTTACTGTATATTTTACTGCTGTCTCTGAAGCTACTGTGCTGTTTTTAAGTTATTCTCATGTCTTGTTGTAAACAGCTATAGAAATGAACTTTGATTGATTGATTTTATGCCGATAATATCGGACATCCCTAATTTTAACATTTTTTTGTTTTTACAACACAAATGTACAAACAAAACAGCACACTGTAAACAAGCATCAACATTACAGGAACAGTGCTGCCAGTCTGGTCAATATGATGGAGCAGCTCAGAATGCAGTAGTCTGGATTATGTAATAAAATATAAATCAAACCTGTTCCCTCTGTTCTCTATTCAAGAGTGTGGCAACAGACCATCATATTACCAATTTAAGTCCAGGTTAGAATCAACTCCCAACACCTTCCTCCATTTCTGCAGAAAAAGACGAGTCCTTCCATAAAGTGTGCCTCTGACCTGCACCATGCTGTACGTTTTTAAAGCTCCTGTTGGTGGCAATCATAGGAACAAAATCTGGTTTTTACATGCTGGAAGATGAATCATGAGTGAAAGAAGTTTTCAAAGTTTCAAACACACTGATTTAGATTTCCAGGGTTCCATCTGTGAAACGCATCCTGTCAGCTCTCAGGCTTTTCTGTATCATTTTTCTTCTCCAGACTTTGTTTTGAATTGAAATATTCGTCTAGAGTAGCTTCCAGTGTTTGAGCAGAGCTGTAGGTGAGCTGGTGTGCCTGAGCTGCAGTGAGTTGTAAATCTACAGCAAACAGTGTAGAGTTATATCTAAACCATTCTGAGCCAGAGAGGGGTTATTTTCATGGAAATAAAAGTTCTAAACATACAACTCTGATATGCAGAGATGAGTTTTTAAGGGTTAAATGAACGAGTGGATGTGAAATTCATGCATCACGGTTCTTTTTCCCCCTCCTGCTGCTTTTTATTTGCTGTAAATGGCTGTCTTGGCACCGTGTCCACCTTTGATTGATCTGGCTTCAGTTCTGCCACCTGGTTAGACTCAGAAAGCTTCAGATTTCAGGACACTGAGCTTCTCCTGCACAGCATCAGCTCCTCTGTTTGCACAGTTCCATCCGATTTACAGTAAACTCTGAAGCCCTCTGCGGCACATCAAAATAAACCCTAAAATGTGAAACTTCAGAGATGAATATTTATATAAAAACACAGAAGAGGCAGGAGAAGGATTTGGAATTGTGTATTTTTCTTAATCCAGCGTTTTCGTCTGTTCTGTTCTCAGTGTACTCCTGCGCTCTGCTCAGAGATATTCTTCTACAAGGCCGACTCTACATTTCCAGAAACTGGTTGTGTTTCTATGCCAACCTCTTCGGCAAGGACATCAAGGTAGGAATGACTGACGGACGGCTTAATAAACTCAAAGTGAGTGAGGAACTTGAACTGAGTGACTCCCAGTCGCAGCCTGACAAGCTGATTGGACAAGTTGACACGTTATTTGACTGAGAGTCAGTCAGGATTACGGGCCGGTTGGAGCTTTTCTTGAACACGTCTGTAGACTTACTGAACCTTTAACCTGCATTGTGATTTTTCCTCTTTGATGCTGTGCATTGTAGCTTTTCATTCATTTCCTTGAAACCAAACCTCTCCTGACATCGCGGTGACAATAAGCTACTTATTCAGACCACATTCTTCACATTCTGGCTGAAATAAGACACGATTCATGGTCTGTCCTTTGGTGTGTTTTAATGTCCACCTCCTCTGCAGCATTAGTCCAGGAGTGTCAAAGTCTGCTTAGTTCAGGGTCCACATCCAGGACCGGACCAGTAAAACCACAGCATAATAACCTATAAATAACCACAACTCCTAATGTTTCCTTAGTTTTAATGCAAAAAAGTACAGTCTGAAAATGTTCACATTTAAGGAATCATCTTTCTACAAAACATCATAAACAACCTGAAATTTATTAAGAAAAATAAGTATAATTTCATCAACATTCATCCTCAGTTTATCATTTCCACATTACAACTTCCAGATCACAGAGTGTCTACAAAGGAACACAACATTTAGTCACCTGGAACTGAACCATGGAGGGTTTTACTGCACGATCAAAACGACAAAAATAAGACAAAAAAACAACAAAAACAAGAAAAAATATTACAAAAATGAAACACAACATGACAAAAGAACAATCTAGTATTTTACTTTCTGATCTAAACAACTTGTCATGGTCTAGAAATGATTTTAAATTTATGGTTTTATAGTTTTACTAATTTTTGCAGTTAATGTCTTCTCTGTAATTTTTCCACTCTGAGGGCCGGATTGGACCCTCTGGAGGACCACTTTTGGACCACGGGCCTCATGTTGGACCCCCTGGTTTAGTCAAATGATAACGGTGTGTCTGTCTTCATGTTTGTCTTCTCATACCTCCTCATAAATGTTGTCTTTTTACCTTTTATTCGTCCCTCCAGGTGGCTATCCCTGTGGTTTCCGTTCGGCTGGTGAAGAAGCACAAAACTGCCGGCCTGGTGCCCAACGGCTTGGCTATCACCACCGACACCGGCCAGAAGGTAAGCACTCCCATCACAGCGGCTATAAATTGAAATACTTACACTGATTACAGCGACGTGGCTGTGATGGAAAAAGAACAGCGTGCAGCTATAGATAGAAGCAGAGCCTGTTAGCGACAGGAAGTGAAGGGTTCTCCACCGTTACTGCAGCGTTCAGCAGGACCTCTTGACTTCTCGTCACACCGACCTCTCATCAGCTTTCAAAGACAGTTTGTACCTTTCCTCTCCTGTCCTTTAGTCCTCCCAACCCCAGAATACTGATCGCCAATCAGCAACAGCAGCACATGTGTAATTCATCTCCAGCTGCCAATTAGCACCGAACAAAAACCCCACAAACGCACGTTAGCCCAGAGGGTGAAAATGTTTTAATGAATTAATCATTTGTATGCGACGAGCTTTCTGCAGAGAGACGAAGGGAAACTGAGTCATTTGAAAGCTTAATTTGCTAAATTGAGGGAATAATATGACAATATTGAGCGCACAAATAAGCAATTTGAAGCTGTGATTCATCAGAAACCTCCCACGATGTTCTGTCTTTCAAAACACCAGCATGTCAGCGTTTTAGCAAAACACAGCTGAAAGTCACATTATTTATTCTGTGTGCGCAGTGGAATGAGGTCAAGCATTAACTGATGCGTTAAACGTGTCGTCTATGTGGATTACAGATATTAGCAGCAGCTCTTTTCTACAGCGTTAACTCATGAATGGTTGTAAATTAAAAGGCAGTTTGGATTTCTGGAGTTTAATGCTTCTGTAGGGGCACATTTGATGCTCGTCTCAGCACATTTTAAGTCATTTTTGTTGTTTCCAATAACAACGTTTTCTAATTTTAGTTCTGTACACTACCACAATGAATTTTAGATGAAATAGTTCAGATGTGGTTCAACTTTCAGCTTTAATCCAGTGGGTTGAAATAAAAGATTGCATCAAAATATGAGAAACTAAAGCATTTTTAAACTCAGTCCCTTCATTTGAGGGCCTCAAAAGTAATTGGGCAAATTAGATGCCTGAAAATGAAACGTTCATTTGTAATACTTGATTGGAAACCGTTTGTTGGCAGTTACATATGTCTGCTGAATTTGGTAGACGTCGGTGAAACATCCTGCCCGTAGTAGATTCTAGTAGACGTTCTGCTATGAAGCCATTTTCCCACATGTGCAAATTTTTCCTAAGTTCTGATGTGTGTGTAGCCTAGCCGCGCTAGACAACCCTCGGCAACGAATTTAATGCTCTGCCAGGGTGGGTCTAGTTACCCTCCATAAGGCTCGAGGCTGGATGCTCCTAAAACTGGCCGGACCAATCACCATGAAGTGTAGAGTCAGAAGGCGGGCGTAACTAAGTGACGACAGAGGCGCGACGATTCTGACAGAAACAACCGGAAACAACTAGCCTAGCCGCGCTAGACAACACACGGCAACAAATTTAATTCTCTGCCAGGGTCGACAACAAAAACGACAACAGTGGTTGAGCTCCATTAGCACCGACTCTGAATAATCTTTCTGTTAACATGTCTGTAATATACTTGAGCTTCACCCATTGACTGTATAAATAAGGCTTCACTGAACTACCACATCCTCTGATTTCCGGCGCTCTAGGAGCCTATTCGTTGCACTGATTGGTTGTATACCTACCCAATTGCTGCAGAGTGATTTGATAGACAACCTTTTAGCCCGCCTCCCTCCCTATTGAGCATGCCTAGACCCTTGCGTCTTCAGAGCATGGGTCTAACACGGCTAGGCTAATGTGTGTGCACATTTTCATGAGTTTGTGAGTGTGTTTCGGCCCTCAAAAAAGCGATTCTGTTGGGCAAAAAATGATTCCTTGCATTCCTTTAGGGTCAGTGCTCGCCCTAAATGTGTGACTTTGACATGTAGAAATGA
Organism: Acanthochromis polyacanthus; assembly: GCF_021347895.1. Lineage (NCBI taxonomy): Eukaryota > Metazoa > Chordata > Actinopteri > Pomacentridae > Acanthochromis > Acanthochromis polyacanthus. Next base: position 1,394,818 of record NC_067114.1, on the reverse strand, counting down.
GTTTAATCAATGGCGTGATTGGGACTTTAATATGACAGAATATTCTTAGTAGTTTTAACACAGGGGAGGAAGGAGCAGCAGTTTAAAGCCACATTCGTCTGCTGTGTGGACGGATGCAACTTAAAGCTTTCCCTGCTTTATTATTGTTGAGTTTCTGTGCACAGGGATGCAAAACTTTTTGACATACCTTCGTATGCTAAAGGGTCACATTCCTTACCTCTTTTTTTCTCTATTTAAGTCGGTCAAAGCACCACAAAATAGTCGATCATAGCCACACAAAGCACAATAAATCCCCTCAAAGGTCAGATATTATGGATTCCAACCCACTGAGCAACGACCTTCTGCAGGCTGAAGCCGCTCATATCATATGGACAATATGTCTCATACCAGACCAGGGCAGATGTCTCATATATGTGCATTATTGTGTAACATGCATTACATAACATGCGTCTGTAAACCAGGACTGAACTGCAGATGTTTGACTGTCTGTGAGGTTTAAAGTTCACAGCTGGAGTCAGTCTGAGCTCATCTGAATCTGAAACACAGCTGATAACACACAACAACCCCATGATGCGTCAGAAAGCGCTCATAAATGCACTCATCAGAGCTTTTCACTGTGACGTTCATCCAGGTCACGGCGACGTTCGTTTAAGCCGTCACTGACCTGTCGGCTCTAATTTCATGAAAGAATGAATCCGGAACAAAAAATGTGATTATTGAAATCCTCTTTGTGCTCCAGATTAAAGCTTCCCAATCCCTGAAGTGAAAATTTAACTCATGAAGTGATGCTGATGCTCTACGATGCTGCGTTTACAGACGGGTGATGAATTAAACCTGAACTCTCGTCTAAGGGGCCGTTTACACGAGGACGCTTGCAGGTGAAAACGGCAAAATATTTCAACAAAACACCCTATCGTTTATACGAGGACGGCGTTTTGGGGGCTTGAAAACGCAAAAATTTGAAACCGGCCTCCAGAGTGGAAAAGTAGAAAACGCTCCGCTGTTACGTTTCCGTCTAAACAGCAAAACGCAAAACTTTACTGAGATCTGACCACGTCACGTACGCGATTACGTCACATACGTGCTTTGGTTTGCCAGCCGGTACAAGGACGTAAACAAAGATGTGTGATTATTTCCGTCCTTCGTACCTTCAAGCGACTCTGGCAGCTCTATGTACACTACAGGAGTCGTACCAACAAACGTACAGAATCTGTACAGATTCCATTCATGAACATTTACCGCGGCGGAGATCCGAAAAGGGAGATAGTACGCATGCGCGTAGACATGGTGGAGTTTTATCACAGCGCCACCTAGCTGCCTGGCATGCATATCCAATCGAATTCCACACACTATAGAGTCACCGTTTATACGCAGATTTCCTTCAAAACCGCTCGTCTAAATGTGAAACGACAGGACGCCACTTTTGCGTTTTCTGTTAGGATGGTCCTCGTATAAACGGCCCCTGAGACGATAAACGGAGCTGCTGGCTTCATTTTCTGCCATTTGTTTCATTTTTCTCCTCACAGGAACAGTCACTGAATATCAGCTAAAAGTCTTTCACATTACAGGGTACAAATTGTGTATAATTCCATAAAAATGTAAATAAAATTATAAAAATATAACGTGCATATCGAACGTAAAAGGACACGTAAGCTGTAACTTTCAACAATCACAAAATTTCCTCTTTTTTTCAAGATTTTCTTTTAAATACATTCACAAGTTTGTCATACTTTCACCAAAAAGGTTGAACAATGTCGTTATTATTCAGAGAATTTCTTCTTTTGATTTTTTTGTTCAGCTTTTCCCCTCTAACCCCCGACAGACCGGGCTGAGAATCCAACACTAACTCAGTGCACACCTGACAGTCTGCTGCACTAATGACTGACTGTGTGTTCAGTTTTGAATCAGTCTGCATCTTTTAACTGTATGCATGTAAATGTGCTGGTTTCAGGAGTTTGATTACTATAATAATAACAGAATTGTCTTTTTATGTCCTCAGTATGTATTCGTGTCTCTGCTGTCCAGAGACAGCGTCTACGACGTCCTCCGTAGGATCTGCACACATCTACAGGTCAGACACACCAATAACACGTCCATCCCGTCCTCATGAACATGTCTGATAAAGGTCTGCTTTCATCTGCAGGTCAACGGGAAGAGTCTGAGCTTGAAGCAGTTCATGGAGGAGCCGACCTTATCGCTGGTCAGTCTGAAACCTTCCATTACCTCCTGTAAAAGCCCAACAGATCAAAGTGAGCTTCACCTCCTCACGCAGAGAGGATCAGCAGATCGTTCTGTAGCTCTGAATTATTCCCAGAGAGCCAGATCTTATCTCTGAAGTCACCTTGTGTTTGTGCTGCAGCGCTGCCACAGAAACGCTTCTGTATGAAGGAATAATTAAGTTCTGTTAAAGTGTTCGTCCTTGATCGCGCTCTGACCTCCACCGGAAAAAACGCTGTTAGTTCGTGTTGATCAGAAAGGTTTCACAGAGCTCTGGTGTTCTCTGACTCCAGTTAAATGAGTTCACTTCTATTAAATCCAGTCGTGTTAAGAAATAAAAGTAGAAATAGTCCATTTTCTCTTCAGTGTAGCTCTATAGAGGCCCCTATGGGTCTTATGTTGAAAATAAAAATAAGATCAATTTAAAGTGAATAAATAAAATACAAATAAATAGATAAAATAAACAGTGAATACAATTCAAATAAAATATAAAATGATAAAATTATTAAAAATAAAGCAGAAGGAAAAAATGTAGAGTTAATGGTAAAAAAATTACAAAATAAATAAACATAACAAACACCAATAGATACAAATAAAAATAATTAAAGTATCAAAAATGGCACATGAGATTAAGGAAAAAAACAAGCAGAATAAAAGAAAATAGAGGGTAAAATAATAAAACAAAGGGAATAATAGTAATAAATAAATAAATAAATATGTACAGAAAGAAAGTACAACATTAAAGAAAACAAAATAGACAAATAAAATAGATCAAATGAATGCAGTATATAATTGCTTTACTAAATAATATCTTTGTTTATATTATTATAAATCGATTATAAACCATTAAAGTAATGAGATGTTTGTACTTTTTTAACAGCTTACTAACTTAACTGCAGACTTGTATTTTACATTTTTATCTGCGTTGTTGAAAAAAGAAAAATTAAGCACCCAAACATTCTAATTACTGGCTTTGATTTTTAGTAAAGCATTCATAGATTAATAATAATAACCATTCTGACATGAAGCTGAAATGATGGATCAGTTGGGTCTTCATCTTTCCAACACTTTCTCCTCCTTCAGGACGAGTTTCCGACTCCAGACGAGTTCCCGGTGGTGGACGAGTTCCCGTCAGTGTTGAAGTGGAGACGGAAACCCTCGGTGGTGTCGGTGTCGTCCTCCCTCCCTGACCTCCTGGGGAACTCCACCGGCAGCCTGAGCACCGCCGACACGCCCTTCAAATCAGAGCAGCCGCTGGAAGGTGATAAAACCCGATCATTCCAGATTATTACACCGACACAAAGTTCAAGGCTGCAGCGAAGGACGCACCATTCACTTTATCGAGTCTAAGTTTAAGATACAGTCAGAAAAATGGAGCAAAGCTGTAGGAAAAATAAGGACTTCAGGTTTTTTTTCCAGGAGTAAAGCTTGAAGATGCTCTGCCAGCAGATGATGGGATGTTTAGCAAAACGAGAGTCTGCATTTTATTGTCTGAGGGTTCAGTTTGTGGGGGAATAAAAGGTTTAAAGAGTCGTGCTGCATGAGGAGGTGCTCATCCATGAAGAGTTTTATAGTAAAATAAAATAAAAATGACCTCAGTGAAACGTGAAGTCATTGAGGATGAAGTTGGCGTCATTTATCTGCAGGATAACAGCGTGACTGTTTGTTATACAGACATTACGGTCATATAGTTCATATGTTTGTGTGTCTGAGAGAGAAAGACGGCAGATGAGTGATTGCTTTTAGACGGAAACGTTTCCGTTACGCAACGACACATTAAGCTCCAAATGGAGATGAAATCGTGCGGCTGTTTGTATTAAAAAGCTCTGGGCGGATGCAGATTAAGCAGAGATTATCACAAACAATGTCTGCTGTCAGAGCGTCTGAGGACAGTTTAACGGCTGGAAGCTGACGGGTTTAGCATCGTTTCAGGACTCTAACCTACATTAGTGTGGTTCTGATATCTGATCAGTGAGCTGCTGTGAACGTTAGCATCACATGTGGAGAGGAGAGCTGGAATCAAATCAGTTAAAAGCTTCATGTTACACAGAAACACACATCTGTGCTTAACCCTGTCAATATAGAAAAAAATGAACAAAAAATCCAAAAAGAATATATATATATATACTGTAGAAGGTAAATATATGTATATAGAGAAAATAGAAGGTAAAAGCATAAAGGTAAAAATAATAACAGTAACGATATTAGCATTAGTAAAAAACAATGTGAATAAAGTTAAGTTGAGAAAGTTTTTTCTTTCTAGAAAAGTTCCCATAATGTTCCAGGATAACAAAGGAAGAACGTTTTCAGATTGTTGTCTTTAGGAGGAAACATCCCAGAAACTTAAATAAAACTTCCAACTTCAAACGCTGCCAGAACTTTGGAGAACAGAAAAGTTCCAGCTGGGATGTGTCGCTTCAGAAAACGTTAACGGTTGGATGTTGTTGTGTATTATTGTGTGTTATTGTGTGTTGTTGTGTCTTAATGTGTGTTGTTGTGTGTTATTGTTTGTTATTGTGTGCTGTTGTGTTCCAGAGCGAGCCCTACAGACTGACAGAGGTCTTTTATCGGAGCCGGTGGCCGAGCTGGGCCAGATGGAGTACCAGCTGCTGAAGTTCTTCACCCTGCTGTGAGTTTACAGACACCTCCTCCTGCACCTCCACCTCCTCCTGCACCTCCACCTCCTCCTCCTGCACCTCCTCCATCACCTCCACCTCCTCCACCACCCCCACCTCCTCCACCACCTCCACCTCCTCCTCCTGCACCTCCTCCATCACCTCCACCTCCTCCACCACCCCCACCTCCTCCTCCACCTCCTCCTCCTCCACCTCTTCCTCCTGCAGCAGCCGGCTCACAGCTCCACACAGCATCAACACACACGTATAAACAGTGGAAGGACCTTAAACTCAGGGGACCAGAGCCGTGAAATCACATCTGCAGAACAAAACCTGCAGTAAATGTTATAATAACGAATGTAAGACTTTCATTAGCACCCTGAAACCGGTGGAAAATATTTAAAATAACACTTAAATATCAAATTCATAGGAACTCACCACCTCTTCCTGCGAAAAATCACCAAAAGCACAACATTTCATCCTGCTGTCCTGTCGGGATATTCTTATTTTACTTTACAAAACAGAGAAAATTAGGAATATCGTCACACATGGAGAGGATTTTCAGTGTTTAGAAAATTATAAATAATCCAGACTCTAAGTTACTGAACCCTATGATTAGCTTGATAGTCAACAGATTAATTCTTTTGTTTATTCGTCTTTTGTTATCCGTCATAAATCACTTTATGCTCTGGCAAATATCCTGGCTGTTTCCGTCAAAAACGATTTGACAACTTCTGTCCTGAATATGCACAAAATTTCCTTGAAATGACAGAAAATATCTGCCAAAACATCTATTTTGCTGACTGAATACAGTAAAAAATAAGAGTAATTTTCAACAGACAAAAGCTACAAAATAATGAATACCACCCATACAAATAATAGACGTTTTATGTGGACACGAGTTCTAGTCAGATTATTATTATTTCACAAATAAACCAGACTATTAGTTACTTAGATAGCTTGAGGAGCTGCTATCAGTTTATTTTCTATGTAGTATTTAGTTTATTAGTCTATCAATAAACATTTCTTTCCACCTGCGCTGTAGTTCTGTCACGGTCTGAGCTGGTGGACCCGAGCAGAGAGCCACACTACCAAGGCTGGTTGAGGAGAAAGTGTTTTATTGTGCGGGGGTGAGTAATGGTGGCTAGGTGGGGGAAAACCAGGGTGCAGGAGCGGGGGTCCAGGCCGGAGTGGGGGTCCAGGAGGGGAAACCGGTGAAGGCTGGTCTGGGGGAGAGCCGGAGCGGAAAGAGGACGGCGGGGGATCCCGGAGTGGAGGCAGGAGAAAACAAACATGAGAAAAACAGGGTAGAAACTCAAACAGATAACGCAAAAGGCTGGAGAGCAAACCGAACTGCGTGGTTCTTGGTCAACACTCTGGCAGGGAGTGGAAGGCTGAGCCGGTACTTATTGCAGAGGTGAGTCGTTAGTGAATGATCGTCAGCTGTCCGGGAGCCATGGAGATAGTTGATTGCCTGAGTGGAGTCAGCTTGAGAAGCTAGACTCCACTCAGGCACCGAGCTGCAGGGGAAAGACAGGACAGAGGAGTGGACGGGAGACAACCAGACAAACAGACAGACAGACAGACAGACAGACAGGACAGAGGAGCGGAACTGTGACAAGTTCAGCCGGTAGTCGTGTGATCAGAGTTCCTGTCCTTCACCTAGAAAACATGAAGCAGCTGCTGGAGCCTTGATGAGTCTCTGCTCCATAAAGTTCGTCACATTAGAGATAAGATGCTTTCTTATCTGTGATTCAAAGACTTAAAATGAAAACTCAAGTCGCATTATGCCTGACAATTTAATGAAAAGACATTTTGAATGTGAGTGACATTTTATTACTTTTATTTCTTTTAGTGCTGTTTATTTCTATTGTTTTATTGTGTATTTTACTGCTGTCTCTGTTTTAAGTTATTCTCTTGTTTTTTCACCCTTTGGACTGTTGTAAAGCTCTGTATAAATACGTTTTGATTGATTGATTTAGTGAAAAGGTAGACCAGATATTTTTCTGATTTTGCAGCGTGTCCAGTTTTTAAAACATGCAGGAAAGACGACAAACCAGCTGCTCCTTTAACCCTCCTGTTGTCCTCATTTAGAGGCACCAAAAATATTGTTTCCTTGTCCGACCAAAAACTCAGCAAAAAAAATTCTGGAAATTTATGAAACCTTCAGGAAAAAAATTCCAATAATTCCTTAAAAGTTTCTCTTAAAAGTTTTATTTTCCAAAAATCCCCCAAATTTGGCAAGAAAATTCTTGTAAATATTTTCAAAAAATGAGTAAAAATCTTCCCAAAAAATCCTAAAAATATCTAAAGTGATTCCGTATATATCAGTAAAACTTCTGATGTTTTCTTTAAGAGCATTCACATGAAAATCAACCAAAATCCAGATTTTTTTGTGAATGTTCTTAAGAAACATTTTTAACATTTTTTGCCACCAAAAAATGTACAAAGATTTCCCGAAAAAGTTGAAAATGTGGACATCAGAAGTTTCACTGTGAAAATATTTTTTTCCCCATATTTTCCAACTTTAAAATGAGTCAGTCTGACCCACAGGATGACACCAGGGTTAACTGCTTCATCAGTATTTCTTTTGGCTCTCTGGGTTCCTCCAGGACAATGTTAGTCGAGAGAAAGTGAAACGTCGCCTCCCAGTGTTCGTAAAGAGACACTGCAGCTCTTCATGTGACTGACTCTCCTCCTCTTCCTCCAGCATCATCCTCCTCATCCTGTCCTCCTGCTATCTGGCCTTTCGGGTCTGCAGTCTGGAGCAGCAGCTGTCCTTCCTCAGTAACCCAAACCTGCCCCTGAGAGAGAGGTAACATCCCATAATCCACACCATCAGCAGGTTTATACGACGTGATAATACACTGAATGTAAGGGAAGGATTCAGATGGAGGCGATGAAATAAACCAAACTATGAGACTTTTACGTCAGTATTATCAAATGGAAATCCTGCAAAATTCGCTGGATTTTGGTTGATTTTTTTATGTGAATGTTCTTAAGCATTTTTAACATTTTTTTTTCCACCAAAAAATGTTCAAAACTTTCCCACAAATGTTGAAAATGAGGACATCAAAAGTTTCACAGTGAAAATATTTATTTTTTCCACATTTTCAAACTTTAAATCGGGTCAGTTTGAGGGTGATTCTGCTGTTCTCTGAGCTGCTTCCTTCTTCTCGTCCTGAAGGTAACCTCTGCTCTCCTGCCTCCACACCGGTTTTTATTCTTCTCCTGCTTGGAGTTGACGCTGATCTCCTGATCCAGGACCAGCTTAGAGCAGATCTTCCCTCCAGCTGCAGCGTCGATGGGGAGCGCCGTCCATCCGTCCGTCCATCCGGGTTCCTCTCCAGTGATCACTTCCAGACTATGCAAATAAGACTGTGTATTTATTTCTGAATATAAAGTAGGTGTTACTTTAGTTTCTGATGATTTTCTGCCCGTCCTGAAACAGATAAACCTGCTGTTTGTGGTGCTGATGAAGGAGAGGTAAGAGATGATTCAAACAGATTCCAGCTGGTTGAAGCGGGAAAAACGTTAAAACTTTTATAAAACGTGGGTCCACGTCAATTCAAATGTAAGTGTTGAGATCTATTTTTCTGATGATTGGTACTCGGATGTCGTTTCTGAAGGTGTTGATGGAAGGAAGTGAGCACAGACGCCTGACTGAATGAAGCTGCCTGTCGTTTAAATGTGATAAAGTGCAGCGATAACTCCGACCTGAGGGAGTTAGCTGCAGCATAATGTGAAAAAGACGCTTGTTTTTCATCGCATCACTTCTCTTTTGCTTTTATAGATTTCAAACGGAGACGGTTGTTCATCTTAGATCCATATTTCACTGATTTTTGCTGACATGTAGTCCTACAGTCCTCGTTTGTGAAATCCCTATCAATTAAATTGGCAAGAAAATGTAGATAAACACCAAAAAAAAGAGAGAAAAAGTTTCTGGCTTTTATTTTTCGCTCATTTCAGGCGCTAAGACTTTCCTATCCGTCATGTCGACTCCAGGAAGAGGCTGGACTCCAGCAGCTCTGCAGGTTTCAGTAACTCCACGAGTCAGACTAAATTATAAAACTGAAGCACAATGTTGGCACAAGAGTTCAGAACTTAATAAATTACAGATGCTGCATTGGCTTCACACCACTGGCAACGGGCTCAGTTTAAATTTAATAACTTGTTAAACGTGTATTTTCTAAAACATTAGCTGCTCTGGGACTTTAGTGAGGGAACACATTAATACAAATACATGTCTGACATCATCTGATGGGCTCTGAAAAGACTCATTTTAATCTCATGTGACCCTTAAAATGATCCTTTTCAAGCAGCAGCAGTGATAGTCGACTTTATTTCTGATTATAAATGGACGACAAGCCCTGAGATGAAGTCATTATTTAATGAAAACATCCTCCACAGCAGGAGAGTCAAACTCATCGTAGTTCAGGTTCCACATTCAGCCCAGTTTGATTTGAAGTGGACCGCACCAGTAAAACCAGAGCAGAATAATCCAAATCTTTCTTTAGTTTTAGTGCAAAAAAGTACGTTCTGAAAGTGTTCACATCATGAATTATCTTTTTGCAAAACTTTATGAACAATCTGAAATGTCGAGACACAAAGCAGCAACAAAATGGACAAAAGAGACAAAAAAGACACAAAACAGCAACAAAATGGACAAAAGAGACAAAAAAGACACAAAATGGACAAAAGAGACAAAAAAGACACAAAGCAACAACAAAATGGACAGAAGAGACAAAAAAGACACAAAGCAACAACAAAATGGACAAAAGAGACAAAAAAGACACAAAGCAACAACAAAATGGACAAAAGAGACAAAAAAAGGCACAAAGCAACAACAAAATGGACCGAAGAGACAAAAAAGACACAAAGCAGTAACAAAATGGACAAAAGAGACAAAAAAAGACACAAAACAGCAACAAAATGGACAGAAGAGACAAAAAAGACACAAAGCAGTAACAAAATGGACAAAAGAGACAAAAAAAGACACAAAACAGCAACAAAATGGACCGAAGAGACAAAAAAGACACAAAGCAGTAACAAAATGGACAAAAGAGACAAAAAAAGACACAAAACAGCAACAAAATGGACAGAAGAGACAAAAAAAGACACAAAACAGCAACAAAATGGACAAAAGAGACAAAAAAAGACACAAAATGGACAGAAGAGACAAAAAAGACACAAAGCAACAACAAAATGGACAAAAGAGAAAAAAAGACACAAAACAGCAACAAAATGGACAGAAGAGACAAAAAAGACACAAAGCAACAACAAATGGACAAAAGAGACAAAAAAGACACAAAGCAGTAACAAAATGGACAAAAGAGACAAAAAAGACACAAAGCAACAACAAATGGACAAAAGAGACAAAAAAGACACAAAGCAGTAACAAAATGGACAAAAGAGACAAAAAAGACACAAAACAGTAACAAAATGGACAAAAGAGACAAAAAAAGACACAAAACAGCAACAAAATGGACAGAAGAGACAAAAAGACACAAAACAGCAACAAAATGGACAGAAGAGACAAAAAAGGCACAAAGCAACAACAAAATGGACAGAAGGGACAAAAAAGACACAAAGCAACAACAAAATGGACAAAAGAGACAAAAAAGACACAAAACAGCAACAAAATGGACAGAAGAGACAAAAAGACACAAAGCAACAACAAAATGGACAGAAGAGACAAAAAAAGACACAAAACAGCAACAAAATGGACAGAAGAGACAAAAAGACACAAAGCAACAACAAAATGGACAAAAGAGACAAAAAAAGACACAAAACAGCAACAAAATGGACAGAAAAGACAAAAAAGGCACAAAGCAACAACAAAATGGACAAACGAGACAAAAAAGACACAAAGCAGTAACAAAATGGACAGAAGAGACAAAAAAGGCACAAAGCAACAACAAAATGGACAGAAGGGACAAAAAAGACACAAAGCAACAACAAAATGGACAAAAGAGACAAAAAAGACACAAAGCAGTAACAAAATGGACAGAAGAGACAAAAAAAGACACAAAACAGCAACAAAATGGACAAAAGAGACAAAAAAGACACAAAGCAACAACAAAATGGACAAAAGAGACAAAAAAAGACACAAAACAGCAACAAAATGGACAGAAAAGACAAAAAAGGCACAAAGCAACAACAAAATGGACAAACGAGACAAAAAAGACACAAAGCAGTAACAAAATGGACAGAAGAGACAAAAAAAGACACAAAACAGCAACAAAATGGACAGAAGGGACAAAAAAGACACAAAGCAACAACAAAATGGACAAAAGAGACAAAAAAAGACACAAAACAGCAACAAAATGGACAGAAGAGACAAAAAAAGACACAAAACAGCAACAAAATGGACAAACGAGACAAAAAGACACAAAGCAGTAACAAAATGGACAGAAGAGACAAAAAAAGACACAAAACAGCAACAAAATGGACAGAAGGGACAAAAAAGACACAAAGCAACAACAAAATGGACAAAAGAGACAAAAAAGACACAAAATGGACAGAAGAGACAAAAAAGACACAAAGCAACAACAAAATGGACAAAAGAGACAAAAAAAGACACAACAGCAACAAAATGGACAAAAGAGACAAAAAAGACACAAAGCAGTAACAAAATGGACAGAAGAGACAAAAAAAGACACAAAACAGCAACAAAATGGACAAAAGAGACAAAAAAGACACAAAGCAACAACAAAATGGACAAAAGAGACAAAAAAAGACACAAAACAGCAACAAAATGGACAGAAAAGACAAAAAAGGCACAAAGCAACAACAAAATGGACAAACGAGACAAAAAAGACACAAAGCAGTAACAAAATGGACAGAAGAGACAAAAAAGGCACAAAGCAACAACAAAATGGACAGAAGGGACAAAAAAGACACAAAGCAACAACAAAATGGACAAAAGAGACAAAAAAGACACAAAGCAGTAACAAAATGGACAGAAGAGACAAAAAAAGACACAAAACAGCAACAAAATGGACAGAAGGGACAAAAAAGACACAAAGCAACAACAAAATGGACAAAAGAGACAAAAAAAGACACAACAGCAACAAAATGGACAAAAGAGACAAAAAAGACACAAAGCAACAACAAAATGGACAAAAGAGACAAAAAAAGACACAACAGCAACAAAATGGACAAAAGAGACAAAAAAGACACAAAGCAGTAACAAAATGGACAGAAGGGACAAAAAAGACACAAAGCAACAACAAAATGGACAAAAGAGACAAAAAAGACACAAAGCAGTAACAAAATGGACAGAAGAGACAAAAAAGACACAAAACAGCAACAAAATGGACAGAAGGGACAAAAAAGACACAAAGCAACAACAAAATGGACAAAAGAGACAAAAAAAGACACAAAACAGCAACAAAATGGACAGAAGAGACAAAAAAGACACAAAACAGCAACAAAATGGACAAACGAGACAAAAAAGACACAAAGCAGTAACAAAATGGACAGAAGAGACAAAAAAGACACAAAACAGCAACAAAATGGACAGAAGGGACAAAAAAGACACAAAGCAACAACAAAATGGACAAAAGAGACAAAAAAAGACACAAAATGGACAGAAGAGACAAAAAAGACACAAAGCAACAACAAAATGGACAAAAGAGACAAAAAAGACACAACAGCAACAAAATGGACAAAAGAGACAAAAAAGACACAAAGCAACAACAAAATGGACAAAAGAGACAAAAAAGACACAAAGCAACAACAAAATGGACAAAAGAGACAAAAAAGACACAAAACAGCAACAAAATGGACAGAAGAGACAAAAAGACACAAAGCAACAACAAAATGGACAAAAGAGACAAAAAAAGACACAAAACAGCAACAAAATGGACAGAAAAGACAAAAAAGGCACAAAGCAACAACAAAATGGACAGAAGGGACAAAAAAAGACACAAAACAGCAACAAAATGGACAGAAGGGACAAAAAAGACACAAAGCAACAACAAAATGGACAAAAGAGACAAAAAAAGACACAAAATGGACAGAAGAGACAAAAAGACACAAAGCAACAACAAAATGGACAAAAGAGACAAAAAAGACACAACAGCAACAAAATGGACAAAAGAGACAAAAAAGACACAAAGCAGTAACAAAATGGACAGAAGGGACAAAAAAGACACAAAGCAACAACAAAATGGACAAAAGAGACAAAAAAGACACAAAGCAGTAACAAAATGGACAGAAGAGACAAAAAAAGACACAAAACAGCAACAAAATGGACAGAAGGGACAAAAAAGACACAAAGCAACAACAAAATGGACAAAAGAGACAAAAAAAGACACAAAACAGCAACAAAATGGACAGAAGAGACAAAAAAAGACACAAAACAGCAACAAAATGGACAAACGAGACAAAAAAGACACAAAGCAGTAACAAAATGGACAGAAGAGACAAAAAAAGACACAAAACAGCAACAAAATGGACAGAAGGGACAAAAAAGACACAAAGCAACAACAAAATGGACAAAAGAGACAAAAAAAGACACAAAATGGACAGAAGAGACAAAAAAGACACAAAGCAACAACAAAATGGACAAAAGAGACAAAAAAAGACACAACAGCAACAAAATGGACAAAAGAGACAAAAAAGACACAAAGCAGTAACAAAATGGACAAAAGAGACAAAAAAGACACAAAGCAACAACAAAATGGACAAAAGAGACAAAAAAGACACAAAACAGCAACAAAATGGACAGAAGAGACAAAAGACACAAAGCAACAACAAAATGGACAAAAGAGACAAAAAAAGACACAAAACAGCAACAAAATGGACAGAAGAGACAAAAAAGACACAAAGCAGTAACAAAATGGACAAAAGAGACAAAAAAGACACAAAACAGCAACAAAATGGACAGAAGAGACAAAAAAGGCACAAAGCAACAACAAAATGGACAAAAGAGACAAAAAAGACACAAAGCAGTAACAAAATGGACAGAAGAGACAAAAAAAGACACAAAACAGCAACAAAATGGACAGAAGGGACAAAAAAGACACAAAGCAACAACAAAATGGACAAAAGAGACAAAAAAAGACACAAAATGGACAGAAGAGACAAAAAAGACACAAAGCAACAACAAAATGGACAAAAGAGACAAAAAAAGACACAACAGCAACAAAATGGACAGAAGAGACAAAAAAGACACAAAGCAGTAACAAAATGGACAAAAGAGACAAAAAAAGACACAAAACAGCAACAAAATGGACAGAAGAGACAAAAAAGGCACAAAGCAACAACAAAATGGACAGAAGGGACAAAAAAGACACAAAGCAACAAAAATGAGACAAACAACAATGAATGCAGCAAAACACAATATGACAAAAATACAAGACAAAAGCGAGGCAAAAAGGAAACGCAAAACGACAAAAACATGAGATACGTCAGACAAGAACAAGACAAAAGCGAGAAACAAAAATTAGACAAAAGGTTTCAAAACGACAAAAAATGGACAAATGACACAAACAAGACAAAAATTACCAAAGTGTGAAACAAAACGACAAAAACATGACAAAAAATAGACAAAAAACAACAAAAATACGACAAAATATTACAAAAATGAGACACAAAACGACAAAAGAACAATCCAGCATTTTACTTTATGATCCAAACAACTTGTCATGGTCTAGAAATGATTTTAAATTTATAGTTTTACTAATTTATAATCTGCAGTTAATGTCTTCTCTGTAATTTTTACACTCTGAGGGCCGGATTGGACCCTCTGGAGGACCACTTTTGGACCACGGGCCTCATGTTGGACACCTCTGGTCTGCAGTGTTCAGAAGCAGAAAAGTAGACACTCAGATTATTAAAGTTAACATTAAAATGATCAGTCTGACAAAGTTAGATTTAAGCATCTGTCTGCAGTCCTGATGGACTAATTAACGGTAGATAAATACTGTTCTGCTTTTAAATAAAGCTAATTGCTCAATTCTGAATCAGCAAACACGGTGAGAAAGGCTTAAAGTGCATTTTCCTCCTTTTATTCGCCTTTACTGGCTGAATTTTCTGTGCACCAAATTCACAGTAGAGTTTAGTCTGGATCAAGAATCAAAAAAAGAAATTCCTTTGAGATTATTCAGATTTTTATAAAAGCTTTTTTTTTTTAACATTATCTTTTCTTATAAAGTTGATTCAACTCTTCACTCAAGCCATGTAATATCAACAATCCAGGAATCAAATGTTGGTGACCTCTCCATCACTGGAGGTAATACTGATCTATTCTGCATCATGTGATGAAAATTTCCCTCCAAATTAGACTGATTTGGAGTCTGCTGATCTCCTCTACAATTTAAATGACAGTCTGAAGGTTGCAAAACATGGATTTGTCCTGAAGCTTCTGCCCTTGTAAAAATGAAAATATTTTTCAAAAACAGCCACAGATTAAAGCAGGTGTTACAGAAACGGTACACTTTTGTTTCTAACAGTAGAATAGAAAACACAGTGAGACAATCAGACATATTTAAAAGTACAACGAGAAATGTGCAAATATAAAATATAACATCCAGTAGAAAAAAAAACTCTGTGCAATCTATGAAAACAGTGGAATGAGTTATTTGTTTTAAGAAAGTTTGTTAGGTGCATCTGGAAACATAAAAACTGATGCTGCACTTCAAATATCTGAACTGGAATCAGAAAACAAATCCAGTGATGCTGCCAGTTTGGTTTGAAAAAATGATAGTTTTAGGGGTAACTAACCTGTAAATGATTCTTTACTAGAATCTACAGTGACATCTAGTGAACAAACACACTAAACACATTTATGTAAGAAGATCTGAAACGACCTCCATTCACTCACCCTTTAACCACCGCTAGTTATGTCCAGACTCATCCCCTTTATTCTGCTCTTTTCTTGTTCAAACTCTTCAAATGACCCCACAAATGATGTTCAGATCATAGCAGATAAAATTCTCCACAGACTAATGGGGTAGTTTGAACAGCAGTTAGGCTGTCTTCCAGTAAACTCAGCATCACTTCCTCAGTAGAACTCTGTGTGCCTCCTGAAGGACTGGACCACCCGGTTACTACAGCAGTGACCGATGGATGGCACAGCTCCTGGTTCAGAACGTCTGATCAGCATACACTGATGCTTTTCAAGGATTATGTCCAGAATTCAGCACAGCCAATGATGAGAAAACCTGATGACAGTCACACCTGAACACAAGTCTTATTAACCACGCCTGACGTATGTCAGCGGGGTTACCGCATTCGCTTCGGTATCTGGCTGGCTGGGTAAGTATGTTTGTATGTGTGTATGTCCGTTCCAATATTTCTGCAAGTGCTGAAGTCAGGATGATCAAACTTGGCACTGAAGATCAGTCTAAGGTCCTCTGCTCCGGTGTGGAGTTACAAGTCAGCAGATCAAGTAGGGAGGGATATACGTAGGATGATCCACATTGATACAGAGTCATATGCAAGTATTTAATGCCATCTACTGAAACTCGCCAGTAGATGGCGTGGTTCTGCCATCTACTGAGGGCTCGTCTAGTTTTTTAGTGTGTTTTTGACATTTCACCTGAAATGAGACAATAAGTGATCTCTGAAGGGCCTAAAAATGATACGGGGAAACTTCTTTAGCATGCATGCTAACAGAAAACCTGATTTAAGATAATATAGCATAGCATAGCATACAATAAGACAATCATAGCATAACATAAGAATAGCATAACATAGCATAATATGTGCATAGCATAAAATAAGAATAACATAACATACCATCACATAACATAGCATAAGCTAGCATAGCATACAATAAGATAACTATAGGAGAAGATAAGTATAGTATATGGCATGATATGAATAATATAACATAGAATAGCTTAGCATAGCATAAGATGACAATGACATGACATAGCGTAGCATAGCATAACAACACAACATAAATTCCATTTTATTAATCCCGAAGAAAATTCTTGTGCCATTTCTCAGAACAATAAATAAGTCAAATGACATTAAAAAACGAATGAACATGAGAAATTAATGTTCAAAGCGAGTCTGAGCTGTAAATATTTCTGAAATCTTGAGAAAATAGTGCATTACTGACGTCTGAATAACTATTGAACATTTCGATAATCCTAAAAGTTTCTTTTGATACATTTTTCTGTGACTTTAAAGATTTAAACTTCATTAAAATCTAGTTATTCTGACAGTAAATAAGTTGAAAAGTCTCACTGTGAGAATGCCCCCGACCAGCCAGGTTTATTTAACCGACTAAACAAACAGTAAATGGAAGCAACCATGAAAACTCCACTTTACCAGGAAATAAAAAGTAGATGAAACCTTTAAAGACATGCTTCATTACGTTTCAGTCTGCTGCCCTCATCCCAACCCTCCACCAGACTGAGATTTAAAAATATCCTCCATCAGAGCACCATTAGTGGAATGGAGATTATATCTGCAGAGGATGACTCAAGTTTCAGGTTTGTTGGAAGAAGACAGATTTAGAAAAGAGCAGACTGTTGAACGTCTGCTGCTGTTTGTTCTTATCGTCACAATCCAGTCTCAGCATCCTCTTCACAGCAGACATGTTGGCTTGGAAAAGCACGAGTGATGGCATTAAAATGATTCTTAATTTGAAAGTGCTACTTTCAGGATCCTGATGTTCTGTTTTCTGGCTCACTGGAACAATTAGTAGAGCTCAGACTGTTATAAATGCCAATAATGACGATTATTTTGCTACTTTATAACAGTTTACCTGAACAGATGCACTCTTTACAGATTTTTTTTTTGTTTAAGTCCGTTGAAGATTTGTTTAATTTATTCCTAAAAGGGTTACTTCGCCAATGCCTTTGGTAAGAAGCTCTAATACATCATAGTTTAGTCAAACCCTTGTTATTCATAGGACAAAATCTTTAGAATTAAAATTTACCCAAAAAGTTTAAATATTAAGAGCTCAGAAATTTACCCAACTAATATAAACACTGAGGTTCAGAAACAATATTATACACATAAATACTAATTTAGGTCATTAAATTCAATATTAAGGTTAAGAGCTCAGACATTTAGCAACTAATACAAATGTTGAGATTCAGAACCACCAATATTATATGAATAAATACAAATTCAGCTCAATAAAATAAATATTAAGGCTCAAACCGAACCTGACTACACATTTAAACCCCAACAAATCTAAATACTGCTGCATGTTACTGTATTTAAATCCTTAAATACTGAAGTATTTAAGGATTTTATTTCACTTAAAAGCAATACCAGGATTTTTTTTTATTCAGTTTCACTTGCTCACAAAGTACATTTAGGGTAGTAAAGCACATTTACTACAATTTGTAGGTACTCATACTTAAATATTTAGATTTTTTGCATTTTTTTAAAAGTTATTTTGTCGTGCATTTGAGGAAAAACGTCAACTTTCACTCTGAAACATTCATTTAATTGCAGCAATGCATGACAAATTGCAGTGCATTTCAAATTTTTAAAGGATTTAAAAAAAAATTAATTTAAAGCATCAAAAATTTGGCCACAGAAATGCATCAGATTTTGTAGATTTTAACCACTTTTTGAGAAAAATAACAGTTTGGTTGTATTTTTAGAGCAATTTACAGATTTGTACAGACAAAAGATGTCTATTAGATCAGAAAGTATGATTCTTTGTTGTAGGTTATTTAAACGAGGTGAACAGAGATCTGTTTTTGCTAGCTGAATCATTAACATACAGTTTATGTATTCATGCATCGGGAATGACCTTCACATATTATAATACATTCAGGACTCAGTCTGGACCACCATGAGGAGTTCTGATACTCTGTTTTTCTGACAATATTTAACACTTTTATTTGTAGTTTGGAAGCCAGCCACTGTTAACGTTTCTTTAACTCCTTCCACGATTAATACAGACTAATTTTCTCATAAAAGTGCCACAGAAACAGGTTTATTCTAATTATTAGCTCATGCAGCACCTGTCTTGGTTGGACCATGAGCCTTCTGGAGATCTCAGGAACCTCAGAGGGCTGTAACTCTCTGCCTGGAGACAGTTTTAGCTGCAGAGTGATGGGGGCAGGTCGGAGCAGATGGCCAGACAAGCAGCAGCTCCATCCATCCCTCCAGGGAGCCGTATCGTCTGTCCAGGAATGCTCTTCAGGCCACCTCCGACCTCCGAGGTGTGAGGCAGAATGCCGACAGTAACTCGGTAGTAACGGTCTGCACATTACACGCAGTAAAATCATCATCGCTGGAGGTTTTCCAAGAACACATTACCTCAGCGGTGCATTAAATGCGTCCATGTCTGCTGAGTGCATTACAGTTAATCCATTTATGAAGTGAGAGGTGCAAGACAAATATTTCTTACTGTCTGAAGGGGATTTTGGGGAACGAATATGCAGAGAAAATATAATTACACAAGGCGTACATCTTATGGAAATACTCTGCACTGAAGCAATAAAGACAGTTTTGCCTGAAATGTTATGTAAATGTGTTATGTAAATCAATTTGAGTATAATATTGCTGTCAAATTCCACGACTGAAGTGAAGCATTATGTAACAAGAAAAGCACTCAGAGAGCTCAGTCCTCCTCCAAGGCTGCTCAGTCTTTGGATCATTTCCAACGGATGAAATCTTTAATAAAAAAATGACCTTGCACTGAACACAGGCGTGTGATATGCATGTGTACGTTATGTACGGATACCAAGTCACGTGACCTAAATATGTGGCGGGCAGCAGGAATTGATGGGACTCTGAAACATCCATCCATCCATCCATCCAACCATCCATCCATCCATCCATCCATCATCTTCTTATCCGAGGTCGAGTCGTGGAGACAGCAGATGAAGCAGGTCATTCCAGACGTTCCTTCTCCCAGCAACACTTTCCAGCTCTTCCTGGAGGATCTGAACTAGATGTCCAAACCACCTCCACTGGTTCCTTCAGAGGTGAAGGATCAGCAGCTCTACTCTGAGCTCCCTCCAGATGTCTGATCTTCTCCTCCTATCTCTAAGGCTGAGCCCAGACACCCTACAGAGGAAGCTCATTTCAGACGCTTGTATCCATGATCTCATTCTTTGGGTCACTACCCAGAGCTCATGACCATAGCTGAGGGCTGGAACGTAGATGGATGGTAAACTGAGATCTTCTCCTTGAGGCTCAGCTCCCTCTTGACTCCCACATTACTGCTGATGCTTCACCAATCCTCCTGTCCATCTCTAGCTCCATTTTCCCATCACTGGTGAACATGATCGAGAGATACTTGAAGTCTTTCAGTTGGGGAAGCAACTCCCCCAACCCAGAGGGATCAGTCCACCAGTTTCCATCAGAGAACCACAACCTCAGACTTGGAGGTTCTGATCCACATCCCCACCGCTTCACACTCGGCTGCAAACCGCTCCAGTGCTGCTGAAGATCTGAGGAACCAACAGAATCACATCATCTGCAAACAGCAGAGATCCCGAGGTCCCCAAACCGGACACCCTCCTCATGCCACCTGATCCTTCAGATCCTGTCCATGAAGACCACAAACAGGATCGGAGACAAGAGGCAGCTCTGGAGGAGTCCAACACCCACTGGGTTAATAAAAAAATGACCTGTCGCTGAGCTCAGGCGTGTGTTCTGCATGTGTACGTTATGTACAGATACCAGATCACGTGACCTAAAAATGTAGCAGGCGGCGGAAATTGAAGAGACTCAGAAACAGCCCCACAGTTTAATCAGCTGTTCCTTGGATCATTTCTGATGGATAAGTCCTGATAAGTCCTCAGAGGTGGATTTGTAGTAGGATCACAATCAGCTGATGTAGTGTTCACTTGTCGTCATGGTTACAGTGACGTCGTGCTGCTTTCTCACCATGATACAGAAATCTTTAACCAATCCATGGATCCAGACTATAAGCTGCATCACTGCCAGAATCTGCCCAAAACTGCACTTCTATTGACTGTGAGATCAAAAATCAGTGCTATCTCTGTGGAAAAAAAACTCATACTAGAGGTGTATGATCATATTTCCATTGAGAAGGTATGACGTCATCCTGGACTACAGTTTAGAACATGCTGGGCTACTCCAGCGTTTCGATGGTGAAACGCTGATTAAACCATTCATTTATCTCCTGCCAGGCGACCTCAAAGGACCAGAATGCAACGCGGCCACAAGCTAAACTGTGTTTTGATTATCAGAGGTTAGCCGTGACCACAGACACGCCTCACATCACAGACAGTCTGACGGATATTTATACGTCTGTGTGCCTGGCGTTGACTGAGATCCTCCAGAGAGTCTGTACATAACGTAGTTTTTAATCTATGACAACATTTCAGCACAAAATAACTCCTGGAATGTGCAGAACATCAAACTGGAGGAATGTGACCTTAAAGGAATGGAACAGAATCTCTTGATGCTTTTCATTGTTTCACGTGTTGAACTGCTGCCTGAAAAACAACCGCGAAATTCTGAATGTTCTGAATGAATCTTCTCGGTCGTCTGCGTGAAAACTACCATGGGATTAGATGTAGCGTGTCCTTTCATTTTCCTCTTCGCTCTCATCTTTCCGTCTCTGTGTTAGCATCTGTGCCTCATCAGATCTCTGGATTCTTTCCTTTTCCTTGCAGCTAAAGCTAATTCAACCCAGCGAGTTCCTCTGAATGCAGGCTCTGTGAAGTTTCCAGAGACTTTGGTTACAAGTGTCTGCATGCTGTGTTTACCAAGAAAAGTCTGTGTTCATATTCACACGTTTTAGTTAGAGCCAGATAAAGACAGAATGACTTGTTGCCTCCAGTTTGTCAGAGTTCAGAGAGTTTGTTGGAAATGTGCAGGTTTTGTTTCTTGCAGAGACTCAGATGAAAAGATTGATACCAGTCTGCTGTTTGGAAAGTGAATGTAAAATAGGGTGACCGTATTTTAATTACTGAAAACCAGGACAGTTGGCCCGGCAATTAGATCCTCAAATGGTACTGAAGTTTAGTCAAAGATGCCTACTAATTTCAGTACATTTAAAATATGGGTCATTCCAGGTGAAATGACCAGATATTCCTTGGAGGTGTTGCTGCACCATTTTCAAATTAGTCCTAAATTTGCATGTCATTAGAGAGTCACAAAAGTACTTTCTATGCAAAATTGTAGGCCTGTAGCTCAAATAGTTTCTGAGTTGTGGGGGTCTGAAATTCTCAGAATTTGGGCTATAAAAAGCCTCGCCAGCGTTTTTTGCATCTTTAAGTGGTTATTTCTCAGCCTCTAGACATACCAGAGAGCTGTGAGTTGGTAAACAAGGCCTCTGCATGTAGCTAGTGCCCCACAAACATCCCCAGGTGTTTCCCTACACTCTGCAGGCCGTGGGGGCTTGCTAAAAATGCTAAAAATTAAGAGATACCTACTCACGAGTGGAGTTTGGGACCTTGAAAGTACTAGAAATACTGCACAGAAGTGTTCTAACACCCCTGGGTTCCATTCTACACAAACTTGTGTGATAACTTAGCAAACTGGAGCTTTCTAGGTACCTCAGTTTGGAAAATATGAGCTCCCAAAGTTGGACGAGATTTTAAATTGGCTATTTTTGGTGGCAAAAATCTCAGTGTGGGACAGGTACCAGAGACCCCAAATTTTTCTACAAGACAGTTCCATCTGTCTTCTATCACTGTACAAAAAAGCAGCAGGGTTATATTTGTAGTTACTGAGATATTCTTACTCAAAATAGCATGGGGAATGTCAAAATGGTTTTTTGCTTTTCAGTACTTTAAATTGGGATACAAGTATTAGTAGTCATTCCAATGGTAGTATTATGTATGTTTGGTTCTTTTTGCTATGGATGGATGGTAGGTTACTGGTTGATTCTAAATTTATTCTGTAAGCCTGAGTGGTTGATTTTTTTTGTTCCCGTTTGCCCTGGAATGGATTAGCTGGATGGGCGTATTCTACCTCATAAACCCAGGTTTCATTGGAATATTTGGTTGATTATACTAAGTGAGGTACTCCTACCTGAGGAAATATTGAGTGTCAAAGACCTCACATCCTGCATTGGTAGGCATCACGGAACAATTTAAAAAAAATAATGGAATAAATATGAGTGTAAGCATGTTTTCAACACTAGCACATACTTCATCTTTTGGGAGTAGAAAATACCGAGTGGTGAGGAAAAAAGACCTGCCTCTGTCTGAGGCAGTTCCCTCATCTATTCATGACAGAATTGCATCCTTTCAAAATAAAAGTCTTGTTCTTTCATGTTTATTATATCTACTAGGGGCGGACAAACAAAGAAAACTTTATTTTTATTTACACATTCCAGTAGCTAGATTCAAATGAGGCCTGGAAGAAGAAAGAAGAAATACAATAGTACAACTTGGCTAAAAAATAAAGATATAATAAACACCTTTCACATGTACAGATGATGATGTATGATGATTATACATATGAACAGGTACAGGTAGGACATGATAGATAAAATAACCAACTGAAGAGCACACAGTGTGTAGAATTATACTTGATTTACTCAGTGTAGTCGTGCTGCATTTCTGTTAATGCACTCATAAAGCTATGTAGGGGGGAAAAAATGATTTATTGCAGTTGTTGTAAATACTGGGGAGGCACATATCCTGTATCTAAAGGCTCCATCCTTCACCCAATTGGCTTCACACCACCTCTAAAGACTCACTACAGCCAAGATAAAGACACAACTCAGCTGCACCAAATCCACTAATCACTGCACACATTAGCACCATGTGCTAACTGTGGCTAAAGAACCACATTTACCAAGACAATTATCCAGTACAAAGCCCTAAAACACACCAAGAAACACATTAAAGAGGATTTTACTGCTGGAAGCTACAAGCCAACGCCTAAAGAACAAACTAAAGCAACAGAGCCAAACCCGGTTCAGTGAAGAGAAGCAGAGGAAATGTTTGACTGCAGACATAAAGCAGGAAGACACTGAGCTGCTCAGGTGTTCCTGATGACACCAAGCAGCCACCTGGACAGCCAATAGGAACACAGCTTACTGGAAGTCCAGAGGGCTGGCTTAGTGAAGGAAATTTAGTTTAAAGTTGAAGCAGAAAGTTAACAAAGAAAGTTGAAAACCACCTTCTGATCCCTGAAATCTCTGAGTTTTCACACAAAGAACACCTGAACATGTCAAACTGGTTCCATAGTAGAACCTTCACTGTAAAAACTTGTAGTATGATGTGTTGCTCAAAAAACATTACAACAGGCTGTCTTGGGTTGCCGACACAAAAACAGGACAAATGCTGGTTTCCAGGGGTTGAAAGAGTAAATTTACAACAACACAACGTGTGAGCAGAAAAATCACAAAGTCTGTCTTTAGTTCAGCTGAAAATATTAGTTTTTCTCTTTTTTATTGACCAAACTTTTCAGGAAGTAGATGAAGAATAACTAAAGCGCTCCTGTAGAAGTCCAACTTCTTTTGGATCCTTGTGGAGAGTTTAGTCTTAGAGTTTGTAAAGCTGTTGAGTTTTTAGAGTCACATGGATTGTTTTGACATTTAATAGAGAGTTTAGTGTCTGATTGTAATCCTGTTCAGTGAATGGATCATTTAAGTTATGAAGTCATGTTTTGTTTTTGCTTCAGCACTTTTTATTGTTTAGTTGCTGATGTGGTCAACTTGAAGCTGTTGAGTGCATTAAAATCCTCCAAGACAAATGTTACAAAGTGGTTGCTGGAGTTATTTCAGTTATGCAGATATTTATGGAAAATACTGAAATGTGTTGTGCTCATCCAGCCACAGAACTTTCATCCATATTTTACATGAAGAACCATTTTCAATACTGCCTGCACTTGCTCTGTTTTTTTTTCAGATTTTTTTAAGCTCGAGGGTTTTTTTAAATTATCCCTCAATGCTATCTCTATAATAAGATTTTAACAGGCAAAATGCTCTTAAATTACACCTGAATGCAGGAAATAGGATAAATAATTTTTAAAATTAGACCCCCTGTCAGCATCCCGCACAAACCAAATCTCACTCTAAGATCTGGTCACAAGTTGGCAGCCCTGTACAATTACCGACCTACATCTCAGCCACCATCTGATCCAGGAAACTGAGATGGTTGAGCTCGGCTGGAGCAGTTTAACACAATGCTGAGTCTTATCTCTGGGGAATCACACTGCAGCTTCGGTGGAGCTTCTAATCCTTTCATTTCTGATGCTGGGTTGTGATAGGGACGTGACCTACTTAGACCTCCTGAATGAGACGTGTTTCCATGCAGAGCACACCTGGATGTACCTCTGCTGCTTCAGGCCTGCCTGTAGGACGTTTAAATCAGACCTTGTTCTCACGCATGCTGCCGTTCATGGAGCTAAAATGATTCCAAGTTGCTGCAGATGTGTTGTGACAGGAAGTGATGTAATGAACATGAAGCAACACTCCAGGAACAGATTTTACTTGAAGAGGTCAGAGATAATTCAGAGCTGGCGTTATGGAGCTGCACGTGAGCAGATGAGGAAATAAGACGCAGCTGGAGATCCTGCACGAAACCTGAGCTGCAGCTGGAACGGTGCTGGTGGTGAGTTCACTGATAGAGCTCTGCATTTATTCATGTAAAGAAGGCTGTTCATAAATTAAAACCTTTTTTTTTAAAAAAAAAAAATAGCATTTCTTTAACCAGGTTAGTCCTTTGAGGTTGAAGATTCCCTTTACAGGGAGACCTGGTCGAGAGGGCAGCATCAATCAATCCAGGTCGATGCCATCCGGTGTCTGCGATCATTTCTCTCCATCTAATCCGATCTTTTTCTTTCTGTTTGTGGCTGTTGATGGTTCCATGTGTCTTTATGATGTCAGTCCGTCTATCATTATCAGAGACAAAAAAAATCTGGGATTTTACCAGATATGTAATTCAACAAACCTGTGAAATAACTGTTAAAGAAACGATTTATCATTTTGAATTTGTTAATATATACAGATTTGGCAAAAAAAAAATTCTTCTAAATATTTAAAAAAATGAGTAAAAATCTTCCTAAAAAATCTTTAAACTATTTAAAATGATTCCATATATATCAGTAAAACTTTTAATATTTTCTTTAGGGTCAAATTGAGCCATTTTAAAGTTTGAAAATGTGGAAAAAACTATTCACAGTGAAACTTCTGATGTCCACATTTTCAACATTTTTGGAAAATCTTTCAACATTTTTTTGGTGGAAAGTAATGTTAAAAATGTTTCTGAAGAACATTCACAAAAAAAAAAAAATCAACCCAAAACCAGCAAATTTCACTTTTTATGAATGTTCTTAAGAAAATAATATGTTAATATTAGTTTTACTGATGGAATCACTTTATATAGTCTTAGGATTTTTTGGGAAGATTTTTACTCATTTGTTGAAAATATTTACAAGAATTTTCTTGACAAATTTGGGGATTTTTTTAAAATAAAACTTTTCAGGGAAACTTTTAAGGAATTATTGGAATTTTCTTCTTGAAGGTTTTGTACATTTTCAGAAATTGGGGACATTTTTTGGCTGAATTTTTGGATTTTTTTAAGATGAGAAAACAATATTTTTGAGGTGCCCATAAATGAGGGACAACAGGAGGGTTAAAAAGTGACTCAAGAATTTTAAAATCAGTCTGAAAACTAACCCGAGTAAATCTGTAGTGCAACATGTGCTTTCTTTTTAATCCGTGCAACAGAATTTAGCATTATTTTATCTGATTTATTGTATTGAACATGGTGGGTTGCAGAGGTGGAGACTCAAACCTGCAGGTGAAGAATGACCTATTTTCTAATGAGGACACAGATTATCAATCAAGCCATTGAGGATTTACAGCAGAGCAGAACCACAAACACTAAGAAGCTTTGTTTTTTACCACAGAAAGAAAGCTGTGCATGATTTGCCAAAAAGAGCGTGGTACGGGATTTTACAGGATTTAAAGTTGATCCATCTCAGTTTAGGTTCCTGAGGACATAATGAGCTCCTATTGCTGCAGATTATGACACAAACAGTCGGTGTGCTGCTGCAGGTTGACGGATGACGGCACAGAAAGCTGAGCTCTGTTTCCCTGAACGGCAGCCTGGCTGGTAAACCGACCATTTAGAAGCAAATCTGTCTAAATGAATGCGCCTTTGCTTGGGCACTTTGTCTGGCTAATGCAGCGAGCTGCCAGGGTGGGGAATGCCCCGGCTTTGTGGCATTTTATGAGGACAATAGTGAACCCTGAAGGCTCGTCTGACTGGTTCCTCCGGGTGAAATATGCCCGAGGGATGCAGACGAGTGCAGGATGCCAGCGGAAGAAGCAGAACGTGGAAAGAGTCCAGACCGTGAGAATTTAAGAGAGAGCAGGGCAAGAAGCCAGAGCAGGAGAAGACGACTTTTATTCAGCAACAGTCACTGAGAATTTAAAAAATTTAAATGGGCTTGTTTGATCTGCAAGGTGCTACATGGACTCACCCCGCCCCCCATGTCTGACTTTCTTAGAAGGACTCAGGGCTCCTTCAGACCGGACTGTGAGGTCCCACACAGAAAAACAGCCTTCAGACAAAATGTTCCTGCTGTGGAGGCCAGTAAGATCTGGAACATTCTTGCACAAGGGAGTGCCCTATCCGTCCATCCATCCATCCATCCATCCATCCATCCATCTTCTTCTTATCCGAGGTCAGGTCGTGGAGGCAGCAGATGAAGCAGGTCATTGCAGACGTTCCTCCTCCCAGAGACGCCTTCCAGCTCTTCCTGGGGGATCCTGAGGCGTTCCCAGTCCAGATGAGATATATGGTAAATGGTAAATGGTCTGTATTTATATAGCGCTTTACTATACCTGCAAGGTACCCAAAGCGCTTTACATGATATGTCACATTCACCCATTCACACACACATTCACACACTGATGGCGGAAGCTGCCATGCAAGGCGCTAACCACGACCCCATCAGGAGCAATTCGGGGTTAGGTGTCTTGCTCAGGGACACCTCGAACACGACAGGGCGAGGATCGAACCGGCAACCCTTCGGTTGCAAGACGGCCACTCTACCCACTGAGCCATGCCGCCCCCATATATAATCATTCCAGAGGGTTCTGGGTCTCCTCCCAGGAGGACGTGTTCAGAAAACCTCCAAAGGAAGTCTCCCTGGAGGATCCGAATCAGATGTCCAAACCACCTCCACTGGTTCCTTCAGAGGTGAAGGATCAGCAGCTCTACTCTGAGCTCCCTCCAGATGTCTGATCTTCTCCTCCTATCTCTAAGGCTGAGCCCAGACACCCTACAGAGGAAGCTCATTTCAGACGCTTGTATCCATGATCTCATTCTTTGGGTCACTACCCAGAGCTCATGACCATAGGTGAGGGTTGGAACGTAGATGAATGGTAAAGTGAGATCTTCTCCTTGAGGCTCAGCTCTTTACTCCCACATTACTGCTGATTACTGCTGTTGATCCACATTGGAAACATGATATTTAAATATTAATTCAGGACCTTTTGACATTTATTATCTTCCAGATTGTGATTATTTTTACATTTTCGCTTGCTTTTGCTTCATGCATAATAATAGACAGCACAAAGCTCTTTTGTTCCCTCGTGCTAGATTTTTGTACAGCATATTTATTCTTCCCACCACATCTCTGCTACTTAAACCCTAAATCCTGCTCTGACTCATGCACAAAACTCCCCCATAAATATGTTGTCGAAGGCCCCAGTTGGACTGAACAGTGAGGCTGTAAATAAAGAATAGCTTTTCCTTCCTGCGTCCTTTCTTAAAGTAGAACGCTGGAAGACATTTTGTGCTGCGACCCTTCCATTCTACTGGAAACATTATTGTTGGATATTTTTGATGCTTTAGTAAGAATGAACGTTTGATAAACCCATGTAGAATTATTTACAACTTGTGACAGAATGTGTTTCAGTTGTTTGACTTTGAAAAGTAGTGAATGATTTGTTCCTAACTGTTGATTCAGAGACATCCTCTGTTCTGTTGTTTCTGGATCTAAGTTCTACTGTTGATACGGTATATCACTGGATTTTACTGGACAGACTGGAGAATTATTTTGCCTCCAGTGATTGAGGTCTCATCTGTCAGAGATCTCAAAGTGTTTCCTTTAACAACGTGTTCTCTGAGCCCTGTGCTGTTAGGCATGAGGTACCACAGGGCTTTGTACTGGGTCCTCTGTTGTTTTCTCTCAGGTCAAATTTTGCATTCTATTGGGATCTCTGTTTATTGTTCTGCAGACGATCTACAGTTTTACATGCCGTTGGTCCTTCAGAGTGGATCTGACACTGATAAACGCCAGGCCTGTCCCTCAGCTGTTAGGAGCTGGTTATCAACACATTTCCTGCTTCTGAACTCCTAATCTTAATCCTCTGTTTGACAGTTTTCCTTTTCCTTGGGTGACTGTTATTCATTGTAAAGACAGAGTCCAGAATCTTGGTGTGCTCTTGGATAAAACTCTTTGGTTGGAGTTCCATAATAAAGAGACCGGAGTGGCCTTTTTCCACCTCAGAAACTGATTCTGTCATTTCAGGATGCTGAGGTCCTAATTCATGCTTTTGTTCTGTCACGGTTAGATTACTGTAAGGTGCTTTAATCACCAAAGAAGAGCCTTGGTGGTCTGCAGATGGTCCAGAACCAGCACCTCTAGTAGATGTGAGCCTCTCTGCTCCCTGTTCAGGTTAGAGCAGACTTTAAGGTGCTGCTGCTAACGTAGAAAACTGGAAATGGAATTACCCCCTCGTACCTGTCCAATCTGGTGACCCTGTATGTTTCTGAATGTCCCAAATGTCTGTAGAAAGACGGTTTAGGAACGGGCTTTTTCTTTCTAGAACAGTCTAGCTGCTGAAATCAAAGCTGAAGGCCCACTGGTTTACTGCTATAGATGAGTCTGAACCTGTCCTTTTTAGTGTTTCAGTATGTTTGGATTTGTTTTTATCTCTATGTACAGCACTTTGACTGAAATGCTTTATAAATACATGTGTGATTATTATTTTTTTTCTTGCAGTTTGAACATGAGGTTTACATTTTGCTACTTTTGAGTTTCAGCTTTATCTGACCCTCTGATCCTGTGAGTAAAAACTGTTATTTTTTCTCAGTAGACTCAATTTTCATCAATTTCCAACCAATTTTCAGATAATTGCAAGAAAAATAAAAAACATTTGTACTCAGAAGCTCACTTAGGTGGTTTGTTAGATGTTAACACTCATTTTTAACACATTTAGCCAGATTTAGGTCAGAATTTTTTTCCTTTCTAAAAATATTTTAGGCAGTTTTGGAAACCCACTTGTACAGACAGAGATTTGAATAATATTTGTAGTATTTTATAATATTTTATTATTGGCCTTTTCAATTTTCTACAATTCTACAGTTTCATTTAGCAGACGCTTTTGTCCAAAGCGACGTACAACACAAGCAAGAATTCAGACATAAGGAAAAACCTGTAGTAAGTGCAAAAAGTGCAAAAAGTGCGATTGGTCAAAGGTGTTGCCATCAAGTTGCAGAAGAAGTGCCACCACCACCACCCCTCTCCCTTTTTTTAAACTTTGTCAGTCCTAAATAAGTGCTGGGTTTTGGACCACCTGACTTATTCTACCCCTAAGGTGGAGTCAGATTAAGTGCCTCGGTGTTCTCTGAACAATTGAGTCTTCAGTTGTCTCTTCAAAGTAGAAAGGGACTCGGCAGAACGTACAGTTTGGTAGTTTGTTCACCATTTGGGAACAACAGAGGAGAATTTTAAAATTGTCTTTACTAATTCTTTGTCAATTTTTAATGTTTAATTTTGCCTTTTACACATTTTATTGTTATGTTTACCTCTGGTTTAAATAGAAATAACAACGTAGACGTTAAAAACATGTCATGTATCCAAAAACTATTTAAAATAGCATCATACCGGGCTTTGCAAAAGTTCTGTTACACTTGCAAAATGAACACAAAGATTTTTTTGGTGCAATAATTTTTTATTTTCCAAAATATTTAAATATATGTCTTAATGATAATATTAATCAGAAATGTGGCCACCCAAAAGTTTTATCTTATCGCACCCAAAAATCTTTGTGTTCATTTTCATGAATGTCTCAACAAGTGTAACAGAACTTTTGCAAAGCCCGGTATTTTGGGATTAGATTTTATTATAATATTTAAAAATTACAAATGTGTCACTGTGGCAGTGGCTCTGATTGTTCCAGTCTAAAAGTGACAGTTTGTTTTAGGAGCTGACAGATATTTGTGTCTTCTCTCCTGCAAATGTTAACACAGAAGTTAAAAGAAAAAATCTGGAATAAATGTGCTCAGACTAGAATTCCTTCAGTGCTTTTAAGATAACACATAATTAACTTTTCATGATGAAAAGTGAACATATTTACCTGATTAAGACTCAGCTGGAAATTCAAATAAAACCCACAGACTATTGCCAACAAAACATTTATTAAACCAACAGACGATGAGTTTGATGCTTTTCATGAGAACATACATTCCACCGCTCAGTGTTGCTCACAGTTCAGCCTCAGACAGCCGGATTCTTTTGCTTCACAACCGACAGTAGTTCTGGACGCGACGCCGTTCAAACCGAGAAACAAAACGAATATGAGACATGAAGCAGGAGCCAGAGTTAATTCTGCACATTCTTATTGTCAATTCAGTTCATTTAAAATGACCCTGAGCAATAATCTGTGTAAACATTTCTACATTCGCTCCAAACTAATAAAATGGAGAAAAGAAAAGTCGCCTCTTCCACATGACGTTTCTCCATCCGGGCTGAATATTTACAGAGGAGCTTCTAGGCATGCTGGTGTTCTGGTTACATACGGTACATAGCTGTGCATATAATGACAGAAACATGACACCAACTGTTCTCTGAACCTGTACACATCCTGCTTTATGTTTTAACTCTATTCTGGAGTCTGTCAGGCTGTAATAGAAATATATTTCATATATTGTTATATAGTGTATTCAAGGAGTGCATTCAGGTTCTCCAGCAGTAGATATGTGGGCTGACGGCGTTCTGCATAAATGGAGCTAAGGGAAGGACAGCGAGCAGCAGAGGTCGTTCTGAGCTAAACTCTGGATCAGTCTGCACCACTCGGCCCTCTTCTGGGTGATGTAAGCCGGGGTGATGATTTGGACGGGAAGGCGAGGCGATCCCTCCACCCTGGCCTTCTCACACAGGGCCTCGGCGATGCAGATGACGTACATACCACAGTCATAGCTGTTCTGCTGGGCCGGGCAGGGCTCCTCCACGAACAGCGCTTTCCTCCCGGCGCCCAGGAACGGCTCCAGCTTGCTGGCGATGCGCCGGGCGTGCAGCGAGTTGCTGCCGTTCTGAGAGTCATAGTGAGCGAAGTGGTTGGAGGTGTGGTGGTACAGCAGCAGGCTCCAGTGGGATCCTCCGGCCGACTGGTTGGAGTTGTCGTTGACGGCAAGGAAGACCCAGCGGCGGGAAGCCAGATCCAGCGGCTCCAGGAACAGAGCCAGCTCGTCCTGACAGGAAGCACACTTGATGAACTGGGTGACCTCGGGGCTGATGAAGATCATGGCCTCTCCCAGGACTCTGAAGCGCTCAGCAGCAAAGTACTCGAAGGCGAAACCGATGACCTGGTCGTTGAGCCAGTAAGGTCCTTCCAGCAGGGAAACATCGGAGCGCCGCAGCAGGCTGTCCTGGTAGCTCAGAACCACAGGATCCATCCTCCAGAACAATCAGAGAACGTCAGGCTGGGAAACACAAGAACGTTTCAGTGTTTGAGTGATTCAGCATTTAATCAACAACTATCAGCATAAAAAACTAAACATTCTGTCCATCCTCTCAGCTTTGTGATCTGTGAATAGAAACTGGTTTTTGGGGGGAATTTCTGACGGTTGGTTTGTAGAAAATAGAGCTGCAGTGATTGTTTGATGAGCTGAAAACTAGGAACCTAATTGTCAACTAATTTGATTACCAATTATTTGATTTTATTAATTTTTTAAAGATAAAAAAAATTCTCTGCTTCCATCTTAACTTTGAAAATTTGCTGGTTTCTTTACTCCTGGAAAATCCCTAAAGTATCTATCTATCTATCCATCCAGTTATCTGCAGATTAAAGAAATGATTGCTGATCAACAGATCACCAGAAATCTTCTGGTAGAACACAGGCAGCACTATTCATTATTTTTAAGTTACTTCATACATTAAAGCTCAGTATCTCAGACACGGATTAAATCTAATCCTGGACTAAAAAACTGTTTTCAGTGGAGATCTTTACTCACTTCTTGTTTTAGTCTACTACTACATAAGTCCACGTCTGGAAAAACATTTAAACACAACAAAAATATGATCCCTGCATGCAAATGGTCTCGTTTTATGACTTCAAAATCTCATTTCGGAAAAAAGGGTTAAATTGAACCAGCTGTTCAACTGAGGACACATTCTAAACCATTAAATGAATCCACACCCTCATCAGGTGTGGCTTCAGAGGACAATGATTAGACGGTGTGACCACAGACACTCCTTTGAACGGTGATGATAAAATGCAGCTTCATTCAAATGACTCGATGCCACAGATGACAGGAAACAGACGAGAACTGACTGGTTGGATGCTGCATGTCTGGAATCAGGCACTGGAATGTCCACAACTCCAATATTTGTCATTTCAGAAATAGTTTCAGCCTGATCCCGTCCCCAAAATATCCACCAAGTTAGCTAAACCCTTTAGGAAGAGTCGGAGACAACGATCCACAACACCATCAACAACCTCATTAACTTCAGCTCATGCAGATGTTTGACTTCCTACTGACTGTGATTTCTGGTCTCTCTACGTGTCCGTTATCATATCCAGTGTCGTGAACACTTGTTTGTTTCATATGATCCATTTTTTTTGTAAATATGCCACTTATTCCCCTGATTATTCCACTGGCTGACCACCATCCGCTAAAACACCAACAGCTCCACAGTAGAAAGTCTACAGGACTAAATTCCTGGGGGTGAACATCACAGACAACCTCAGCTGGTCTCTCCACGGTGAAGAAAGCCCAACGACGCCTTCACGTCCTGAGGAGAGAGAAGAGAGCCAGCCTTCCGACTCCATCCTGACCACCTTCTCCAGGGCCACCGTGGAGAGCGTCCTGATTGGCTGTTTCACCACATGGTTTTGGAAACGAATCACAGATCTCTGCAACGTGTGGTCAAGACAGTGGAGAAGATTCTCAGTGCCTCCCTCCCAGCTCTCCAGGACATCTACAAGGAATGCTGAGGACCTCCTCCATCATTAGGACCCCTCCCACCCCTCACATGGACTGTTTGCTGCCCTCCCAACAAGAAAGACTGAGCAGCATCTGAGCCACATCAGTGTGAATGTTCTTAAAGAAAATATTGGAAGTGTTAGTCACTTTAGATATTTCTGGAAGATTTTTACTAATTAAAAAAAATATTTACAAGAACTTTCTCTCCAAATTTGGGGGGATTTTTGAAAATAAAATTTTTAAGGGAAACTTTTAAGGAATTATTGGAATTTTCTTCTTGAAGATTTTGCAGATTTTCAGAAATTTGGGGAATATTTTTGCTCAATTTTTTTTTCAGACAAGGAAACAATATTTTTTGGTGCCCGTAAATGAAGACAACAGGAGAATTAAACTGCACATAGATGTTTTAAGACTGCACACAGGGGGATTAAACTGCACATAGATTTGTTAAAACTGCATATAGATTGATTAAACTGTGTTCAAGTTTACCTGACTATCAAACTTTGCAGAAGCCAACACAGACTGATCGGTTTGGGGTCGACGTTGATTTGATTCGTCGTTACTTCATGAAACCTGTACCTGGATCTGTCCTACAACACTAACAGAGTTACGTACAGATGTGTCCAGTGGCTATAAATCCACTGCGGAGCATCACATCACTGCAATGCGATGAGTTCATCGTTTTTTCGTTAGCATGAGCTAGCTAGCCGCCACTTTGACCAGCACACGCAGCCAAAACAACTCAGCTAAACAGCGACAGCAGCCTGTATAACACGCACCACGGGCCGCTAAATGAAAATACATGCGTTTGACTTGATGTCCATACCTGTAAAAGACACATTCAGATAAAAAGTAACAGGTAAACTGCAGTGTTGTCCCTCATTGCAGTGACTAACGTAAAGCGCTTCGGGAACGCCGATAAACATTTCGCGACAGTTGGGTGGAGACGAGCTCGCTTCTGATTGGCTGCTTACATCCGGGTACTTGCGCAGCAGCTAAATTGGAAGGCTAACGGTTTGTTTCATAGCGAACAAGCACTGAAAAGTAGTCGGTGTTTATATTTTATGGCCAAAGAAGAGCAACGACAAACACATATGTTGAAATAAACTTAACTGCCAATCATTTCTATACTTAAAATAAAACCGAAGTTCGGTTTAAGACTCATATAAGAGAGGACGGTGTAGCGTTGTTACTTTGAAGTCGTGCTATTTGCTTCCCACTTCCGCCCGTTTCTCTCCGCCCTCCCCTCCGGATTCCTCTCTCCGCCCCTCCGAGCGGCGGCGTGAACGCGCAGCGTAGTGGCCGCACTGATTAGCAAAAGCAAAGAGGAGTTTTGAGCGAGGAGCTGCCTTTTAATTACATCCGAACTGCGAAGACGCTGGGATTAAAAAAAGAGAGAAAAATAATGTCTTCTGTGCCGCGGACTTGAATCTCGGAGGACTTAGTTCGGGAGTCGAGCGTCCGGAGAGAGAAGAAAAACAAATTAATTCAGTGGGAATGCAGGGAATTAAATAGAGACTTAGGCTTTTTTTGGTGCGTGACTACAAGTGTGCGCGGCTCTGCAGAAAGAAGCCTGACAGGAGACGAAGGAAACTTGAGTGAAACGTTGAGTTCAGCTCCAGTCTGGAGGTAAGAGGAGGGATGTTGGGCTGCAGGATCCATGAATCACTGGAGCTGTTTTGTAAGAAACTTGTTCCTCTGAGCTGCTGCTCATCTGCAACGTTGTTTTCAGTTGCTTTTAAGGTGTGTGTTCGTGTGTGTCGGTGCTTTTGTTAGTCATTGAGGTGTGTGTGTGTGATGTGTTAGCTTGTGAAAAGTTGCGGCTGTCTCGTATGTCAGTTCAGATTGCAGCTACAGAAACCCAAAGGTGCCAAAAATCCCACTATAAACTGATAAACAATCCCAATAGCAGCCTTTTGATACATGCAGGTTCCTTTCTGCACATATTCACACACATTAATTTGCATAAATGTTGTAGATTTTGGACAAAAAACGCGCAAAAAGCAGGATGATGCAGCATAAATGAAAGAAGACCTGCAGTACAGCTTCTAGAAACCAGGTGTTTATGTTTAGTCTCATTTAGAAATAAGATGGTTTGAGTGTGTGCTTTTCTTAGTCACTGAGGTGTGTGTTTGTGAGCTTGTGAAAAGTTGTGTTGCTTCATATGCTAGTTCAGATTGCAACTACAAAAACCCAAAGGTGCCAAAAATCCCATCATAAACTGATGAATAATCGCAACAGCAACCTCTTGATACATGCAGGTTACTTTCTGCACTTATTTACTCATAAAAAACATTAATTTGCATTGCTGTCATGTAATGTTGTAGATTTGGACAAAAAGCAGGATGATGCAGCATAAATGAGAGGAAACCTGCAGCACAGTGTTTATGAATGAGGTGTTTTGTCTTTAGTTTCATTTAGAAATGAGATGATGTGAGTGTGTGCGTGCGCGGCAGGGTGGGGTAAATGTTTACATGTATTATTTAGTGGAGGTCAGACGGTGCAGCTCGCCGTGCACTGAGGA
The DNA here is from genome assembly GCF_021347895.1 of Acanthochromis polyacanthus. Taxonomy (NCBI): domain Eukaryota; kingdom Metazoa; phylum Chordata; class Actinopteri; family Pomacentridae; genus Acanthochromis; species Acanthochromis polyacanthus. The sequence goes on along the minus strand of NC_067114.1, from coordinate 1,358,375 downwards.
CCAATACGGCATGCACAGCAGCTGTAATTGCACAGGGAGGTCTAATGGGGTGAGGAAGCTGCTGAATCATGGGTCTGTTCATGGACACACTCAGACGTTTACTCCTTGGCAGTGTGAGTGCACCTGAATGGCTTTTATTTTTATCTTGAGCCATTTCAGTGTTCAGTCGGAGGCTGTGGCCTACATTATGCATGAGGGAGGTTATAGTTAGAGTGGGACATTTCTGCAGAAGTGAGGACGGTTCATTGAAAGCTCCTGTGTGCTCCTGACCATCTTTTATTTACGGGACTATTATATAACACCCACATTAGATTTTAGATCAGGATTACTGCGATTATCACGGCGGAACATGCTCAGTTTTTTGTGCAGCGTTTGAAACTGTCGTCTCCTTACATAACTGCACTAAAAGCAGAGGAGAAGGGCTTGAATTGAGGCTGGGAGCAGCACAGGTGATGAGAGCAAAGTGGGCCTGTCCTGCAGGAATGTGAGCTCTGAGGAGACGCAGCTGCTGCAGCGTTAGAGGAGGCGTCCTGGACCGAGTCTCCGGCAACTGGTCCCTGTTGACATCTGACACCTCACAGAGCCTCTGTCTGCTGTTTCTGAAGGACCGGCCTCAGTTTTGTATCACACCGGGCTGCGCTGAGCGATATCGCAGACGCCACCTGAACAATCGAAGCTCAGATTTGAGTATTTGCAGCGACTAATCCGCTCGGTTTCAGTCTGCTTCTCTGTTTCTACAACTTTAAGAAGGTGGCCGTGTTCTAAAATCACAACAGCAACGCAAAGTTTCAGCTGCTTCTCTTCTCACTGCTACATAATCTTCGACTTTTTGCAAAATTTGTGCAGTTTTAAAAAAAAATTGCACTAGTTTAAGGCTGAATAATAGAAGCGACTGACTTTTGAGGAGCTTTGATTGCTTTCCATCGACTCCAAACATGGTAAGAAGTTCTAAAATCTCCAGATATCCTGTGCTACATCTGCCCACTGTGCTAATTAGGAATAATGTCAGCCTCAGAGCGCATCCAAACCCTAACCCTGTAGTCTGAATTAACTTCATGTACCGTCTGTCTAATGTCCAATGCTGGGAAGAGGAGCAACAAAAACATTGCTGTGGACGCCTGATTATTTTACTGTTTTCCCGCTGCAGTAATCTGAATTGTTGTACTTTGATAATCGGTTAAAAATAACAAAAAACCTTACTAATAATTGGACAAATGCAAAATCTCAGACATTTTTCCAGTCGTGTGAGTTTAGTGTTCATTTTGGCAGAAACTATTTAGAAATGAAGCTCAATTTAAAAGAAAAAACCTAGAAAGAGGGGAAAGAACATCGTTTTGCAAAAAATTTGCATTTTTTTTGAGTTTTGGATTAATTTAAGGCTCAAAAATAGAAGTGATTTGCAGTAGTTGCTGCTCATGTCTTAGTCAGTTGATGACTTGATTTTTTGTCGGCTCTTACATCACGTCCTGCCGCCCAGTCACACCTGATCTGTGGCCTCACTGAGTCAAACGAGCTCCTGATGTGTTTGAAATGTAAACTTTTGCCACTGATTGAACAAAGTTTGAACATTTAATGAGTTTGTATCGATTGTTTTAGTTAATTTGTCCTCGTGCATCTTGAAGAGTAACAGCAGCTTCTGTTTATATCAGCAGAAAGCGATGAAACTAAGCTTATAAAATGCCATAAAGTGATGGAAAATGTCGAATGGTGCTTCTCAAAGTCCAAGATGACATCCTCAAATGTCTTGTTTTGTCCACAACCCACAGATATTCAGTTTACTGTCACAGAGGAAGAAAGAAACCAGAATATATTTACATTTAAGAAGCTTGAATCAGAGGATTTTGGTGTTTTTTTCTTCTTAAAATGTTACTCAAACCAATTAATTATACAGATCGTTTCTGAATAACTTAATAGTTGACAAATCGACTACTCAATTAATCGACTGCTAATTCTGCTCTTTCAAATGACAAGAACCTCCAGTGAAAGCTTCATTTAATTACAGATTTCTAACTGAACTGGAGGATAAAGGAAGAGATTCAAGGATTCAGAGGTTTTATAACAAGTCATCAGTGCAGTGAAGTTCTCTGTTCTCTGCGTCTGTACCTTTTTATGGAACACATTTAATCACAAACGCACATATAAATATAGCAGAACAGTGTGAGAAGTTCTGCACTGAAGTAAAAGGTGTAAAAAAAAAACACGTTCAGTATTTATGGTGCAGATAAAATGAAGATCTGCTCTCATAAATACAAAAATACAGGGTAAAATGTGATGTTTTTTTCTATATATGAGACGAAAATGCGCATAAATTATATATCTAGGGGCTGTAACTGTGTCCTTACCCCTAAAGCTCATGAAGGCGGTTTCTGTTGTTTGTTTCTCTTTGTTATTGTGGGATAAAACTCAGTGATGTTCCTAAGACTTTGCACATCTACTGCAGCCTCAAACACAGTAAAGCATGTGGACTAAGCCCAGGATCCGGGCCTGAAGGTGTTCCTGAACACATCCCGTGATGTGGGGATGTCCTGCACGGTGTTGTGTGATGGGGCTGTGCGGTGTGAGTGATTGGCATGCACATGAAGTCATTAAAGAGGAACCTGCTTGTGTTGCAGCAAACAAAGCCCCCCTTTCTTTAGAGGACCATTATACGAGGCGGGCTTCGGCCTCACGGGCTCAGCTTCCCCACGCTTTGCATTTCCCCTCATTAACTCAGTGCTGCTAACGGCAGCTGGAGCGAGGTGTGCAGAGGAAAGTGCATGTGTTGTTCTTTGCATTTCTGTTTATGTGAAGTGTGCCTAACTCGTCCTCTTTAATTAATCCCTCACAATGGAGGAAAGGCGGCGAAAAAACGACATGGATTTGGTTGGAAGCTCGCTTTCAGTCCCTTTAAATTAAAGTCTGTCCGTGTTGTTTTTCCTTCCCAAGTGTTTCAAACCTTTTTGTTGCTCTTGTGGACGCTCACTTGCAGCCTGATTTGTTATTCGGAGGCTTGGATGGACGTGTAGAAGCCGCTCCATGAATATATATGAAGATAACACGAGTCTCAAACTCCAGGTTTGGTTAAAATACTTGCTGAGTACATCTATTCTTTTCTAAAGTACAGATATATATGCCTCTTCAATGTGCCTCGTTCTTCTTGCTTGGTTTTTATTAATTTTCTCCGTTTCTTTTCTTCCAGCACATGCTAATTATGTCCATTTGTGGCTCTGAGTTGCATTTTTAGCTCATTTTTAAACTGACAATGTGCAGGAGGATTGCGTTTGGTTTTTAGCTATGAGTGGTAATACCTGCTAGGGATCGATGGATGTGGGTTTGTCAGTGATGATGCTGATTATTGGTCATCAAGAAAGGCCAGGAACCAATATTTGGAACATTAAATTAAAAGTTTTAACAACATTTGAGAACAGAACGAGGACTGTCATCACTGAAGATGTAAAATAGAAACGCAGTGATTAAATCAGGACGCTGTTTATGTGACTGTTTTTCTCCTACACTTCCGTCTGCTGTTCTTCTATGTTTACTTAATATTTCACTATTCTATCACTTAAAGTTCCCACTGCGGTCCACATCTTACAGCTTTATTAATACTTTTTCTGACTCTGTTTCAGACCTGAAGTAGGGCATTTAATTTAGCAATAACTGATCCATAAAAATACAAATAATTGAAAAAATGCCAAATACCGGCCGCAATAATCGGATATCTAATACCCGCAGTGTAAAAGTAAAGTAAAATAGAACAGCTTTATTGTCATCATACATGTGGGAATGACAGAAATATAAGTAGCTGACACAGGACGGTGCATTGAAACCAGCTAAATTAACAATAAATAGTAAAATCAAATGTCCATAAAAAACAAAACTATATTAAGAATTCCAACACATGCAAAAAGGTGAGATATCTCCAGTACTGTGAGGAGGTAATGAGATCAAACAATAACCAGTAAAGTAGAATAAATATGGGCAGGAGATTGCAGCATTTTCTCATTTTAACGTGATATTTTAGTTAAGGATCACCAGTAAATCCATGCATGATGCCATCCAGGATGAATATCAGACATCAGCGTCTGTGTTGCCCACTAGAAGCTAAAGTTGTGATTTATTGTGAGTATTTAGTGTGTTGTGACCCCGCTGACAAAAGTGTTCAAAGGTTCAGACAGAGCAGGGCCCACGGTTAATCCCCAGGCATGTGCTGTTGTGTAACGGTCCCGCGGTACGGTCCGCGGTACGGTCCACGGTACGGTCCACGGTACGCTCCACGGTACGCTCCACGGTACGGTCTACGGTACGCTCCACGGTACGGTCTACGGTACGGTCCACGGTCCGGTCTACGGTCTGGTCCACGGTACGGTCCACGGTACGGTCCGCGGTACGGTCCGCGGTCCGGTCCGGTCTGCGGTACGGTCCGCGGTCCGGTCCGGTCTGCGGTACGGTCCGCGGTCCGGTACGGTCCGCGGTACGGTCCGCGGTACGGTCCGCGGTACGGTCTGCGGTACGGTCCACGGTCCGGTCCACGGTCCGGTCCGCGGTACGGTCCGCGGTACGGTCCACGGTCCGGTACGGTCCGCGGTACGGTCCACGGTACGGTCCGCGGTACGGTCCGCGGTACGGTCCACGGTCCGGTACGGTCCGCGGTACGGTCCGCGGTACGGTCCACGGTACGGTCCACGGTACGGTCCGCGGTACGGTCCGCGGTACGGTCTACGGTACGGTCCACGGTACGGTCCACGGTCCGGTCCACGGTCCGGTCCGCATGCAGAGCAGATCGGCCCTGAAACTACTTGAACCAGGGGAGTCAAACTCATCTCAGTGCAGGTTCCACATTCAGTCCAGTTTAATATCCAGTGGACCAGACCAGTAAAATCACAACACAATAACCTATAAATAACCACAACTCCTGATGGTTCCTTTGGTTTAGTACAAAAATGAACTAAAAATGTGCACATTTAACTAATTATCTTTTTACAAAACATAATGAACAACCTGACATTTATTAAGAAAAATGAATTCAATTTCAACAACATTCAGCCTCAGTTCCTCATTTACATAAAATATATCACAAAAACGAGGCACAAAATGATGAAAAAAATGAGAAAAACGACCTTAAACAAAACGGACAAAAAATTAGACAAAAAAAAGTAGACGAACGACAAAAACGATATGCAATACAAGAAATAAAGCAAAACACAAAACGACAAAAACGTGACAAACAATAAAAGTCAGACAAAAAACAACCAAAACACAAAAAAATTTTACAAAAGTAAGACACAAAATGACAAAAGAAGAATGAACAATCTAGTATTTTACTTTCTGATCCAAACAACTTGTCATGGTCTAGAAATGATTTTAAATTTATAGTTTTACTAATTTACAATCTGCAGTTAATGTCTTCTCTGTAATTTTTCCACTTTGAGGACCGGATTGGACCCTCTGGAGGACCACTTTTGGACCACGGGCCTCATGTTGGACACCCCTGGTTTAAACTACCAGGCAAATAACCAGGAAACAGTCCAACATTCACTTTGGTTCAACAAATGTAGAAGTAAAGCGTGCAGGAGGTGATGCGATGTATCGTTTTTTTTATTTCTGGTTCAGGAAGACAGAAGAAGTTCAGAGCTTCATCTCTGCTGCTCTTATCTGAGGAACTCTGACGGTTTACAGTAGTCTGGTCTCTGTCAGGATGAGGCAACAGGGGAGGAAGAGTGGAGATAGCTGTGGCTAACTGACAACAAACAGGCCGTGATAAGACCGATTCACAGACGTGTTCTCTAATAGCCCACATTCTTCCCTCCCGGCTGATCTGAACTGCAGTTATCAGTAAATGAGCAGATGATGAAGCTGTGGAGTTACGGTTTACAAGAGGAGCGTCGTGTTTGTTTCTCATTCCAAATTATGACAGAAGGAGAAATTCATTAAAATTAATATGAGGATACCACCGTCAGGACCGAATATTCGGGTCCAGCCCTACAATTCTACAATTCTATAATTTCATGTAGCAGACGCTTTGGTCCAAAGCGACGTACAACACAAGCAAGAATTCAGACATAAGGAAAAACCTGTAGTAAGTGCAAAAAGTGCTTCAAGTCCGATTGGTCAAAGGTGTTGCCATCAAGTTGCAGAAGAATTGCCAACAGCCCCCCCCCCCCCCCTTTTTTTTTTTTGTCCAACTTTGTCAGCGCTCAATAAGTGCTGGGTTTTGGACCACCTGACTTATTCTACCCCTAAGGTGGAGTCAGATTAAGTGCCTTGGTGTTCTCTGAACAAGTGAGTCTTCAATTGTCTCTTAAAAGTAGAAAGGGACTCAGTAGAACGCACAGAGTTTGGTAGATTGTTCCACCATTTGGGAACAACAGAGGAGAAGAGTCTGGCTGGAGATATGGAGCCGTGCTGGGCTGGAAGCACCAGGCGTCTCTCACATGCAGAGCGAAGTGGGCGTGAAGGGGAGTAGACCTGGATCAGGGAATCCAGGTAGGCTGGGGCCGTTCTTGTAAATGTTTTGTAAGCCAGGAGGACAGTTTTGAATTTGATTCTGGCTGCAACTGGAAGTCAGCAAAGGGAGATGAACAGGGGAGTGACATGAGCTCTTTTGGGCTGGTTGAAGACCAGACGTGCTGCTGCATTCTGGATCATCTGCAGAGGTTTGACTGTACATGCAGGGAGACCTGCCAGCCCGAGAAAGAACGACACCTGCTCCTTCCTCTGGGTCTTGTCGTGCCTCAGAGCTCCGTTTATCCTGCCTGCCCGGTGCTTTGGCAGCGACCTGCATTCATCCTGATTAACCTCTGATGCCTTTCATTCACTGCCTCAGACACCTGGAGTCCATCAGAGGCTCCTTATCGTCCCACAAAGAGCCCCACTCACCGCTGAAGTCCTCTCAGCTCAGCTAAGATTTTCCCTCTGTTTGTCTCAACAGGTGAAGTATAGAAGTAGAATGAAACACCGGCTGCCCCAGTTCTGGAGCTGGAGAGCCAGAATGAGCTTACCGAGGTTCACATGGACCTTCTCAGCTCAGACAATCCGGTATTGTTCAGGCTGGATTAAGGAGTGTGTTCCTGATGCTAATGGTCTGTTTTGGTAGAATGAGTGCCTGAAAGTTCACAATGCAGCTTATTTATAGTGCAAAGTTCTTCAGAGTACTGTGGTACTACCGTATCACACAAACAACAGAGCTGCTTTACTGCATGATTCAAACCCTCTGCAGAACTTTACATTTTCAGAGTGGTAGCTACCAGTCTGGAGGTTGGTGTCGTTTAATGAATGTAGACAGCCGAAGGAGAAAAGATATCCACCTGAAATGAGCAGCAGCTGGAAGACTTATACCTTCATCCTTCATCTGTAGAGTCAGCCCTGTTCTAACCCAACAGAAATACAGACATTTATTCATGATATTACAAAGAAGCAAAGTCTGTAAACACACGATGATTCAGTAAACCGTTCAGTTGAAGGTCTGATTCCACATCTTCATGTAGTTTACAGATACTTTCCTTTTTATGCCTTCCTCTTGTCGTCCTCACAGCACTTCTTTGACCTTCGGCTCCCACCAGAACAAGTTATATTAACTGATATACTTAAAATTGATTGCCAGAAAAGCATTTATAAACTACCTTTTCTTCTAAAATACGTAAATGTGCTGTTGCCTTTTGTCGGCTGAATCCAGGTTTTTGGAGCATTAATTGGACAGGGGCTGCTGCTAATGGTCAGTTTGAATGTTGATTAGTCTGTTGGTTGTTTTCTTGTTTAACCAGTTAATTGTTTGGTCGATAAAATGGTGAATATTCTCAATCAGTGTTTCTCGATGGTATCTGGACACAAAGATGTTCAGTTTTCTGACACAGAGGAGGAAAGAAACCGGGAAATCCAGACTGAAGAATAGAATTTTGATGATTTTTATTAGAGGAGGTTAGGGGTACTCAAAGCAATTCATTAACATGGTAGATTGCAATCAATGTATTATTTGCCAACTAACCTGTGAAGCGTTGCAGCTCCTGTCCCAAATCCCCAGCTGGTTTCCTCAGATGATATTCAGTCTGCTGACACAGAGGAAAACAAACAAAAATGTAAGACTGGAAAGTTGGAATCATTCTTAAAAAAACTGCTCATATTTATTAATTGATTACAGAAACACCTGTGATTATTAATAGTATTTTCTGCAAAACAAGAATTTTGAAAGTTTTGCCTTGCAGCAAGTGGCACTGATGGATTTTGGATGAATTTTTAATTATTTTTGAATCAGTTAATAAGTAAAATGTAGTGAATTTGAAACACCGATGAAGCTGATGTCTTGTTGAGATACGTACAGTAGAGTTTGGACATTTTATTCAACCTTTAGAAAATGTTGAATATCAGCTTTTGTTGTTGCGGCGGAAGAATCTTTTCAGACTTATCCAGATGTTTGGTGATCATCATGAAAGACGCTTCTCGAGAAAATGAAGAAATGTTCTGGCTTCTTGTTTTCCCAGTCGGCCGACATAAACATAAAGTATTCTGCATTTTGGTTCAGACACTCCGTAGTTTTCCTTTGTTGCCCAGGAAACTTTCTTGGTCGTTTTTTATTGTTGTTTTACACCCTGGTGGAATAAACGAGACCATGCGTGTTTGTGGTGCTGCTGGGCTGCATTCTGGGAAATGAAGGAATTGTCAAACTGAAGATTAACAAAAGAATAGTTCTTTCAGTGCATGAAAATGTAATTTTAATAATGAGAAACAGCAAAAGGGCGTCTGAAGGTGGGATTTTCCTCAAACCTTGTTCAACTACAGTTTAGTAAATGGTCTGAAGCCATGAGGCCGTAGCGTTAAATGCTGCCTCTCCACCAACATCTTCCGTCATCTGCTGGAAGCTGGCGGCTAAACTCTGTGTTATCATCCGGTTGCAGCTCTTCTGTCTCTCCGTCAGCGGCGGCTCCGGCTCAGATTTCAAACGTTCTGCGGTCAGCTGCAGCAGAGAGACAGAAAGCAGTCGTCCCCCATCCTCCCAGCAGACAGACAGCCTCTGTAACACTGCCCTGTAATTACAGGTCATGTTTTTTCCTAATACGCTAAACAGATGTGCTTAGAATTGTGCTTAACATTCAGACCCACAGTTGGACTTGATGACCTATCATTACTATCAGCTGGAGAACGCTGTTTTCTGTTGAATCACTGGTTTGGATTAGAGATCCTCAAACTTGGATTGTTTCTGCGGGTTACTTTAATTCTCTGAGTGAGAGAAGATTTGCAGCTTTAACTGATTTAATGTGCAGGAAGAAAAGTCACGAATTGAGCTGTAGATTTAACAACTCAACATAAAATGAGATCTTCCAGACATAAAAATGACCATTAAAAAAGTTAAAAATCTAAATTTCTTTGAATTTAAAAATGCAAACGTTAACATTTGTTCCAACTTTTCAACAGTGCAATCTTTCAGGTGAGTTTAAATGACATGTTATCTTTAAAATATTGCCAAAATTCAAACATTTATCAGAGCCAGAAATGTTAAAAACGGGAAGAATTGGAAGATTGTCAACTTTTGGACAGTCCTTGAACAAATCGTGTGTATTTCATTTCACTTAACCAGACCTCCGCTTAAGATCCCCTTTATTGTAAGTCCCATTGGAGAAAAACCATCAAAAATAAATCATTTACACACATCAGATTCTGTTAAAAAAAAAACATGAGTAACTCGGCTCTAACAACCGGTCACATGACAAAAATTTAAGGAATTTTAGCTGAGCTGGGCTGAACTGCAGGCAGTGTTCACACAGAGGAGATAAAATCTAAGTAGAGAAATATCTCTAGTATGCAGACTTACTGCCTTATCACTATTGACTACATATTTCCGTCCCTCCAGGATTTTGTTTTTTTCCCCAGATTTTTGTCTCTAAAATGAATTCGCGGTGACTTTTCTAAAAAATTGCCATGTGAGTTGTGATTTTTTTTTTTAACGTATTTGCTGCGATGAAATTGCAGGAGACAGTGACAGTTGTTAACAAGTTTTTGAAACATGTTTCAACATTTTAATGGGCAATATTTCTTTCTAAACTAATTCTTTAATGCTCCAACTCATTTCCACAAACTGGAACACCACGGTGGGAAACTAGCAGCCAGATCCTGGTTTAACATGAAGTGGTTGGTAGATTTTAGGCACTAAATGATCATTTATGTTGAATGAATCATGTTTGGACATTTCTGTCTGATCTGGATCCACAGCTTCCATCACGGTGATCTGTCTGCTCTGTTTCCGCTCCTTTCAGACGTTCTCCTGACATGTTTGGAGGTAGAAAAGTGTTTGTCAGTCGATGGTTTTCGTTTGTATTCCACCACAATACTTCACAGATGGTGAAGGGTAGTCTTTCAGTAGATACCATTAGCCTTAGCCCCACCTTCACCTCCAGTGGTTAAATACCTGGGACTCTCCAAACTAGTTTTTAGAACTGAAGAAGCTGCTCGGATCAGAGGCGAAACGTCTTCAAGATCACAAGAATAAGTCCAGTTGCCTGAACTAAACCCTTCAGCTTAAGATGACCTGGACGACTGAGAACCTTCACAGACATTTCACGGGTGTAAAACAGTTTAGCTCCGCTTTGGTGAAGAACATCAGGGAATAGTTTTTCATGTCTTTAGCAGTAATTTTTGTTGGTAAATGAGAGACATTAGAATGTGACATGTCTGCATCTTCAGACCACTAACAGGAAGTGAATTCGGTGGCGTACGTGTGTTATGTTTGGGACTGCTGTGATTGGTGGAACTCATGGGAGGCGGGACAAAATTGCGTAAAAGTTGCAGTGATTGGACAAAACTTCAAGGTCTTGCAGAATTCATGGAGATTGGCTGAATTTACGTTAACTGGTTGTGAATCATGAATTCCTGGAGGGACTGGTATGTGGATGCATGAAAATATGTTGTACATGTTGATGTCAGGCATTTTCAAATTTAACTAATCAAAGAAATCCAGCTTTTGTGGCATTTTAACTGGGGCTGCAACTATCGATGAATCGTCTAAGCGCGTTACGTCATCAAAAGCAGAAGTGAGCGTGCTATGCAACAGAAATGAGCATCCAGGTGGAACATGGACGGACATCCCTGTTTACGATACAGCGCGGATGTCGGTCCGTGTTCAGAGCTCTGTTATTTCTGTTGACTTTTGATGCCGTAACGTGCTTAGATGATTAATCGATTAATCAATAGTTGCAGCCCTAATTCTAACTGCGTCTCCCTGCACAGAAGACATTTCTGAGTTCTCTGTACTTCTCGTCATGGTTGTGCTGCTTCCACAGAGGTGAAGGACTTTATATTGCAGGAAAAAATGAGCCCTAACCCTAAAAATGTGACAAGTAAACACTGCATAAGATTCAGAATGTTAAACGTGTGTTGAATCAGAATTTCCATCTGAAAGGACTGCTGATCTGTTGACTGCTTACACTGAGGGGATCTCATGAGGACATCAGGATGGACTGAGTTTGGAGTGGTGGGTTTAGGCTGCTCTGAGTATGACAGCTTATAGTTCACATGCCTACATGAGTCCACATGGACTTACATGCCCAGGAGTGTAGTTTTACATCTTTCTCTGTTTGATCGGCGGTGCCCACTCACGCATGCGGTGATTCACAGTGATGCCTTTGAAACGGCGCTCCATGTAGGTGTTGAACGCCCTGAAGGAAGAATCCTCCATCTGTATCATTATGCAACGCTTCACAAAAGAAACCTTTGGCAGCTGATTTGAGTTAATTGAGCATGAAGATGACGCATTCATGTCCTCAGGTTGGAAGCGAACCCTTTTTAGAATCTTCTAATGTCTTTTGTCTGCATGCTTGACTCGGTTTCAGGTATCCAGAATTGGAAACAGTGTTGATCTCTTGGTGTTCATCCCTGTGAGGTTTGGGGAGTCTTGGCAGCTCCAGTCGTTATTGCTCATCTCCGCTCAGCTGTGAAAGACGAGATGAGTCCTTTTGGCATCAGCAGCCTCTGGTTTGTGTTTGCAGACGGGATCCTGATCCTGCTGCCATGCGTTGGTGCTCTTCCTGTTGATGTTTAGGTTCTACATCTTCCAACAGCCTCCCTGCTGTTCGGTTTGTTGGCGTTCACATGCTGAACACTTCTGGAAGAAACGTGGCTGCTCCTTGGCGCTATCTTCCCCTGAGGCCTGGAGAGGCTCAGTGGGTCGGTTTGGTCCGACAGACTCTCTTTCTGAGGGGGAAATGGAGTGAATATAATCCAGCTCAGTGATACCTCCTGGTCCTGTTCTGTCTGATCACAGCTCGCCATCCACTGGACTACATTCTGACCAGCTTAGTTCATTGTTTCTTCACTTTTTAGAGATGTTTGTGGATGATACCAACATATTTATTAATGATACATCTCCCAATATTCATTTTCTGATGATAAAATTTTCATAATTTATTACATTTGTTTCAAACATTGCAGCCAAGAAATGTACTCTAGACATTTTACGAGTTCACACCTCCTTGGTAGACTAATGACACTGGTGAGCTAATATAGATGTCAGTGTGTTATGAGGTTTTTTCATTCAGGATGTACATGAAGCAGACAAAAGTCTCGGTCTTCGTATCTCTGTAAACATGACAAATGAAGCCCGAGCAAATCTGGATTTTGTGGAGTAAGAAAATCTGCTGTCTATATACTGGCTGATCATTTCTATTTGTACATATACAGTGTGTATTATATAGTTATTTTGGTGGTGTCTTTGTTTATTAACTTTCCAGCTGTGCATTTCAGAGACTAGTTTGTGTTTTACCAGCATGGTCTGCTCAGTGGTGATACATACTCTGCTACATGCGCTGCAGGAAACTGCTCAGCTGGACAAACGATGTGAAGACTCGGTTTCTAAATTAGCCCAAGCATCATTTTCTGTATTTAGCTCTGTTAGAGAAAGTTTTTAGATTGGGTTTAGATATGTCAGACTACATGTAAACCGATACCAATGATAAATACAGGAAGTCCTCAGTTTAACGTACGGCGTTTCATCGTTACGTCTGAACTGGTTACATGGAACTAGTTGATGAGTGGAGCAGATGAATACGTCGTCACGTGGCGCTATCAGATGGCTTTTTTTCCATTCTCCGGTTGTACTCCACCTTGGATTGTGCTACATTCATTAACTTTTTGCCCAAACACAAAAATAGGCAACTCCAGAAAACCCTTCATAGTCTTCGTAGACGGAGTCATTTACAGACGTTCTCCAGTTTCTAGAGACCAGTTGTGAGTCTCTTTTTCCCTTTAATGTTCGTGTCAGACTCACATGTGCCCCGTTGCCTCTTACATACATGTGTCATGCAGTTGTTTCAGTTGGCATTTCAGTGTGATCCTTTTTATAGCAGCCGCTCTGGGTGCCGATACGTTTGAATCTCAGTTCAGATCCGCTGAGGTTCTCTGAGGCCTCCCTACTCCTCACTCTGCTGTAAAAACCACCCAGACTGCTTTAATTAATTTCTGTGTTGTGTTTTAGAAGGTCAACATCTCTGGGTTTGATTTCCAGGCAACCTAAAAACTTTAAAACAACAGCTGTTGTTGATGTGCCTTTCGTTTGCTGGCCTGTTTTATTGCGGGGCGGTGTACTTTTCCTACTCTGGCGGCCAAATTGGACCGTGCAGCGTCATATCGATGTTTCCACAGCGAGAATGGAGTCTGAGAGGAAAAACATTTTCCACTGTGTCAAACAATAATACATGAACGTGAGGTCAAACCGAGAGCAAAGACTCCAAACTTCAGCCCGGTAGTCGACGTATAACGGACCAAATCTTCACCTTCAGCAGCTTAATCTGACCGTAATACAGAGCATTTAGTGAAGGTCAGAAAGTTCAGACAGAACTGGGCTCGTTGAGGAAAGGAAGTGCAGGAAACTGTGAATGGGTTTTTCTGTCAGTGGAAAGTTACTGCGTTTAATAGTGCGGTGGTTTTGTTAGGCACTGAGGCGTTTCATTGAAGCCGTTTCCTTGAAGAATCCTCCTGATAACAGAACCAACAAAGCATTACTCACACTTATTTACTTTTATGGCTTTGACTAACTCTGAGCTGCTCTCTGGTCCACTCTGATACCATCAGGCAGCACTTATCTGCATTTAAATTCCTTTCTTTGTTAATAAAACCAGAAAATTCACATGAATTACTAAACACAATACTCTTATCTGTGATATTTGGGCCACCATGGACAGGAGGAACTGAGAAATCATTGACGTGTATAAAAAGTATTCACGCGTCTTTCAATTTGAATCTTTTATTGCTTTTCAACACTGGATCATGGTCTGTTTCAATGTTTCCCCTGGGTTGAAATGGCTGTGAGGTGGTGGGGTCACTTTCAGCTGAAAGTTGTTGACGGGGGGAGAGGAAGGAATTATATATACTATCGGGCCGTCTCGACCGTCTCCGCTGCAGCCGCGGACGGTCTCGTTGGTCCGGCGGGTTTTGCACTGCACTTTTTTTTTTTTTTTTTTTTTTTTTTTTTTGCGCGGACCAGTGAGGCGGCAATGTTGGCAGAATTTTAATGAGGCGATGGCCTATACCAGCGAGGCGGCCCGCCTCGTCGGTTATATGGGAGGGGAAACACTGTGTTTAATTTGGCTTTTTACAGCTAAAATTTACAACAAAAGACTCTCTCATGTCAAAGTGAAAACATATTTCAATAAAATAATTCATTTAATTACAGATATGAAATGTAAAATAAGTTTAAGTCAGTATTTAGTACTTTTCTTGCACAGTCACTCAGTGTTTTAAGGACAACCTGCTCTAGGTTTGTTATTTATGCATGTACAATAATCTCCTGTTTCTTAATGATGGATTTAACTCTGAGAAACTTTGTAGGAAACTGTTTTCACTTTGGCATGAAAGAGTCTTTTCCCCCATAAATTCTTGTCAAAAAACAAATAAAGTTGCCTGTGATTCATGCTTTAATAGCAATAAAAAGGAGGGTGAACACTTTTTATGTTAACCGTGTAATCTAGAGCAGAAGTGTCAAATTCATCTTAGTTCAGGACGGGACCAGTAAAACTACAGCGTAGTAACCTATACATAACCACAACTCAACGTGTTTCCTTTGTTTTAGTGCAAAAATGTGCATTCTCACAAGAACCTGAAATTTATTAAGAAAAATAAATCCAGTTTCAGCAACATTCATCCTCAGTTTATCATTTCCACATTACAACTTCCAGATCACAGAGTGTCTACAAAGGAACACAACATTTAGTCACCTGGAACTGAACCACAGAGGATTTACTGGAGGATCAATATGACAAAAGTCAGACAAAAAAACAACAAAATACAAGACAAAATATTTCAAAAATGGGACACAGAACAACAAAAAATGAAACAAATGACAGGAAACAAAACAAAAAACGAAAAAAAGAGACAAAAGTTGCAAAGCTACAAAAAACGGACAGACGACACAAGCAAGACAAAAGAGGAAACTTGAAACGACAAAAACATGAATTGAGCGACAAGTGAGACAAAAAAACAACAAAAACAAGACAAAATATTACAAAAATGAGATGCAAAAGAACAAAGAACAATCTAGTGTTTTACTTTCTGATCCAAACAACTTGTCATGGTCTAGAAATGATTTTAAATTTATAGTTTTACTAATTTACAATCTACAGTTAATGTCTTCTCTGTAATTTTTACACTTTGAGGGCCGGATTGGACCCTCTGGAGGACCACTTTTGGACCACGGGCCTCATGTTGGACACCTCTGAGTTAGAGTGAAGACTGGTTAAATGGGAAGCAGCAGAAATGTTGAACTGAGACTCTGAGACCAGCGACAGGTTTAGAAGTTTCAGGATCAGCTGACCGTCTGGAATCGTGGAAACAGGAAAAAGTTGAAGCTCCAGCTGATGAATCCTCCTGGAGGCCAACAGCTGAAAGTGTTTTCATCTCCGGATTAGATTATTCCAACATTAGTGGTAAAAACAAGGTGTTGTGTTCCCTCTGGAGGTCTGCGGTCGTCTAAATCCTCACATGACCGGTGGAGCTCCATCTTTTAATGTGTGTTTTCTTGCTCTGCGTAATATAAAAACTGGCTGTGAGACTCTTCCCCCCCACCGCTGGTGTGAAGTGAACGTAAACAAGGCTGAAATAGAAGACGTAACCCGTTTGGAAGTGGCGCCACTGTCAGCTGTGGCTTCATTGTTTCCCTCAAAGTTGGTTGAATGCAAAAAATCTGAATGCCACTTTTTTCCATAGCTCCTTTGTGGTGGTTTGTGTATCAGATTTAGACTTTGTAAATCACACTACTGGTGTTTTTTTTTTTTTTGAGGAGGTGGAGAACAAACTTTTAGAAGCACGTTAGAGGCTCATATTTGCAGGAGGTGAAGTAGAAATGTCTAAACCAGTGGTTTTAGTTCCACTTTCAGCCCAATTCGATCTCAAGTGGACCTAAAAAGAAAATCACAGCAAAATAACCTATGAATAATGACAACTCCAAATTTTTCCCTTTGTTTTAGTACAAAAACATTTTTGTCAGAAAAAAAACAAAAAGAAGACAAAATATTACAAAAACGAGACGCAAAACGACAAATGAACAATCTAGTATTTTACTTTCTGATCCAAACAACTTGAAATGATTTTAAATAAACAAAACAGAAAAAGAAACAAAATTTGACAAAAAAAGTTGCAAAGTGACAAAAAACAGACAGACGACACAAGCAAGACAAGAGGAAACTTGAAAAGACAAAAGCATGAAATGAGCAACAAGTGAGACAAAAAACAACAAAAACAAGACAAAATATTACAAAAATGAGATGCAAAATGACAGAAGAACAATCTAGTATTTTAGTTTCTGATCCAAACAACTAGAAATGATTTTAAATGTATAGTGTTACTGATTTACAATCTGCAGTTAATGTCTTCTCTGTAATTTTTCCACTTTGATTGGACCCTCTGGAGGACCACTTTTGGACCACGGGCCTCATGTTGGACACCCCTGGTCTAAACAATGGTGTGATGGTGTTGTTCTGCTGAAGCCTCCATGTGCTGAACTTCCGGTTTCACCCAGAGCTGCTGTGGTTGTGCAGGGAGTGGACACAGGAAGACAACAGAGGAGTGGTGCTGTTTACTCTGCAGCCCCCAGCAGCAGTTCTTTAGCAGAAAAACTCCACAGCAGAGCTCAGTTTGATGGTTTCAGGGAATAACTGACATCTATTCACCCTCTGACTCATGAGGGAACCATCCAGCAGAGTGGAGCTGAGGTTTACTAGAAATGTAAAAGACCAGTTTGACCTGTGTGGAGGTGAACCGGGTTCCTGCTTCTTCAGCCTCTCTCTGCTTTTATGAGGGTCCATTAAAATAAATCCAGCCGTCATTTACAAGCTTTTGGCTTAACCTTGCACTTTGGAACTGTAGGTTTGTGTTTGAACCTGAAGTCGCTGTGAGGCTTTAGCTCCTCGGATTTAACAGTGTTTGCTCTGATGTTGAGTTTTTGTGAAGGTTTCTAAATGCAGAGTCAGTGAGTTTATGTTAACCCTTCTGTTGTCTTCAATTACAGCCATCAAAAAATATTGTTTCCTTATCTGAAAAAATCCAAACATTCAGCAAAGAAAATCCCACAAATTTCTGAAAATTTGCAAAAAAAAATTCAGGAGAAAACTCCAATAATTCCTTAAAAGTTTCTCTGAAAAAAATTATTTAAAAAAATCCCCCAAATTTGGCAAGAAAATTCTTCAAAAAATGAGTAAAAATCTTCCCAAAAAATCCTAAAAACATCTAAAGTGATTCCATATATATCAGTAAAATTTCTAATATTTTCTTTAAGGACATTCACATAAAAATCATAAACAAATTTTGGCAAGAAAATTCTTGTAAATATTTTCAAAAAATGAGTAAAAATCTTCTAAAAAAAATCCTAAAAATATCTAAAGTGACTAAAACTTCCAATATTTTCTTTAAGAACATTAAAAAAAATCAACCAAAATCCAGTGAAATTTGCTGGGTTTTGGTTGATTTTTTTTTTTGTGTGTGTGAATGTTCTTAAGAAACGTTTTTAACATTTCTTTTTTTCCACCAAAAAGTGTCCTGAAAATGTTGAAAATATGGACATCAGAAGTTTTACTGTGGAAACATTTTTTCTCCACATTTTCAGACTTTTAAACAGTACAGTTTGACCTGCAGGATGACATGAGGGTTAAAAACAGAAGGGAATGAGTTATCTGTAGATATCAGAGCCCTACAGAGCAGCCTGCAGTGTTTTTATTCTCTTTTTTGCTGTGTTGTCCTTGGGACTCCTGCTGCACTCTGGATTAATTTCCTTCCTCTGGTTTCTCCCCTTCAGTCAACAACAATAATAGGACCTGCTCAGCACGGCCAGGCTCTTAATTTAGTAAACACACATGCCACTTCCTCCAGTGTCATATTTTCGTGTCACCTGTTGGTCCTCGGCTGCAGGAATGTGGAGGGAGTTGGTGTTTCATTCAGACCGGCCGTCCACAGCGATCCTCTGCTGTGAGCTCAGACGGGCCTAAGAAGCCTTCAGTCATGTTTAATTACGGCGTGGACGGTGACTCCATCATGGACGTGTTCCAGCCCGTCTCAGGCCTCAGCGACACAGCTCAGAACCCAGAATACCTGCAGCATGTTGTAGCTTATTAATCGATTGGTTGTTGGTTCTCCAGTGTCCAGATAGTAACTGAGGTTCTTTTCTCTTCCGTATATCATGAGTAGATTCTTAAAACACGGGTAAAGAGGTTAATCACTTCAAGTATTGCATCTGTGTTGTATTTGACAGAGCATTATGAGACAATATAAGGCAGAAATTTAACTTATTGATCCAGTGTGTGCTTTATTCTTACGCCAAAAACAGAGTTATGTGGTGATCAGCGTACCTTCGTCCGTCTGTCTGTCAGCAACATTACTGCTAAACAGACAAACGGATTTGGATGAAATTTTCAGGGAAGGTCAAAAATGACACAAGGACCAAGTGATTATATTTTACCAGTGATGCGGCTAATAGTCTGGATCCACGGATTTGACTAAAAAGTGGTTCACAGTTACTTAAAATTGGTCCAAAATGGTTTGAAATTTGTCCAAAATGACTAAGAATTGGTTCAGAATTACTCAAAATTTGTCCAAAATAACAAAACCTGTCCAAATTGACTCAAAAATTACTTGAAACCTGTCCAGAATGACTTCAGAAATGGTTAAAAATGACTCAGAATTGGTGGGAAATGACTTAGTGGTACAGAAACGGTTCAGTCAGGCTAGACTTAGAACCATTAAGAACCTGCCTCTGTGTGTTTGTCTGCTCGTTTCTTCATTCTTTCACAGTAAATTGAATCTCTTTGTGTTAGGGAGAAAACCAGATATTTAAAGACGTTAACTTTGGGAAACACCGACCAACATTGTTCACCGTCTTTTTATAGAGCAAACAGCTAATCCATTTATAACGAAACTAATCAACAGGTCAGTCGACAGTTAACATATTTGTTAGTTGCAGTTTAAGTGCTGAGAGATTACCATGATGTGAAACAGGTTTGGAAGGAAATTTACATCCACCAGTTAGAAATAGAGCAGCATCGTCTGCAAAATGTGTTACTGCAGCATTATACTGTTACTGCACAAATAACTGAATATTCATCGCCTTCAAACTATTAAATTTACATGACTGACTGCAGTATTGATGTGTAAAATGCTCCGTTCAAAGAAAACAGGCAATGGAGGCAGAATTACATGGCTGACATTAAAACGTCTTATTTCTCCCTTTTCCGTCATTTTTCTGGTCACAGGCCTGCTTTAGATACTGAGTGGAGACTAGAGGCTTCTCTGTGCTGCTACGTTAGCTTCTACTGTAGCCTGGATGTGAGGCGTTTAAGGAGCGTTGGTAAATTTAGCGTCTATTGATGAGCAGATGTTCAGCTAGTGGGACATTTTGGAGGTAGTTTGTTTGTACTTTCCCTCTAAGAAGATGCTTGGAATCCAAAAGAAGTAGAACCTTAGTTTAAGTCGTATTTTGATTCCGAGATGATCGGAAATGGAGCACAGCATGGAAGTGAAGCATTGAAATAGTTGTCATTTTGGTTTTATCCTTGCAGATCGACCTGAATGTTGTGACTTTCCTTCGGTCTTTAAGCTCTGGAGAAGTCACATCTGTGCTAAAATGTGCTGCTTTGAGTTTTTGTTTGTTGGCTGCCTTCAGCTGCAGAGAAATGAAACTTTTAAGAAGGTATTCAGTGAAATCTATTGAGTCTGACCTGCAGTCTGATCAGAATGAAACGTCTGCTCTGTGTTTTTTTTTTATACTAGTGCGATTAAACTCTCAGTTTTTTGCTTCAGAGGTGGAGTAAATGGTTGAACTAAATACTGAGTACCTGCAGAGAAGCCGGGCCGGCTGTTGGTGTTTCTGTCTTTGGTTTCTCCCTCTCACTTTCCCACAGCTCAGGTTTCAGGAAACTGACGTCCTCTTCTGTCTGTCTGTGTCTCCTTCATGTTCTCAGTTCAGTCTCTGCCTCCTGTTTCCTCTCTTCGTGCTGCTTTTCTCCTCGATTCTCTGAATATTTGGTCCGAGCTCCTGTTCCACCTCTTTCTGGTCTTTAGTGAACTAACACGCTTTAGTAAAATCAGTCCCTCCAGGATTTCTTGGGCTTTTTTCACGGCGGCTTTTCTAAAAAATTGTGATGTTTTAAGTGTATTTGTTGCGATGAAATTGCAGGAGACAGTTGCTAATAAGTTTTTTTTTTTTTAGCTTTTAGAACACGTTTCAACATTTTAACGGACGATATTTCTTCCTCCAACCAGAGCTGATATGAGAACGTTCTTCCTACACCACCTTTTAGTTGTAGCAGCTTCAGGAGAATCCAGCCACACTTCAATTACAGCCATCAAAAAATGTTGTTTCCTTATCTGAAAAAATCCAAAAATTCAGCAAAGAAAATCCCACAAATTTCTGAAAATTTGCAAAAAATTCTGGAGAAAATTCCAATAATTCCTTAAAAGTTTCTCTGAAAAATTTTATTTAAAAAAAATCCCCCAAATTTGGCAAGAAAATTCTTCAAAAAATGAGTAAAAATCTTCCCAAAAATCCTAAAAATATCTAAAGTAATTCCGTATATATCAGTAAAATTTCTAATATTTTCTTTAAGAACATTCACTTAAAAATCATAAAAAGATTTTGGCAAGAAAATTTTTGTAAATATTTTCAAAAAATGAGTAAAAATCTTCTAAAAAAATCCTAAAAATATCTGCCGGACTTCTCTCGTAGATTTCTTAAAGGTCTTCTGGTTTATCTTTGACTGGACAGAACTGGTTCAGTTCTACTGAATGTGTCGTATCTCAGACTTTTCCTTCATCAGTCCACAGGTTCTTCATGGTTCTAAGTCCAGCCTGATTGAGCCATTTCTTTACCACTAACAGTAATTCCCAACCAATTTTGAGTCATTTTTAAATCAATTTTAACAGATTTCAAGCCACTTTGAGGAATCATTTGCATGAATTAACTGCAAGTTTAACAAAACCCCAAAACCAGAACGTTCCAGACGCTGACGGCAGAGTTTGCGTCCCGGGTTCCTTGTTTTCCATTTACTCACATTAGTGCCAAACGTGGCCGTTGTCCAGCCAGTTAAATACAGGGGGAGCTACAGCAGGCCGCGCTGCCATATCCTCATGTTACACTCCATTTACCCACAGTCTGCAAAATCCTAACCTCTGTCCACCGTTCACTCCTTCCAGCCTCACTGCTGTGGCCCACAGGCGGTCGGTACGCTTCTCTGAAGGAAATCATGTAAAACGACACATTGTCAGATATAAAGCTGCACTTTTATGTAATCTTTAACTGCAGTCAGAGATACAGAAAATAGCTCTACCTTACTGTCCTGCTGTTCTGATGCTCTGGAGCTTCATGTTTTCATTCATCCACAGCGACAGCCACAGATTCTGTCTTTAAACCGCCCAACTAACATAAACTCAACATACCTAGATATACACGGTTATAAAACCAGTCTGGTCTCAGCAGAAAGTTGAGATGAATCTGCTGAATCTGTTTCTAGAGGTTTGGAACTGAAGGATTTCTTCTCCTGTTAAAGAGTCACAATGGCTCACAGAGCTTCTTTCATTTTCCTCTGTGCTGTAATATTTATCCTCCCTGGATATTTAGTCAGGATGGCACATCATTTCATTCAGTAAAAAGTGTTAATGAAAAGGGAATAAAGCTCTGAAGCAGCCAGTTTGCTGTCAGCTGACTTAATAGATTGTATGCAAGTTTATTTTTGTAGATGATTAACATGCAGAGGACAACAGAAGGTACAGAAAAAAGCTGCAGTGCAAAATGCACTTTATTTCACCATCTTTACTCTCTTTCTATGTTTCTATTTCTTGTTTTTCTTTTGCTTGCATCCCGTTCATCTGTATATTTTCTTTCCTTTAACGACATTTTGGTGCTTTCATTATTCTGTTGGTATCAGTTGGTGTTTGTTGTTTGGATTCATTTCTATTGAAGTTCTTTACTTCTTTACAGCCACGCCGTAAAGCACACACTGCTTCATCTCCTATTTTACTCTAAACAGGACCAGACTTTACAAAATACACATCAGACTGGGCTGAAGGAGGCTTCAAATTAGGAACTGAGACCATAAACTCATTAGTAAAGTGTTTACTGAGGCAGTAATTCAAGTGAGAAGTCGGGTCGTTTATGCAGTTTATAGTTGGATTCTGAGTTACTGTCATTTGGCAAACCTACTCATTGATTCAGTTCAACTAATAAAGAATTTTTTACAACTTTTCACTCCAAGGAGCTGCAGTCTACACATAGTTGAACTTCAATCATGATTAGTTTTCTGTCAGTTAACCGATGAACCGTGCATTACGACCAGACTGCAGCTTTCTGTCTCTGCTGCTGTTTGTTCCTACCAGCTCCAGCAGTTGTAGCTCTTTCCCTGACAAGGTCGGATCGTCCCTCTGAAGCTAAGCTGTGGCCTCCAGGCTGAAGGTGAACTATTTCTGTTGAGTCCTGCTGCACATCGATGCGTTTGGGTACCAGGAATGGTGACCTGTAATTACCAGTTTGTTGAGCGTGTTGATACCCGTGTGGTGCGTTCACTGACACATCGGCCGTTCCTTTCAGCTACAGCTCCTGCAGATGTTCTGATGTTTGTGAGCATGCATTGGAGATCACCTGCAGAACAAGCTGCTTTCAAACAAGACTTTCAGGCAGCTTTAATAACTTCTCTGCAATAAATGCAATGAGGAAATCCATATTTCCTTTTTGAAATTGAGCATTTAAGCCAACAGCATTGAGGAACAGGAAAAACAGGCCTTTACTTTTATTTATAATCTCTGTTCACATTCTCAGCATCCTTCAGCATTGTAGAACACAGAAGTCGTTTCTCTCACTGGAATGCTTTTTAAAACTCGTTTTGATGTGAATCTCCACCAGGCTCAGACTGAAATCCTCACAGAACATGAAAACTGACCAGTTTGATCTCTATTCACATTAATTTATTAGAGAGCATTTAACTCTGTAGAACCCACTGCTGCAGAAATACATCAGTTTTTTATCTTTATTATTTATTTATATTTATATTTATATATGTAATTTTGCACATTTTTCCTATATTTGGGTTATACATTATTATTATGAAATTATATCTATCTGTCTGTCTAATTTTGCTAATTTTCTACTATTTTTCTGTAATTAGATTATAGAAATAGATTTTTTGCTATTCTTTTTCTATATTTGGCTCTTACAGGGTTAAATGAAACTTAGATTTTTTTCTTTGAACATCTTTTTTCCCCCTCGCAGCCACAAAACAACAGGAAACTTTAAACACAATGTTGTCAAAATTCCTGCCAAAAAATCTGAAACTCCAAATTTATCCGGTTTAGTGTGTAGTTTGAGCAGAAAAGCTTCTAAAAGGTTCACATTTTAACTCACTGCTGCACCGAAAGTCAGTCAGGTTCAGGTTAAGAACAGGTTTGTCTGAACTTTCCAGGGTTCAGACGGTTTACCAGATCAGACTTTTTCTTTTTTGCAAAGCCAGTGCTCTTAAGTCTTCAGTTCTATATAAACTTTGTGAGTTTTAGCTTCTGTCTGAACCACATAGACACTGTTTTTTTCCCTTATCTATAGTTTTGACTCTGAGCAGCTTGAACCTTTTATGGATCGATTATTCATCTCCAATTTGTTGCTCAAACTAAAAGTTGATCCTGAACCCCTGTGCTGTTTTTCAGTAACAGTTCTGATAAAGTTTATTCAAACCAGCAGACCAAGTTTGTAACAGAAGACGACAATTTTAACCACAAAAAAAGAAAAAATCACTACTCATTCAACCTGTTTATTTCAGCTGGGAATACTTTAAGATATGGAGGTTTAAATTATACAGAAGTATAAATAGAATGTATAATAGATCATTTGACAGCAGCAATGAGAGAAATCGGACTGTTCAGCTGCCAAAAACATTTAAATAACCAACTTATCAATCAACAATCAATGGACCCATATTTGATCAGACTCCTCATCAACAACCAGTTCTGACCATGAATCAGGCTTGATTTGTCCACTTTGTTGAGCTTTAAACCCATTCTCTCCTGGAAAAGCTGAAGGCATCATTTCTTCAGCGTTATTTTTCTCTTCCAGTATCTCTCGGCCGTCCTCTTTTCCTTACAGTTGCTTTTATGGCTGCTTCTACTGTTTGTGTTTTATGTGCAATTTCCTCTGGCGGTAGCCGTGAGGGGGCAGGGCCTGTGTTCTGAACGCTGTCTGTCCCTATTAAAAGCAGAGATATTAGTTTGTGGTATGTCTGCCTGGCTGGCTGTTATCTGCTCCTATCTGTGCTGTAAGGCGACGCTACACCTGTAATTAGCAGCTTCTGTGATGCAGGTAGACGCTAATAAACCCAGAGCTGTCTCATGTCAGCATGTCTAACTGTTACACAGCATTAAAATATGCTTTCCACATAAAACAGGCATTCGAAGAACTACAGACTCACTCTGCAATGAAAACTGAAGCTGTAAATTCCAGAACTAATGATTATTGTCGTGTCAAAACTGATGTGCAAATTATTTTCACACTTCATCTTTTACTGTCCAGATTTAACATCCACAGTTTTTACCATAACCTATAACATCTCCAGTTCATACCGCTGCATTAAAGTGTTGTCTGGGTAATAAAACCAGCATAAAGCCTGATTTTGAACCTTCACAGGAAGGACTGGGGCTGTAATTTGTGAGTTTTACATCTAAATGAAGCTGCGTAAAGGAAGAAGAAGATGCTTCACCCTGGTGTCGTCCTGATATCATCAAAATTGACCCGTTTTAGTCTGAACAGGTGCACAGCACAGCAGCCTGAGCTGCCATTGGCAGGGCGGCTCAAATGTAATTTCGTTGTATACGAAAGTGTGCAATGACAATAAAGTTGAAAAGTTGAAAATGTGCACAACAGCTAAATGTGGCTTCGTGAAGCTGTCAGATTCACAAATGAAGCCTCAGAAAACTTGCAGACGAAACGCGAGAGTTCACGTTGTGCTGCCGGCTCACACACCTCACTGTCACTGAAGCTGCAATAAAGAACCTGAAAACACGAGCTTAGCGTTGATGACAGCGACGCACGCACGCACACTTCTTAGAAAGATGACTTCACGTCGTAGAAAGCTGACCAAACTTGATCTTTGAGCAACAATAGCAGCCATTGAGGAGTGTGACTCATGTGGTTGGACTTCTCCTTGGTTTCCTGTCTGAGGGAACCTCCAGCTGAGCTTCTGCCGGACAGCGTTCAGATTACACCAAGAGTGGAATTCTCCTCGAATATCAATATCTGAGAGAGATCTGCGTGTTTGGAAGCATCCAGGGACCCTCAGATCTTCAGTAAATCAAACTTTTGGATGTTTAAAATCAGCAAACTTGGAGTTGATGTTGGTTAAATGACAGAACTCCTCCCAGATATGAGGAGTAAACACTCCACTAGAGGCTGTGATGTGAAGTCCTTCAGATTTCAGAAGCCAAGGCTATAAAACCAGCTGTTGTTTCTGTTTCCTCCTCATGCTGCACGTTGTATTAAAGCAGGAGAGTCAAATTCATTTTAGTTCAGGTTCTACTTTCAGCCCAGTTTTATCTCCAGTGGACCAGTTTTTACTTTATGATCGAAACGACAAAAGTCAGATTTAAAAAAGACTAAAAAAAAACAACCAAAACAAGACAAAGTATTACAAAAATTAGACAAAATGTAGCAAAAAAATGACATAAACGGCACAAATCAAACCAAAAGAACCAAAAAGTTACAAAGCGACAGAAAAATGGACAAACGACAAAAACGAGACAAAATACCCACAAAACAACAAAAACATGAGACAAAAGTCAAAAAGACAAAAAAAACAACAAAAATTCTACAAAAGTTGCAGTGACAAAAAGCAAGCCAAAAAAACAGAAAACGACAAGTAAAGCAAAATGAGCAAAATAACACAAAAACCACAAAGAAACAAAATGACAAAAACATGAGATGAAAGTCAGACAAAACAACAAAAACAAGACAAAATATTACAAAAATGAGACAAAATGACAGAAGAACAATAAACAATCTAATATTTACTGTCTGATTCAAACAACTTGTCATTGTTTAGAAATGATTTTAAATTTATACTTTTACTAATTTACAATCTGCAGTTAATGTCTTCTCTGTAATTTTAACACTCTGAGGACCGGATTGGACCCTCTGGAGGACCACTTTTGGACCACGGGCCTCATGTTGGACACCTCTGTATTAAAACCACTCATCCAAGTGAAAATAAATTCCAATGCTGCTCCCAGCTCTGGTAAACTCTGATAACCTCTGACCCGAGTTTAACTTCACTAAAACTCAAAGTGAGACCTCGACGTTGTTTCATTCCAGCTGTACGGCTTTTCACATCTGGGTTCAGATCAGATCTGCTCTGCTGCTCTTCAGTGATTTCAGCTCTGATTATTTGGCCGTCATTCTTGATCCTGCCTGTTCAGGTGACTCAGCCAGATGTGTTTCTGGTTCTGAGAGGCTTCATCCAGCTGTGCTCCAGCTGCTCGATCACTTCCTTCAGGGCACAGACCTCAGACTTGTCTCCATCAGACCTCTTTAAGTCAGACTGCAGAGGCTCAGGTGGACCGACGTCATGCCTCAAGCATTTCTTCTTCTTTCTTCTTTCCTTGGTTTGCTACTTTGAGTTGAATCTTGGCGACCAGAGGGAGTGATGGCGTCATGAAAGTTCATCTGAGCTGGAATCAGAGGAGTTTTAGCTGGAAAAAGTGCAACAATGGTGACTTTGTTCACTCTTTGAAAGTTTCCAGTTCCACAGATGACCTTTAACAAGCAGAGTTTTTAGTTTGTTGCCATCCAGAGCACAGTGTTGTCCTGCTCCTATCCATGAGGAGGAAATGTAGAAGTAGCTCTGCTGGCGTCATACAGGGTGATGTATAAAGGAAAGTAAAGACACTCCTCTCCTGTCAGTTAATGCAGCGACGCCATCGTGGTTCCATTCATGGCTCCTCGTCTCCAAAAGTCATCACAGCGTACTTAACCCTTGTGTCAAAATTGACCAATTTTAAAGCTTGAAAATATGGAAAAAATATATTTCCACAGTGAAACTTGTGATGTCCACATTTTTAACATTTTTGGGAGACCTTTGAATATTTTTGTTTGGAAAAAAACATAAAAAAATCAACCAAAATCCAGCGAATTTCTCTGGATTTTGGTTGATTTTTATGTGAATGTTCTTAAGAAACATTTTTAGCATTTCTTTTTTCCACCAAAAATTGTTCAGACATTTCCCAAAAATGTTGAAAATGTGGACATCAGAAGTTTCACTGCAAAACTATATATATTTTTCCTTTAAAACGGGTCAATTTGACCCGCAGGACAACACCAGGTTTAAACTTATTTTTAGTTTTCTTGTAAAATTCAACTCAAAACAAGATATTAAAGATTGCTTGACTTAACAAGATATTTAAGATTAATTGTCTTAAACCAAGTCTCTCCATCTGCTGAAATGCCACTTGTTAAGTGAATTCATCTTAAATTGAGCGGGATGAGACATTTTGACTAAAAATGAGACAAATAGACTTGGTAAGATTTTGAATTTTTGAAACGGAGCGGCAGAGAGCCACGGAGCTGTGCTGCCCAGAACGGCCACAACCCTAAATCCCTCCTCCCTATCCTTTAAGCAGCGAGCCGACCATCTGTTCGAGACGCCGGGACACAAACACACAAACAAACACACACGTGGTTCAGCCGCACAAACCGAGAAACACACCAACATTCCTGGCAGTCAGTGGATCCCTGTACCTGTGTGTGAATGCTGTGTTTGTTTTTCTGTGTTTATGGGCTGGTTTGGCACACGGTTTGTTAGAGTATCTGAGGTGACACATGGCAGGCTGGATGTGGGGCAGCAGGAAGTGACCAGACGTGGTGCAGCGTCCAGTCAGTTCCCTGCTGGAGTCCTGTGTGCAGCGGCTATGTGTGTCCCTGTTCCATTTCCTGTTTTTAATAAATCTCTGCTGTTTTCAACCTGCTGCTCAGGCAGAATGATGGTTGGTGAAGAGCTTCTTCCTCTTGTGTTCTGATGCTGGAGATGCATTTAAATTACAGCTCTGAGTCATTCAGTAAATACGTATGGCTGGACTAGCACTGTCAGTTTGCCAAGTAAAATACTGAAAAATGAAGGTTTAGATGTGCTCTCCTCACCTCATCCTCATCTGTGGTGCAGAAGAAGTTACACTGCTTTACACATTTATCTTCTATTCAATGACAGGACTGACCAGCTGCCTGTGTTTCATTTACAGAAAGAGATAAAGCAGAACAGACGGTTAAAACAAGTCTTTTACGGACAGGTGATGTCCATAG
Source organism: Acanthochromis polyacanthus (assembly GCF_021347895.1). Classification (NCBI taxonomy): domain Eukaryota; kingdom Metazoa; phylum Chordata; class Actinopteri; family Pomacentridae; genus Acanthochromis; species Acanthochromis polyacanthus. Next base: position 1,329,610 of record NC_067114.1, on the reverse strand, counting down.
AAAACATCCTGTCATTTCTACTATTATTTTCATTAGAGCTGCAATAAGTCGTTGATATATCAATCAATTCATCAACGAAATGGATCACTAATCATCTGGATTATCATTTAGTCATTTTAAGCACAAACATCAGGCATTAGCTTGTTAAATGTCAGCATTTGATCCCCTTTTTTTGCCACATGTGATAGTAAACTGAACAGAACTGAGCTGTAGGAACAAGAAAAAAATCCTTTATGAGATAAAAAATATACAATAAGTTGAATTAATAATAAAAATACTCAATATGTTCAACCTTAATGTTGATTTTAGTCTGTTTTTCAGGTAGAATGATCAATTATAACCCCAGAAAAATGCTTCTTTAGCTGTATTCTATTTCTTCAGAGACCAGATCGACTGTCGGCCTCAACATGTTTGACTCACTAAAGGAAACTCTAAACACTAAAGGAATCCTTCTTCTCTCTACCTGCATGGAAAAACTACAACTGATAGCAACAAGTTGATTCTCATTCCTCTGTGCTTTGAAAGTCTGCATGTGAAGCGTGAGATGAACGCTGCAGGTAGAACGTAAGGACAGATTACAGCACATCCAGTAGAAACTCCTGGAAGGTTCTGAACGTTTTAGACGGTTTCAGTGCAGCCTTTATGTAAAATGCATGTAGAAAAGCAGAAAGGTGCCGTTTATATTTCATTGATCAGCGTTTGCAGCATCAGATGAAGCTTCATTCACTGGAATGAATCCTCTGCATCCACCAACTGACCCGCTGAAGGTTTTTATGCGCATCGTGGATCCAAACCATGTGGAGAAACTCTTATACTGACTATTGAGAAACACTTTGGATTTATTCAGAAAGCAAGCTTGTGTTACAGATTTGCCCAAAACCTGAAGATAGCCTCATACCTGACGTATTATTTTTTAAGTATGAATATTGATTGAGTCGACCATGAGCACCATCCGGGCTCACAGGGAACATCAGTTTGTGAGTTACTATTCTTATAGAAGGTGGGGTCATGTCAAATTCTGCATCGTTTTCTTCCCACCAATCAATGTCCAAGTGCCATAACTTAACAAATAATGCTGCTACAGTCTGTTCTGATATTCCACCGACTATGAAACCTGTTTTTCTCCCGAAGAGGCAGATCTTTTTCCCTCTGACCGGCACCATTGGTGCCGGTCAGAGGCATATTTAATATATCATTGTACATATTTAATTCAATTCAATCCAGTTTTATCTATATAGTGCCAATTACAGTCAAATTGTCTCTAGATGTCTTACAGAACTCATATGCCTGAACCCTAATTTCGCTGGATTTTGATTGATTTTTTTTGTCAATGTTCTTAAGAACATATTAGAAGTTTTAATGATATATGTGGAATCACTTTAGATATTTTTACTCATTTTTGGAAGATTTTTACAAATTTTTTGAGAATATTTACAAGAATTTTCTTCCAAAATTTGAGTGATTTTTTTTTAAATAAAACTTTTAAGGGAAACTTTTAAGGAATTATCAGAATTTTCTTCCTGAAGATTTTTACAATTTTTTTGAAAATATTTACAAGTATTTTCTTACAAAATTTGGAAGATTTTTAAAAATATAACTTTTAAGAGAAACTTTTAAGGAATTATTGGAATTTTCTTCCTGAAGGTTTTGCAAATTTTCAGAAATTTGCGGATTTTTTTTCTGAATTTTTAGATTTCAAACAGTATTTTTGGTGCCTGTAAATGAGGACAACAGCAGGGTTAATTAATATGACAAATATGAGATAGTGAGGCGTGAACTTATTATTATTTTTTATCAGTTTGGTAAATTGAGTGACCCAGTAAATAGAGCCCAGCAGCAGAGCTTTTCTGAGCAGCTCGTTTAATTCAGTTCCTCTGCTGTGTATTAAACAGAGAACTTGTGAATGGTGTGATTGTGTTTGAGGACGGCAGCTGCTGGACTCGGCGCTGGCCGGAGCTTCTGCGTGCGCTCGGCGGCGTGCACGTGTGTTAATGGTAATCCTGCAGATCCAGATGACTTATCCTTCAGCCTGCATGAGTGTGCATGTCGACCTCCAGCAAAATAATTTGGCCCCGCGGCCGATTACGTAACAGCACATGAGGTCCGTGTGTCACAATCTGACAGATTTCCTAATCTGGTGGGTTGACAGACAGCTGAGCTGAAACGCTGCTCTCACATCAGATTAGTGGCCGGTACGAGTTCTGTTTGCTCCTGACAGTTTCTGGTTAAAAATATTAATGATGAAATAATTAAATTATCCGTTTGTCAATGAGCTGGAAATTAGTCTACACCTGTTTATGCAATAGAATAGAATTTTAAATCAAATAAACATGAACTTATGTGACAATAAATCAAAGGTTTTTTTTTCAAGTTTTGGATTGTTTTTCTTTGGGTTTCTCTTAGTTCTTCATTTTGTCGACCACATCATTGATTTTAATAATCAATCATGAAAATTTCTGCACCACTAATAGGTATATAGTTTATTTCATTTTAATATCCTTTAATTAAATTAAATAACGTTTTAGTTAAATAATCAGTCAATGAACAGAAAATTAATCTGCAACTGTTTTGATGGTAGAATACCAATTTAAGTCCATTTTTAGCAAATATACATTGATTTATATGATAGTAAATAAAAAAAACATTTTTGGCTGTTGGTGGACAAAACAAGCGACGTGGAAACATTTTTTTTGCAAATCTTAACCATTTTTCTCTGCTTTGACATTTTCTAGACCACATCTTTAATTTATAAAACAGATTCATTGTTAACCACAAACAGGTTCATAGTTTATAGGGTTAAATGCAATTAAATAGCAATTAAACAATCAATTAGACAATGAGCAGAAGTTTAATCTGCAACTGGTTTGATGACAGAATCCTCATTTAGGAAAGTTTTCAAGCAAAAATGCTTTAACTTCTGTGATAGTAAATGAAAGCAGTTTATTTGTTTTTGGTTGTTTTTGGACACAACAAGCTGTGTGGAAACGTTATTTATGGTTTTAATCATTTGTTACTTTCTAGCATTTTATTGACCAAAAAATGATTTTGAAAAAGCAACATGTAGTTTACTTCCTGCTTTGATTTCTAAAAACGTCTTTAATGCTAGAGTTGCATGTTTCCGCTTGTACTTTATCTGAACCAAGTCATGTTTTAAGTTTTATTTTGAATGAATCCTTTTTATTTTTCTTCCTTGTTTCAGCGGTAATGTCTTGATGGTGGCCCCTCCAGCCCAGTAAAGGAGTGCCAGTGCCGGGCCGCTGCTAATGGGAACTCCTGCTCCGCCATGAGCTCTCGAGATGGCGTTGGCGGTGTCCGTGGAATGGGCACGCTGGGCCGACGGCAGCGCTTCGAGAACTCTGAGTTCACCGTGCGCATCTACCCCGGCGCCCTGGCCGAGGGCACCATCTACTGCCCCATCAGCGCCCGCAAGACCACCACGGCCGCCGAGGCCATCGAACGCGTCATCGAGCGGCTGCAGCTGGACCGCACCAGGTGCTACGTTCTGGCCGAGGTGAAGGAGTTCGGCGGCGAGGAATGGATCCTGAACCCCTGCGACTGTCCCGTGCAGAGGATGATGCTCTGGCCTCGAGTGGCGCTGGAGCACCGGCCGCTTTCCGGCGGCGAGGATTACCGCTTCCTCCTCAGGCAGAAGAACCTGGACGGCTCCATCCACTACGGCGGCAGCCTCCAGATGTGGCTGCAGGTGACGGAGGAGCGCCGGCGGATGGTGGAGCGTGGACTACTGCCTCAGCCGGAATCTCAGGGCGACCACGCCGACCTGTGCTGCCTGCCGGAGCTCAACGAGCGCTCGCTGCTGGACAACCTGCGCTCGCGTTTCCGCCAGGAGAAGATCTACACTTACGTGGGAAGCATCCTCATCGTCATTAACCCCTTCAAGTTCCTGCCCATCTACAACCCCAAGTATGTGAAGATGTATGATAATCATACGCTGGGAGATCTGGAGCCTCATATTTACGCCGTGGCGGACGTGGCCTACCACGCCATGCTGCAGAGACAGAGGAACCAGTGCATCGTGATATCTGGAGAGAGCGGCTCTGGGAAGACGCAGAGCACCAACTTCCTCATTCATCATCTGACCGCTCTCAGCCAGAAGGGCTTCGCCAGCGGAGTGGAGCAGATAATCCTGGGGGCTGGGCCAGTATTAGAGGTAAGAAAAGCCACAATCGCTCTGGTTTTAATTGGAAATGATGTCGTTATTTGTGAATGTGAGGCGAGGCTTTGAGTGAGATGGAAGTTATTAAAGCTACAACTTTAGACTCGACTCCTAGAAGACTTAAGACTTGGAAGCAAGAACACAAGTTCTGATTCTGTGAGTCTAGGAACAATAAAACAACTAGAAAAGCACTCAGAGAGCGCCATACTCTGCCAAGACTGTTCATTCCCTGACCTAGACCGAGTACAGGTGTGTGTTCTGCACGTCTACGTTATGTACGGATACCGAATCATGTGACCTAAATATGTAGCAGGAGGCAGGAATTGATGGGACTCAGAAACACCTCCACAATTTAATCAGTTGTTCCTTGGATCATTTCCGATAAGTTGATAGTGGTGGATTTGTAATAACGTCGCAATCATGTGATCGTCAGGAGACGGCTGATGTCATGTTGACTTGTTGTCATGGTTACAGTGACACCATGCCGGCCGCTATATTTCACAATGGAAAATCCGTAGCACATCCGTGGATCCAGACTATAAGCCGCATTACTGCCAAAATCTAATCACTTGGTCCTTGTGTCATTTCTGAGCTTCACTGGAAATTTCATGTAAATCCGTTTGAATAATGTTGCTAACGGACAGATGGACAGACAAACGTACACTGATTATCACATAACTCCACAATGTTCCTTTTACGGAGTTAAAATATGAATTTTAGAGGAGAGAAAACTCAAGGTTCTGTAAAGAAACAACAAGATTGTTCAACTGGACTTCTCTTGAAGGTTCTTGAAGTTGAATGAAATTTTCAAGGAAGGTCAGAAACGACACAAGGACCAGAAGAACGTCTTCATCCAAATCTGTTGGTCTGTTTTTGAGTAATGTTGCTGACAGACGGACGGACAAACGTACGCTTATCGTCACATAACCCCTCCGTTCCTTGGTGGAGTAAAAAAGGAACAACACCATGACTGGAAGGTCTTTTAGAACTCACATGTTCAGAGTTAGACTCGTCCTTTAGGACTCGATCTGGATTAATGAAATCTGGAGCACATGGTTGTTATTGATTTGATCAAAAGACGAGCTTTATTTTGAAATGCTAGCTGCTGTACCTTATTAAAGTGCTCCGATTGGATGAAAAACATCTGCTCCGGACCTCATCGCTCCAGTTGGCTTTGAGCTTTGAATGCACAGCGATCAACTTGCTCTGTTGCTTCTGATGGCGCCTGGTTTGCAGCTGCAGTTGTCCTGGTTGCACTCAGATATTTAATGTGGATCTGTTCATTCTGCCGTCCTAGTTTCTGTACTCGCCTGTATACTTGTTTTGATTCCTGCTACTCCACTGTACATGACTTTGTGACTTTCTGTGTGGCTCCAAACATCAGTTACACAACACCGCTTAGCCTCGACTGTCTCTGGTCAGCCTCGAGTTCTATCAGCGGTTCATAGCACTTCTAGTCCAGCTGTGTGGGGATTATCTGGTGCACAGAGGAGCTCTATCTGCCAGCAGCCAGCAGCCTATCAGTGGCACAGTGGTAGATTTCTGTGATTTTTTTTTTTCTTCTTTTTTCCTCCACAGTGGAAAGACTGTGTGAAGGTAGACGTTGTAGAGGCCCGGTGGAGGATTGTGAGGGTTGTTTTCATATTCCTCTCGTATTCCTTTTCCTTCTTCAGGGAGCTGTCGCTTTAATACACACCAGTCAGAAGTGTTTGACGAGCTCACAGCCGCACATTGTTTTCTCATTTGTCAACATCAAGTGAATTCCTGAAACTTGCGCAACAGCCTTCATGCACAATGCTGCGTACAGTCGTAGAGGCAGACACAGGTCGGATATGATCAGAGAGCTGCTGCTGCATTTTAATAACACTGTCACTTCACCTGACCACAGAAAGACACACAAGTCCTCTGGTTTTTACAGCAACAAGCCAGCAGGAAGGAACTCAAGACTGTACGAATGTGTTAAACCAGAGGTGTCCAACATGAGGCCCGTGGTCCAAAAGTGGTCCTCCAGAGGGTCCAATCCGGCCCTCAAAGTGTAAAAATTACAGAGAAGACATTAACTGCAGATTGTAAATTAGTAAAAGTATAAATTTTAAATCATTTCTAGACCATGACATGTTGTTTGGATCAGAAAGTAAAATACGAGATTGTTCTTTGTTCTTTTGTCGTTTTGTGTCTCATTTTTGTAATATTTTGTCTGTTTTTGTTGTTTTTTGTCTGACTTTGTCGTTTGTCTATTATTTTAGTCGTTTTGTGTTTCCTCTTTGTCTTGCTTGTGAGTTATTTGTCTACTTTTTGTCATTTTGTTTCTCATTGCTGTCATTTTTTTGTCTCATTTGTCCATTTTTTTTTGTAGTTTTCTGAATTTTTTTTGTCAAACTTTGTCTTTTTTTTGCTGTTTTGTGTATCTTATCTAATTTTTTTTGTTTTTCATTTTCTGTCTCGTGTTTGTAATATTTTTTTTTACTTTGTCTGACTGTGATCATTTTGAAAGTAAAACCCTCCATGGTTCAGCTCCAGGTGACTAAATGTTGTGTTCCTTTGTAGACACTCTGTGATCTGGAAGTTGTAATGTGGAAATGATAAACTGAGGAGGAATGTTGGTGAAACTGAACTGATTTTTCTTCAGAAATGTCAGGTTGTTCATGATGTTTTGTAGAAACATAATTCCTTAAATGTGAACATTTTTGACTAAAAAGAGGGAACCATTAGGAGTGGTGGTTATTTCTAGGTTATTCTGCTGTGGTTTTACTGATCCAGTCCAGAATGTGGAACCTGAATTAGAATCAGTTTGACTCCCCTGAGTTAAATCAAGCCAAAGAATTTAAAATATCTGGAGTTTACGACCACCCTGTAGGCAGCGGTGGTTTAAATGTCCCTCTCCTCATGCTAATTTCTTCCTCTCAGCTCCGTCCACGTAGGAAAATATGAAAGTTTTCTCTGCATCAGTGTCAAGTTGAAAATGGCTCCAAGTTCAAAGGTAGCACCAAGTAGCTCCACACTGCGCTTTATTGTCCTCGGTTTAGCAAACACGCTGTCAGGAATGCCATTCATGTGGGTGTCTCCGGGGTTAATGTGTGCCAACATCGAGTTAATCCTCCACACGGCAACACGAGTGAGTAGTTGTGAGTGCAGGGGAGCAGCCTTTAATTGTTTGCACAGTAAGATTGCATATCTGCCCGCCGCTGATTGATGCCAAAAGTGGAGCTGGTGGAGCTACTGCAGAGAGATAGAAGGGAGGAGGAGGAACAGCAGCCAGAATTACCTCACAGGACTCATCTGTCTTCATTTCTGCAAGGAGTTTCATTCAGTAAAAGTCAAGGAGAGAAAATCAGCAGTTTATTATGATGGGTGGATGTTTTTGTGTGCTCCTTTCGAGGATTTCATAAGAAGTGTGGTATCCATGTTCCAGTAAAGACCTCTGTTCCAGTTAATGTTCTACCAACTTAACGTAAAGAGCTTTGAGTTTAAACCTGACCTCTAACTGAAAACGGACCATTGATTTTAAGATCTTTAGAGTTCAAGGGTCTTTGTGAGTACGACTGCATCCAGTCTCCAGCTTCACAAAAACCGTGAATTTCTAAGAGTATCGGCAGCCGAGTTGCATTGTGGGTAGTTTTGGTACTACTGTTAGCGCAGGAGCAGAAATGTATTGAAGCTGATGTTTCAACAATTAGGGCACTATGGTTTAAGTAATTTACACTGATTAGGAGGATTAAAAGCAGTTTGTCTATATTAGTGGTGGGATGCCATTAAAATAATTTATGCAATTAATTACAGGTTTAGTAATTAATTGTAATTAATCACATTTTTGTCAAACAGCAATATTTGACACAAGAAGTAATTATTTTCAATTCAAATAAATTTTGGTTGAAAGTTGAATCTATGAATGGAAATGTCCATTTTTATAATTTTAAATTCATAAAATTAATACATTGTAAAATGGGGCATATAGAAAAAAAGTGACTTGGATGATTCAAAGCCTGGATTTAGTTTGTTTTTTGTTCATCGGTGCTACCGGTGTGCCGCAAATTAGGGAACTGAGGAAGGTGCGATTAAAAGCGTTAATTTATTTAACGCCTTATTTATTCTGAAATTAATTAATCGAAATTAACCCGTTAAAATCCCAGCCCTCGTATGTATCGATCTACTGGGATATAGATATATATGGATCCAGGATCACCTCACGTCTTTGGCTAATCAGAGTTTAGGGTCAAAATTTAAGAAGGAAAAAACATCAAGCAAGCACAGGAAACCTTTAGTTTTTTGATGGATTTTAATGAAATAACAAATCCAAAGATAACCAAAAGCTTCAAATGCTAACACTGGATAATTCAGCACAGGGTTGTGGTTTTTAGCGTTACATTTTCAGACTTTAGTGCTGGTTTTTCTAGACACCATGAGATAAAGCAAATGATTTAACCTGAACACCACGTGGCACTCAGTGGAAATCCATTAAGAATCCAGTATTTACATTCAGTCATACACAGTGAGAAAAGAACATCTTGTGTTTTCCACAGAGTGCCTTCTTCAGTGACACTGAGTTTATTTTACTTCAAGAGAGATAAAATAGATTCACTTTCCTTCTGCCTTCAATAGTTTCTGAGTCGGGTTGGTATCAACGAGCCGGGCAGCGTTGAAGCTTTGCCCTCCATACTTCAGTTCTGCAGCAAAGCAAACAGACATTTTCTACCGACTGTCAGTCGAAGGGCAAACACACCCCGAGGCCTCGAGTGCACAGAGACATTTTTTTAAGCTCACGATCCAGGATATCACTTACAAAGAGGGTTTGGTCTGGAAACCAGCCAACAGCTGCAGCTATGTGTTAAGATCCTGACAAGGCTCATCGCTCAAGTGTTTCAATTAATAAACCTCAGGAGGAGATGAAAACGTGTTAAAGCGTGTCCGACCGGTTAGATAAAGGTCCCAGCTCTTTGCTTGAACGTAGTTATGATTAAAATGAAGTAAATTAGAGATGTGAAAGGCTTCAGTTTGAACAGACTGATTTTACTTCATTTGGACTTGAGTTGACCCTGAAGATGAATACAAGCAAGCTTCACCTAGAGCTGCTTATCTGCCGTCTGTCATTCCTCACCGTGTTTACCTTCTTGTGCCAGATATGATTGAATTGACTGAAATTCCCGTGACCATGTGCTCACAGTGGAATTTACTGTGTGAAGTTATCTTCATCCTCTTCTGGCTCCATGCTGGTGCTATTTATGGTATGTAGGACGTTTTGACTCATTGTCACTACTGTGGTGACTTTAACCCTCCTGTTGTCCTCATTTACGGGCACCAAAAAAATATAGTTTCCTTGTCTGAAAAAAATTCAAAAATTCAGCAAAAAAATTCCCCAAAATTTCTGGAAATTTGCAAAATCTTCAGGAAGAAAATTTCAATGATTCCTTAAAAGTTTTTTTTATAAAAATCCCCCAAATTTGGCAAGAAAACGCTTGTAAATAATTTCAAAAAATGAGTAAAAATCTTCCAAAACATACTAAAAATATCTAAAGTGATTACATATATATCAGTAAAACTTGTAATATTTTCTTTAAGAACATTCACAAAAAAATCAACCTAAAAGATTTTGGTTGATTTTTTTTTTTTGTGAATGTTAACATTTTTAACATTTCTTTTTTCTACCAAAAAATCATGAAAGATTTCCCAAAATTGTTGAAAATGTGGGACATCAGAAGTTTCACTGTGAAAATATAGATAGTTTTCCACATTTTCAAACTTTAAAATGAGTCAATTTGAGCCGCAGGACGACACCAGGATTAAGGCCGTGTACATAGATCAGCCAGAACATTAAAACCACCTGCTCCGTGTTGCTTTGGTCCCATTCTTAGGCTTCATGTGGATTTTAATTGCTCTGATACTCGAACATATTGAGATTTGTGGATTTTGGATGTAGGGTGAGAAGCTCGGAGTCGAGCTGCTGATGTTGTTCACTTCTCCTGTCAGCACCTCAGATATTGTGGCTGATTTGTATTTAAAATGAGGCTTATTTCCACTTTACACTGCCACTTCTTCACAATCCAGTACATGTTCTGGTCACGTTTTAAGCATGTGAATGTATAAACGACAGATAACAGACGGCTCTGATTGAAAGCTCTGAGTGCAGCGCTGCTTTTAAACCACTTAGTGCTGCTTCTCTGCTCCATGTCCATTTGCTCTAAAGTGCTCATTAGTAATGATATGTTGGTGCAGACAACAGGGAGGTCACCAAGCGCTGCATAAACTGCATAATGGTTCACTTTCCTCTCTTCTCAGCTCTGTGGGTCTCTTCAAGACCGAACAACATTTGGGTTATATATTGGTAGCTTAAACATATTTCCTACACAGTTGGAAGATGGATCCTTGGTGCACTTGGTTGAAGTTTTCTTGTCATCGTTGAATGTTTAACCAGAAACCAGGCTGTAAAACCAGATGCCATCTTGTCAAGTCTTCAGGTTTTCAGGTGACTTCCTGACATTTAGGATTATTTTTGACTAATTTCTTGACAAAACTTAGAAAATAAAGATGAAATATCACAGTTTTAGGCATAGATTTGGTTGAGTGTTGATGGAAGGGTAAATCGGAGACGGCTGCTCCGAGGAGTGTTGGAAAAGTTGATAACCCAGCAAGTGTTTTTGCAGGGTCATGGTCTAATTTTGGTAAAAGATAACTTTTCTGTCAAAGCAACAGGTGAGTTTTTGGGTTCAGAGCATAAAAGGAAAGTCTACAGCAGATGGATTTAACCCTTCTGTTGTCTTCGTTTACGGCACCAAAAAATATTGTTTCTGTCTGAAAAATATCCCAAAAATTCTGAAAATTTGCAAAACCTTCAGGAAAAAAATTCCAATAATTCCTTAAAAGTTTCCCTTAAATGTTTTATTTTAAAAAAAAAATCCCCCAAATTTGGCAGGAAAATTCTTGTAAACATTTTCAAAAAACTTGTAAAAATCTTCAAAAAAATCCTAAAAATATATGAAATGATTACATATACATCAGTAAAACTTCTAATATTTTCTTTAACAACATTCTCAAAAAAAAGTATATTTTTTAGTGACTGTTCATAAGAAGCATTTTTATCATTTCTTTTTTAAACAAAAAAAAATGTTCAGAAAAGTCAGTTTGACCTGCAGTTTGACTGTTTCATGACACTGATGGACGGCATCGAAGCCGTTTCAGGACGCGACTCGTCTGGTCCGGATGAAAACAAAGACTTCTCACAGGAAGCACAGTCATTTGTTTTTCCATGTGAGCGAAGTGACAGCTTAATATGAGCTCAGCTGTCCTCTGTTCTCCCTCTGGGTCAGGAGTTAAAGTATGAAGTTACCTCGAGCTGCTCTTTTTGACAGAACATCATCAGGATTTGCTTTCCCAGACCAGGGAGGTGTCTCAGGGCATTAGTCGGAGCTCGGCTAACGGCGCGTACGTTTCTCTGTTGCTGTTTCTGCTGGACCTCGTCGGCCCGGCGAGCGGTGGAGTTCCCGTTGTGCTCTTCCATGTTCCCGGCCAACAGAAATACCCCCGTTGTGAGTCATCTCAGGTCAGAAGTTTCCCCGCTCAGCATCTCCTCTGCTGCTACCTCAACACACTCCCACATTTAATACAACCTCCCCAGAGCAGCCTCTAATACCGAGCAGATTAGTGTGCATTACAGGTTCTCCCCCGGCTGGGCGGGGTCAGGCCAGCTTTACTGGGCTCTCAGAGGGTTGTTTTCCCCAGACCGGGATGAGAGAGATGGGGAATGATTGAGCACCGTTCATGTGTCGTGTCCTTCAGTAGGGTGTAAAGTTACAGCGCTGTGTTTTATTGAGGTTAAAGGCGAGTAAAGAGTGGAATACTGGGGTCAGTGTATAATGAGGGGCTTCTGAAGTCCATGGGATAAATCTGCAGACATTTTTATTAAAAGTAGAAAAACTAATGTTTTTATGTTCATTATGATCAGGTCTTTATTTATCATGGAAACAATCACTTATTGATAAAAAATGACTGGATATCACTAAAATGTCCACTATGATAGAAAAAGTTAAAGCAATTCTACATTGACCCGTCCAGAATGACTTGAAAATGATCCATAATTACAGAAAATTGGTTCAGAATGACATGAAATTTGTCCTAAATACTCAAATTATCCCAAAGACACAAAAATGATCCAAAATGACAAGAAATGATCCAAGCTGACATAAAACTTGTTGAAAATGACAAGAAAATTGTCCAAAATGACTCAAACCTTTCACAGGTTAATATATCACTGAGGGACTTCTGAAGTCCATGGGATAGATCTGCATACATTTTTATTAAGTAAAAAACAAACAAATGTTTTTATGTTCATTATGACCATGGCTTCATAAATTCCATCATTATTATTTATTATGGAAACAGTCATTTATTAATAAAAATGATTGGATATCACTAAAATATCAACTAAATAAACTTCCCAATTTAATACCAACCACCTTCTAATGAGCTAAACAATAATAAAATGAGCTGATTCACAAATAGTTCTAAGCTCCCCGTTCCAAAAACGCCTCTCCAGGAAGTGTGTTAATTCCAGATCACATGACCTGCTCCACATGATGTCATTTCCTCCTGAAGAAAAGACTGGAAGACTCCAAGGCTTTCTGACTTATTTCACATAAAGTAGTCAACAGGTTTACTATGATATCTTTAGAAATAACTTTAATTTTTGCCCAATTGTATATATTATATTTAGAAGACTCTTTCTCTAAAATGCCATGTGGTGTTTGGTTGTAGGCGGCCATGTTGGTTTTAGGCCTGAAAACAGCAAAAATGATACAAAAAGTCAAGCAATTATATACTGACCCTCTGGTTGAAAGGTGCAGGTCTAAGGTGCTATCTTACCTGCATTCTGGTTCTTATAAACAGCCTCAGAAGGGAGTCAAAGTGGAAGATTTACCTCAAAGAAATGTAGATTTATTGGGAATACGGCCAACTGGGATAACAGGGTGATGAAATCTGCAGAGTTTGCTGTGAAATCACTGCTCTGATGTGATATGTGAGCTGTGGGGATGTTCAGTGTGCTGAATCAAAGTAAAAAGATGTCAGTGAGCATTTTATTGCCCTGAAGGAACAAATGATCAGCTGATGAGTCTCCACAGTCAGACGGTTTCTATGTGAGAGGCGACGCAACAGAAGGAATCAAAGTTATTGAATTAAAGTACAGCAACATGAGTTAACCCTCATGTTAAACTGGCCCGGTTTAAAGTTTGAAAATGTGGAAAAACAAAATATATTTTCACAGTGAAACTTCTGATGTCCACATTTGCAACATTTTTGAACATTTTTTGGTTTAAAAAAATGTTAAAAATGTTTCTTATGAACATTCACTAAAAAATCTACTTTTTTTGAGAATGTTGTTAAAGAAAATAGAAGCTTTACTGATATATATGTAATCACTTTAGATATTTTTAGGATTTTTTAAAAAGATTTTTATTCGTTTTTTGAAAACATTTACAAGAATTTTCTTGCCAAATTTGGGGGATTTTTTTCAAAAAAAATTTAAGGAAAACTTTTAAGGAATTATTGGAATTTTCTTCCTGAAGGTTTTTGAGAAATTTGTGGATTTTATTTGCAGAATTTTTAGATTTTGTTTTCAGACAAGGAACCAATATTTTTGGTGCCCGTAAATGAGGACAACAGGAGGGTTAAACAGCAGAAATTTCAGGTTTGAAGACCGCTTTTGGCCTGCGGGCCGCATGTTGGACACCCCTGGCTAAAAGGATCTGACGTCTTCAGATCTCTGTGGAATCAGCTGGCTTCAGTGTTGTGACTAATCAGTCTGTACTGTGTTGAAATATGATTACAGAAACGTTTCCTGTTGTCCGTTTGGACAAATAGTGTTTTTCCTTCTGCTGAGATCATCCATCTGAGTTCACTGACTCTGAAGTATGAGCGTATAAAATAATGAACGGTAGACGGATTACCTGAAGTCCTCCTTATCTCATCCTCATCACATCCTTCCTCATGATCAGCATTAGTCAGAGTTATGAGAACACTGAGTGGAAATGAGTCGGCTTCCTCAGTGGAAGTACAAACTAGAACAAACTTTAGGTAATCTGGGGGCTTTTTTTAAGATAAAATGTTTGATACTGACAGAAAATCTGCATTTTTACACTTTATTTTAAAGATATATGGTTATGTGATCTGAAATGAGAGGTTACAGAATCAAAAGTAAAAAAAAGAAGTAAAACTGTTTTCTGTCCTCAAATCACACAGATATCTGATCATCAAGGAAAACAAATTACCAATAAATGTGATTTATTAAGAGACGGATGCAATGAATCAGCTTCACACATTTCCAGCTGTTTTTTCACACGTTCACACAGGAAATATTAACCCTCTGTGATCAGTGGGAAAATTAGATTTTAATGATTTTTAACGGCACTAAAATGCTGCTTGAAATGACAAATTGGTATACCATGTGTGTTTTTATTGCATATTATGTTAAATTAACCCGTTAAACTGCGAAAAAAATGCTTTTAACAATGTCCTACAGCCCATTACGATGTGGTTTAAAATCTGCTTTTTTTGTTTTTACTTTTTATTGCTATAATGTAAGACTAAAAATGCAGCAAATTTCCACATTTGAGAACTTGAAGCATCAAAATTTGGTATTTTTGGTTGAAGAATGATCAAATAACGATGAATTGTTGATCAAAATTGCTGCCGTTGGACTTTCTAATGTTCAGATAATTGATTTAAGGACTAACTGTACAAGAATGCATCTTCTTTAATGGAACAAAAAATGTAAGTTCCATTTTATTTCAGAATCCATCTAAGCTCCAACAGCTTTGAATAATTATGTCAATGTTCTTTCTCGTCTTTCAGTCTGTTGTAGAAAAATGTTCCTTCAGCTGGTTTTATCCAGTAAAATTCTAACATCTGAGCTCAGGAGCAGAACCTGCAGACTTTAGCGGCGACAGTTTTCCAAACAGAACAAAGAACACCAACAGCTACTTTTGTCTCTGTGTTTATCTCCCCTCGCTGGTGCCAAGTTCGTATTTTCCTTGAAACTGTATACATGAGGAGGACTGGCAGCGAGGAGGACTCACTGTTCCTGCTCCGTCAACTCATCCAGACAAAAAGAAACAGATTCTGTCTGTGAGGTTACAGAGAGGTTTGGAGACGCCGCTTCAGGCGGTTCGTTTGGTTTCTGGAAAAAAACGCGACTTCAGTTAACTTTCAATTTTCATCCATTTACATCTTAGTAAAAATGTTGCATATTCAGAGCTCCTGAACTGCATGATTTACTTTGAAGCATTTCTGTCATTTTGTTGAGTAAAGAAAAGACAAATAAACGTTCAGTCATCACAGCTCCGGTGCAGCCCATACGTCTTAATTAGACAAATAACAAACTCATTTAATCACTTTCCAGTGACAAATTGTGAAAAAAAATGCCAGAAATAGTGGCTCCAGCCTCTCACATAAGATTTCCTGCTTAATACTGAAGATCTAATCTTTACCTCTGGGGAGTTTTAATTGATCATTTTCTACATTTTCCTCACTTTGTTTGGAATTCTCAAACACAAACAGTGAATCATTCATGGAAAAACCAATCTGCGGCTCAATCAGCGATGAAAGGAGTCACTCAGCGCTACGCCTTTAATCATCAAATTATTTTTCCGGCCTCAAATTGTGACAAAAATGCCAGAAAAATGTGGATCCATCTTCGTATGTGAGAAGATTCTTCCTATTAAAAGATCTTTATCTCTGGCAATCTGTCATCCAACTTTTTTAATTTTTTAATGTTTCCTCTGAAAAACAATGAATCTTTTACTCCAACAAACAATCTGAAGCCCAGTTAATGATGAAAACAGTCGCTCAGTGCAGCATTTTTTTTTCTCGGTCACAAATTGTGGAGAAAAAAAAATGTCTCCAGTTTCTCACATGAGAAGATTTTCTGCTATTTTTCACATTAAACATGTCATTTTTACCTCTAGGAAGTTGAAATTAAACATTTTTCACATTTTTTTGACTGTTCAAGTACAAAAAACAGTGAATTGATTAATTTAAAAAAATAATCTGAAGCCCAATGAAAACTGAAAACTGAGATTTTGGGCAGATTTGCTTTTTGTTTCCAGTCACAAATTGTGAAAAAATGCTAAAAGAATTGGGATTTTAGATTCTCGGATTAAAAGATGTTCCTGTTAAACATGCAGTCTTTATCTCTAGCAAGTTGTCATTTGTAATTAAAATTTCTGAACTACAAAACCAAGAATAGATTAATTGAAAAGCCTAATCGATAATAAAAACCATCGCTCAGCCTTACATGTGAGCGGATATATTTCATCAGCAGATTATTTTTCCAGTTGGAACTTGTCAAATTTTTTGAAACTGTTTTCTGATGTTTTCAGATTAAAAATATGACTCAATTAATTAGCCCTCTGTTGTCGTCATTTACCGGCACCAAAAATATAGTTTCCTTGTCTGAAAAAAATAAAAAAATTCAGAAAAAAAAACTTCAGGAAGAAAATTCCAATAATTCCTTAAAAATTTTCCTTAAAAATTTTAGTTTAGAAAAATCCCCCAAATTTGACAAGAAAATTCTTGTAAATATTTTCAAAAAATGAGTAAAAATCTTCCAAAAAAAAATCCTAAAAATATCTAAAGTGATTACATATATAACAGTAATATTTCTAATATTTTCTTTAACAACATTCACATAAAAATCGACGATTTTTATTTCAATGTTCTTGAGAAACATTTTTTTAACGTTTCTTTTTTTTCCACCAAAAAATGTTCAAAGATTTCACAAAAATGTTGAAAAAGTGGACATCAGAAGTTTCACTGTGAAAATATGTTTTTTTTCCCACATTTTCAAACTTTAAAACGGGTCAGTGTGACCTGCAGGACGACATGAAGGTTCAAAAATGATTCTGCAGCCTAATCAATACAGAAACCAATCGCTCAGCACCACGTGTGTCCTTGTATCCTTCATCATTTTACTGGTGATAGAGCAGCGTTTCTCAGAGGATGTGTGGTCTGCTGTGTCTTCTGCCTCTCGCCTCTAACAGCTGTCAGCAGCAGCAGCTCCACAAAGCGTCCGTTTGTCCCTCAGCCTCTTTATTTCTGCTGCCGGTTGCCAGAGTTTGCAGGTGCTTGGTCAGCATCAGTCGGTCCAGTCAGTCAGCACCTGTCAGCCTCAGCAGCTGTCCGGCTAACTCCGCCTGCAGCAGCGACTCAGAACAACCTTTATTCTGTGTGACGTAGAAAACACGCTGCCCAACACGATCACACCCTTTAATCTGTGTTTTTACTAAATTACCCACTGTTACGTCTGTGCTGTGAATGCCTCTAAATGCTGTGTTCAGTTTGTGCTTTCACATGAAAACTCACTGTTTTTATAGAGTTCTGCAGAGCTGAAGCAGATGATCAGATGCTCTACAGCAGGGGTGTCCAACATGAGGCCCGTGGGCCAAAAGAGGCCCGCGACAGGGTCCAATCTGGCCCTCAAAGTGGAAAAATTACAGAGAAGACATTAACTGCAGATTGTAAATTTGTGAAACTGCACATTTAAAGTAAGTTCTAGATCCCTTGATCCCTGGTTCTGACATGTCTAATATTTGCTCATTTCTGACAGTAAACTGCCTTCTTAATGGGTTTTAGACGGCTGTTTGGACAGATGAAGCTCATTTGTCACCATTTCTCCCATTTAGTCCATCAGATGATTGATCACGTCTCTGTTTGGTGTCTGCAGGTTCACACAGACATCAGACAGACTTCATATGTATCAGAGGTGTCAGACTCATTTTAGTTCAGGTTTAGTTCCACATTCAGCCTGATCTGATCTCCAGTTAAACCACAGATTATCAACAGAGGTACAAACTTTGTCACAGCTATCAGGAACTGAATGTAGTATTTTACTTTGAAAAGAGCAAGCGCTAGACAAAATGTTACAAAAATGAGACATAAAACGACAAAAGCAAGAAACAAAATGACAAAAAATGAGACGAATGACAAAACAAAACAAGGAGACAGAAAATTAGATGTAATGGTTTTAAATCGACAAAAAAAAACACAAAATGACAAAAGGATACACAAAACAAAGGCCTAAGCAAAACACAAAACAACAAATGATACAAAAATCACAAACAAGACAAATAAGAAACACAAAATGACAAAAACAAGAAAAAACACAACAAAAATGTGAGACAAACAATAAAAATCAGACAAAAAACATAAACAACCAAAACAGGACAAAATATTACAAAAATGAG
Source organism: Acanthochromis polyacanthus (assembly GCF_021347895.1). Lineage (NCBI taxonomy): Eukaryota > Metazoa > Chordata > Actinopteri > Pomacentridae > Acanthochromis > Acanthochromis polyacanthus. The sequence goes on along the minus strand of NC_067114.1, from coordinate 1,311,208 downwards.
ACACAAAATGACAACAGAACAATCCAGTATTTTACTTTCTGATCCAAACAACTTGTCATGGTCTAGAAATTATTCTTAATTTATTGTTTTACTAATTTACAATCTGCAGTTAATGTCTTCTCTGTAATTTTTCCACTCTGAGGGCCGGATTGGACCCTCTGGAGGACCACTTTTGGACCACGGGCCTCATGTTGGACACCCCTGCTGAGCGGGCTGCATGATGTTTCTCCACCTCCTTAGATATAAATATTCAGGACTTGTTATGGATCCCTTTGTGATGCTCAGTCATGTCCTCCTTCCTCCCTTCAGGACAGGCAGGAACAGAAACAGTCCAGAGTCTTATTTTTATTAGGGATATTTTACGTCAACCGTCTTTCATTCAGAGACAATACAGGCGTTAAAGTCTTCCAGAGCAGCCTGTGGATTGGATCTACGAGGTGTTTGGTTGTTCTGCCTCCCTCTGAATGCTCAGTCCTCTTCTCCATCCTCATGGTTAGTCTGTTACGTAAAGCTGAACTCACAGCCTCCGCTTACATAAACCCTCACAGGTGACCTCTCTCCGGTCCTCCTGTGGTCTGTCTGTGTGTGGTTTGTGGTCATTTCCCACATTGTCCAGATGTGGTGTAATAAAACTTTACACATCTGGAACGGAGCAGGAAACATGAGGGACGTCACCTCCCAGCGTCCGGGCCGCATGCTGCACTGGATGTTTCCGGTAGTTTATCTTGGATTGGAGGCTGAGGAAAGCTGGATTTCACTTTTTAAATCATCTCTGATGTCTCGTACAGGAATGGACACGAAGCAGAGATGAGATTCTGCTTTTATACTCCGGGATAAGTTAACATTGGAGGAAATGCAGAGTAATTATGGAGCTTCTTTATCATCTCAGTTGCTCCTTGCATCTCCTCCGGCCCATCCCAGCTGACAGATATGTGTCAGGGCTATTCTAAGAACATATTGTTGTGCTCTGGGAAAGCTGCCTGTGGTTTAGTGAATGACTCATTAACCGTCCCAAACAATGGCTGTGAAGAGTGCTTATGATATGTTTAGTCATGAGGAGATAAGGTTTCCCTCCATCATAAAGCCTTTAAACAGAGACGACGGTTTCTGCTCAACAAACACCGAGCTCAGGTTTAAATCAGCACATCAGTTTAAACCGTTAAATCAGGTTTCTGTACGACTAAAGTGCATTCACAGCTACGCTCTGAGGGGAATGTGATGTCGTTTGGAAATAAATGTAATCTGTGAGCTGGAATGTGGTGGGGAAGGCGCCCAGATTGGACTCAGAAATTTAGAGGTGTGTCTGAAATCCCTCGCTGTACCTTCTACAGCAGTGTCCAACATGCGGCCCGCGGGCCTAAAGCGGTCCTCCAGAGGGTCCAATCCAGCAGAAAAGTGTTTGTCAGTCGATGGTTTTCGTTTGTTTTCCACCACAGTATTTCACGGGTGTAAAACAGTTTAGCTCTGCTTTGGTGAAGAACATCAGGAATTGTTTTTCACGTCTTCAGCAGTAATTTTTGTTGGTAAATGAGAGACATCAGAATGGGACATGTCTGCATCTTCAGACCACTAACAGGAAGTGAATCCGGTGACGTACGTGCGTTATGTTTGGGACTGCTGTGATTGGTGGAACTCATGGGAGGCGGAAAAGTTGTGGTGATTGGATAAAACGACATGGTAGCACAGGATTCATGGAGATTGGTTGAATTTGCGTTCACTGTTTTCTAAAGGGGCTGATTATGGTCACATTTACAGTAAAAGAGATCAATCAATCAATCAATCAATCAATCAAACTTTATTTATATAGCACTTTTCATACAAACAGAGTTGCAACACAAAGTGCTTCACAGATTAAAAACAAGCCCGCTCCACCCACTCCACCCGCTAACCCGTCTTCCCCAAACCCAAAGATATAACACAAAAACACAGTCACACTATAACCAGACCCATCCCACCCAACCATACACTAATGCAATGAATATTAAAATATAATACAAGGCTGGGCACAGAGACGAGAAAGCTGGTCTGAATGAGGGCACTAGGTCACTGCTATCTGGGTGTAATGTCAGCCAAATTTTATTCTGAACTTGATGCATCATTAACATTAGATTGACTTTTCTGTACAGTTTATAGATGATCAAAACATTTGCCATTTGGTAGTTATTTCTACAAAATGTTTAACTGATTGCAGGTTGTTGGCAGTAATGCACCAGCAAATGGAAAGACAGAAGAAACCAATGTAAACCAAGACTAAATATTCATGAAATGGGCTTTGGAACATTTTTATAAGTAAGGGAATACATCCAGACACCGTTCTGATGAATCCCGTGCAGTCCTCTGCTCACAGCTCAGCGGCACACTGAAGTGCACCGAGGGCAAACAACGAGGCAGTCCAGCTTTCTGGATTAGATTGTTAAACACTTAATTCCACCTAAAGTATGGCATCGCTTCTCTCTGTTTGTCTTGTTTTTATGACTGTGTGAAGACTAATTTTGATTTGTTTATGAGCAGTTTAACACATCTGTGGGTAATGGAAGGCAGAAGAGCTGAACATGATGTTTGTGTCTCGGATCTGACTAATTGGATTGACCTCCTTTCTGCTCGGCTTTAGCGTAGTGATTGTGCTAAGTCACTCCCCTCACCTGGCTGCACTGTGTGGCCGTTAGCGTAGCTCGCTGTTAGCCTGACATTTGGGCGTGTTGCCGATGAGACCACCTGTTCCGACTTTGCTCCGACGTGGCCGGAGCTTTGCTGCCGTGACCTGGGTGTTGGCTAATGACTGAGAGGTCACAGGAGACGTGCTGGAGGCCACAACGCCCAGCCGGAGAGATTCATCTGTCAGCTGAAGTTACAGATTAGCTGCAGCTTATATACCTCAGTGCTATCGCCAGAAGATACGAGCTATTACAGCAGCAGCAGTTCTAGTGGAAGTGTAGCTTAAAGATGTCTATTATACTTATGCATACTATAGGGATGATAGAAAATGTGCATGTTAAGACGGTTAAAATAACTCATTAAACCTTAGGTGTCCAACATGAGGCCCGTGGTCCAAAAGCGGTCCTCCAGAGGGTCCAATCCGGCCCTCAAAGTGGAAAAATTACAGAGAAGACATTAACTGCAGATTGTAAATTAGTAAAACTATAAATTTAAAATCATTTCTAGACCATGACAAGTTGTTTGGATCAGAAAGTAAAATACTAGATTGTTCTGTTGTCATTTTGTTTCATTTTTGTAATATTTTGTCTGTTTTTGTTGTTTTTTGTGTTTTTCTGTCTGACTTTTTTCATTTGTTGCATGTTTGTGTCATTTTTTTGTCAAATTTTTTGTTGTTTCATCCATAATTTTTACTTTCTAACTTTTAAAAACAATTTTTCTCTCTTTTTTTGTTTTGTTTTGCTCTTAAAAAACTGCTGTACACTTTACTTTTGCACTGAATGGCTGATAGAAAATGGAGCTTTTAGCAGCTGAAGAACCAAAAACAGCTGAAAGAGAACAAGATGCTAAAAACACAACTTCATGTAAACGACAGAGTAACTTTACGTTTAAATAACAAAAATGATGCTTCCTCCATCCTCAGATTCCCCCAAAGTTACCTTACTGAGGATTATTTTGACGTCTTCAGAGAACAAATTGACCTAGCATGAGTATATTTTATTCTGCGGTCAGATCACATAGAAGATAACGGATCTGGAATGCTGCAGGACCTGATTCTTTCATCTGTCAGGTCTGCTCTTGATTCCTAACTCGATAACCCGCCGTAACGTTTCACTTCTGTGAAACACCCAGATACTTTTCACATAAACTACTGACTCATTTAAATGTTCACAAGTTTTACTTTTGTCTCTAACTTCTCACCAGACTTCAGCGGAACCAGTTCTGCTGCGATAATCGATCCTCCTCGTCTTTCACTCGATGTGTTAACTTGAGAAACTGGGAAAGCTGAAGCCCAGCCCCGACTGATCTGAAATAACAATTAGCAGCAGCTTTGCACTGTTAGTGTAAAGAGACTGCTGAGATTATAAATAGTGGAGGAGAGGTTTATATTCCTGTGGCTGAGTAATCCTCTGTTCTGCTCTGTGATGCATGCTGACGGTTTTCCCACTGAGTTCATGTGAAGAGCTGAGAATTCAGCGTTCCTGATCCTGAAAAGCTTCTTTACCACATTATTTTCTACATTTTATCATTTGTCTTAGTGCTGAATGTCTGGTTTCTGCATTCTAAGGGACACGATGATTATTTTACAACCAGAATATATTCTATACAGGGGGTCCTCGACTTATGTCAGAGTTGCGTTCTGACGGCGTGACAGAAGTCGATTTTCGCTGTAAGTCGAAACTCCAGCGAAAATGTAAACAAAGCCATTATGTACATCACGATATCAATCAGTTTACATGTTTGTACAACAACATTAATGACAAACAGTCATTAGCTCACACTGAAACACAACTCGGTAGGAAAACAGAGTATAAAGCATCAGAAGAGTCTGACTGACGCTGGGAGCCTTAATGAAGAGAGAGAACGTAGAATCATCCAATGTGGCTTCAAATGTAAATAAAGCCGTCTAATAGTGCCACATGATGACTGTACAGACAGCATTCATCTGCTCCGCTCGCCAACTAGATCCACTGAACCACTTCCGACGTAACGATGTAACGCTGTAAGTCGAGGACGTCGTAAACTGAGGACCTCTTGTGTGGTAATAAGTGTGTGAATATACTGTAAAGCTACGTGTCCATTAAATCCGGCAGTTTCCTTCCAGTTGTCTGTGTGAAACGCACCGTGCTGCATGCTGGTCTGGTTCTGTTTCCAGCTGCGATCCGGTGCGTCTCCCTGCAGCTCATTTGCATAAAGTAGACTTCTACTTTATGCAAATTCAGTGCGGCGTGTGGAGATCTGACGCATCATGAAACTTTGATCAAACGTCTAAACTCGCCGTCGATGAACTGAAACAGGACAGATTCAGCTGCTGCTGCACAGATTATTTCTCTCCTCAAATGCTTTCAGAAATACTTTTAACTGAAGTGTTTTCGTAATAAAAGAGAAAGTTTGTCACCGAGCCGACATGTTGGTCCGGCTTGAAATCCAGGAGCAGACAGCTTCCGAGTCGTTTGTCCAATCAGGGACAGGATAGTTTTAGAAGAAGGAAGCAGGAGTTGAACACCGACTACAAACCTCAAGTGAACGTCCACCAAGAGGGCGATTTTCAGATGTGGCTCGTTGAAATCGGGAAAAACGCATCTGGTGGACACGTAGCTTTACATATAACGGTATATTTAACACAGTGCATCAGTGTTTGTTCTGAAGCTCGTCTGCTCTGTGGACGTTGAACAACAGTGACCTGTGACCTGCAGGTCTGCTGGAGGTGGCGGCCAAACAGGAAACACATGTCAGAATTAGTCTGTCATTGGGGCTTCAGTAGAAATGAATGCGAGATGGAGTGGATGTTTGTGGGCTGGAGAGTGAACATTAAGGCAGAGAAAGGAGTGGAGCTGGAGAATGTCTGCTATTTCTGCTGGAAATATTACAATTCATTCATGTTTATCGACTTTTTGCGAGTCTTTACAGCCTCATGTCAGAAACTGTCGCATAAATCTGTTGGGGTTGTTCTGCTGGGAGAGTTTAAAGCAGGAGAGTCAAACTGATTTTAGTCCAGGTTCCACATTTAGGCTGATCTCCAGTGGAAAAAAAACCACAGCATAATAATCTATAAATAACCACAACTCCACATGTTTCCTTTGTTTTAGTGCAAAAATGTTCAAATTTAGAGGACTATCTTTCTACAAAACATCATGAACAAGCTGACATTTCTGAAGAAACATAAATTCCATTTCAACAATTAAAATAATGAGACAAAAAAACAACAAACGCAAGAAACAAAATGACAAAAAATATGTGACAAATGACAGGAAACAAAACAAAAAAAAGACAAAAAAATTAGACAAAAGTTTCAAAGTGACAGATATATGCACAAACCAGACAAAAAATGACAAAAGCAATTCATAAAACAATGAATGAAGCGAAACAAAATGACAAAAAAAAACCACGAGCGAGACATAAAGGAAACACAAAACGACAAAAATGAGAAACAAAATGACAAAAACGTGAGACAAATGATAAAAGTCAGACAAGAATGTCAAAAAACGACAAAATATTCCAAAAATGAAACACAAAATGACAAAAGCAAGAAACAAAATGACAAATGAGACAAGTGACACAAAACAAACAAAAAAGAGACAAAAAGTTACAAAGCGACAAAAACTGGACAAATGACAAAAACGAGACGAAAAATTGCACAAGTGATACAAACAAGACCAAAAATGACAAAAGCAAGAAACAAAACAACAAAAAATTAGACATAAAACACAAATGAGACAAAAAGGAAAACAAAACAACAAAAACATGAGACAATAGATACAAAATGACAAAAGTGAGAAAAAAATGACAAAAGTAGACAAATAACACAAAACAAAACAAAACAGACAAAAAAGGGACAAAAAAGTTAACAAGCGACAAAAAATGGACAAATGACAAAAATTAGACAAAAAAAACAGCAAAAAAAGATAAAATATGACAAAAATGAGACACAAAACAACAAAAGAACAATCTAGTATTTTTGCTTTCTGATCCAAACAACTTGTCATGGTCTAGAAATGATTTTAAATTTATAGTTTTACTAATTTACAATCTGCAGTTAATGTCTTCTCTGTAATTTTTCCACTTTGAGGGCCGGATTGGACCCTCTGGAGGACCGCTTTTGGACCACGGGCCTCATGTTGGACACCCCTGGTTTAGACATTTCACTTCAGAGCTCTTTTCTAGTGGCTGTTTCCTGGTTTTTCCTGCGGCTGAACGCTGTAAAACTGGGATGTGACTCCATGTTTTCCAGGCCTCCCACTCCCCCTCACTACTGCATTCCTCTTCACTGTATGGAGTCCAGATTTGGGAAGCTTCTCTCTTCGCCTCGTGCATTTCCTCTCTTTCTGCTGATGTCTGGACTGTGAGCGTCTCTGGTCTTTTTTTCTGACCCGAGTGTTGAGAGGAAACTTTCTCTGCGGCTGTATTTAAGTTCGAGCTAAAACAGCAGCCCTGCATGTCGGAAATGATGAGAATAAATGTGGTCTTAGTGAGTGTTTTCCGTACGGTTTCAGAGGCGTCGACGCTCTCAGACTGACACTAAACGCTCCTGTTTGGCTGTGAACGCGGGTCTACCTGCACCCACACAATGTAAAGAGTTGGATTAACGTCTCTCTGCTAGCTCAGAAATCTGTCACCACCCCATAAATCCACCCTCAGCGAGAGGCGGCGAACAGAACAAAGCCGAGCAGGTTTTATATGGGAAATGCCTTCGCTCTGCAACCTGTTATCTCCTCAGCCCATCCTTTCTGATCTGAATGCCGTGCGATATTCTCTGTATGTTTCACTTTTCCTGTTTCCTGAAAAACTTCATTCAGACATAGAGCTGCACAATTGATCAAAATTAATCACGATAAATAATTAAACATGCTAAATGGAGTTATTTCTGTTTAGCATGTAGAAAACTGTAAATGAAGTCACATGGTTCCAGCTTGGCATTAGAAGTCCTTATTTCCCCCTTTGAAGAATTATTTCTGGTTCCTGTCTGCTGCAATAAGTGATCAGGGAGACTGGAGGCTTGTCTGTGATGCATTTAAGGAACATCTGTAGATTGCCCTACTTATCACGAAGCAGATTTTAAACAAGTGAGGCATTTTATGTATGATTTTATTTCTGTTTTGCTCACGAGATGCACTGAATTCAAATGAAGAAGTTTATTTTTAGTCTTATTTTGACAAAGACTCTGCATAATTACAATAAATATCAGTTTACAGGAGATTTTTTTTACAGTTTTATGGTAACTCTAGTTTAAAAGTGGTTAACATTACATATGTGACATTTTCTGATTTTTTTTCACATTTCTTTATATTGAATTACATCAATTTATGAATTAAAACAGCGCTATACTTTATGGGAGGTAATACAGGAGTCTTTTAACGTACTGTTTGCAGATTCACCAGAAAGTGATCGCTGTTTTAAATCTCAAAGGTTTCTAGCCAACAACTCTTTTAAACTTGGTCTGATAAACGACGTGTTTCTTCTTATTCCTCGTGCAGTTAATCATTTGTTTTCTTTATATTAGTGTGTTCTACAGCCCAACAAATACTTGATTTAACAGTTTGATATTAATATTGTGGAGTAAAAAAAAATCCAAAAAAGCTCAGTCAGTTGTTATTTATTTGATCCCATAAACTTTTTTTTTGCAGAGTACCCCTTAAAATCGAACACAATTTGGAGCATTTTTGTATTTTGCAGGTGAAAAATCAACTTAACCTCCACTTTTTTTTTGTATTTCCAGTCTCTACAGAATGATGTGTAGATAATCAGACAGCATCAGCCGGGATGCTGGGCTGCTTTATTTCAGTTTTGATGGCGCTGTCTGTACTTATCCACCATTTTACCGTGGTAGCTTTCGATCATAGAGGTCGTTCATGAAGCAGCAGATTCTACAACCAAACACACAAATCTATCTTCTGCTAATATCAGCTTCCATTCAGGCGTTCCAGTTGCCGGTTCAGCTGCAGTGATCGAGTTTCTCCCCATTATCACAGGTTGATTTGATGACTAGCTCCTGAACCAACTGTGAAACGCTGATAATGCCACTCTTCATTTTTTATCCAGCTGCTGATGGTGTTTTCATATTTCTATTCCACGCCTCCTTCAGTGCAGGATTCAGTGATTCTTCCTCCACTTGAGCTGCCTTTAAAAGCCTCTCTGACGGTACCAGCGCTGAGGTTTTCCTGCTATCAAAGCCGCTCTCCTGGCACTGAGAAACGGCGTATTGACTCAGGCCCGTGGAGTGAGTGGGATTAGTGTTTGCTCTAAAAGATAGGCCTGTTTTGCTAATGACTGAGCACATTTACTTAGCGCTTGTCAAACACGTCTCATACGGCCGGCAGATTGACTCAGGTCACTCAACCCTTTGTCATCATCAGAGCTGTAGACCCACAGATGTGCTTCAACACGAACAATATGAGGTTATTTTCTCCTTTTAACGAGCACTGGAGTGTTTCTGTTCTCTGAGTGTTTAATTATATCGTATTTATGGAGAGTATAGTCGGTAAATAATAGTAATAATAATAATAATGATAGAGTCAGACACTTCCTGTTTGAGATTTAAATTCTGAATAACGGCGCAACAACAGCAACAAAAAAAACTAGTTATTCCAAATCTGAATTTTTACTGTTGATATGCAGGTGTGTGTTGTAGTTTTAATTGTAAAAAGGAGCTTTTTTTTTTTTTTAATCTTCACAGAATATTTTTTAAATTGATTTAATTGCCTTTAGGGAATATTTGGACGTCTCTGTGACTAATATTTGTAAGCCAGAAAATGCTTGTTTTGCAGAAAAGCAGTCAAAAAACCCATTTGTCAGGAGATAAAATCCTCATGTGCATAATCTAGAACCAGGAAAATGCAGTGTTTGACATTTTGCATGATAAAATATTCATTTAACTCGTCTTTTTTTTAAAAATAATAAATGATTTAACTGATTATCATGATCTGTTTTGGTTGTTTCTGTCAGAATGGTGGGTTTTTTGAAGGCTGTGATCCTTTTGGAGGCTGTAGTTTATGGAGTAGGTGTACTGAAATCACATTGTAAATTCAATGTAAACTTACTTATCTTTGTCTTGGATTGATGAATAACAATAAGAAGTATCAGCAGCGTTGGACTGGAGGTGAAACATCTCATCCTGCAGCTTCTCACACTTTGAAACGCCTCCTCCAGAACCATCAGTTCCTCTGAGAACACGTCAGATCTGGGTTCTATTCCTGGATTCATCTGTAAATCAAATGTGTTGACCCATAAAAAGCTTCAGACTGAGTCACTCCTCTGCTCTGTGAAGTCAGACCTTAAAGTGAGAGAAGCTGTGACATCATGAAGGAGTGAAGCTTGTAAATGTTGGTACAAACCAATAAAACATGTTTAATAGCAGATAGACTCTTTCTGTCTCCTCCCTGCTTATTCACTGCTGCCAGTGTGAAATAATTAACCAGATTATTAGATTTTATGAGACAGCAGGGCTTTGTTTTCTTTATAGTATTAATGAATGTTCTACAGCCCAACAAATGCCTGATTTAACAGTTTTTTATCTTTTATATTTTGGAGTAAAAACATTCAAAAAGCTCAGTCAGTTGTTATTTATTTAATCCCATAAACATTTTTTTTGCCTTAAAATCAAACATAATTTGGACCATTTTTGCATTTTGCAAAATTAACTCAGCTACCACTTTTTTTTGTATTTATTTTTGTATATATTCTGTATTTCCAGCATGTGCAGAATGATGTGTTTGCAGGATGTCCAAAAAAGTCTGACATCGTTTCGCAGCCCAATAATTTTGGCAATTCTTGTTGAAATAACCTCAAATTTTCACAGAATGTACAGAAACGGATCAAGATTTCATATTCACTCCCAAAGAGAATATGGAATCTGCTCACACAGCATGCCTTCAATGCAGAATTTGGAAAAACTTCACCAACTGACAAACCAGTTTGGACCTGGTACCAAAAGTGTAGAGAGGAAGGCTGCTTGTGCAGGGCTGAAGGATCTGGTAGAGCATCATCCACATCAGTGAACGGCACGGCTCAACCAGAAAACAGAACAAAAATAAAACATTAAATATAAACTCTTGCTCCGTTTCTATACATTCTGTGAAAATTTGAGGTCTTTTCAACAAGAATTGCCAAAATTATTGGGCTGTGAAATGATGTCAGATTTCTTTTGGGAGACTGTGTTTAATAAGCTAACATCAGCCAGGATATGGAGCTGCTTTATTTCACTTTGGATCGAGCTTTCTGCACCTTCTGATGGCAGAGGTCATTCATGATGCAGCAGATTGTCCAACCGAACACACACACGTGTTTTCTGCTAATATCAGCTTTATTCAGGCGTTCTAGTTGTTCTCGTTTAGCTGCAATGACCGAGTTCCTCACATTCAGACGTATCGATGGAAAGGCCTCTGAGTGAAACCACACCCAGCTCTGCAGTGCTGCAATGTGCTGGCAGCAGTTCAGTGTGTGTGTGTGTGTGTGTGTGTGTGTGTGTGTGTGTGTGTGTGTGTGTGTGTGTGTGTGTGTGTGTGTGTGTGTGTGTGTGTGTGTGTGTGTGTGTCTGTGTCTGTGTCTGTGTCTGTGTCTGTGTCTGTGTCTGTGTCTGTGTGTGTGTGTGTGTGTGTGTGTGTGTGTGTGTGTGTGTGTGTGTGTGTGTGTGTGTGTGTGTGTGTGTGTGTGTGTGTGTGTGTGTGTGTGTGTTCTTGTACTTGCACTTGCTACATTGTGAGAACCATTTTCTGCATTTAACTATCAAAGTGAGGACATTTTTACAAAGTGAGGACATTCTGGCCGGTCCTCACTTTGAAACAGCCATGTTTGAGGGTGAAGACTTGTTTTTAGAGAACAGGTATGAATTGAGGTTTGGTTAGGGTAAGGATTAAGTTTAGGCAATCAGTTGTGATGGTTAAGGTTAGGGTAAGGCTCTAGGAAATGCATTACGCCTATGGATGTCCTCACTAAGATAGAAGTACAAACATGTGTGTGTGCGCATCGATATGATGCTGGTCCAGTTGACCCTGTCTGTCTGTTTCTGGTTGATCTGTGCAGCAGGTTCAGGTTTAGATCAGGGAAATTCCACTAAAATTCAAAGAGGTCCAGTCAGAGAAACTTTATTCAAGCAAAGCTCCAGAACATCATCATGTCTCAGTTTTGTGCACATTTTGAACTCACATTAAACTGATAAAGATAAACCTTTATTAATCATACAGTGGGGGAATTTATAGTGTGAACATGTGACCTAAAAACAAACCATCCATAAGGACTGTTGATGCTGCACTGATTCTTCCAGATGTGGAATTTCTGATATTGCACAAACTCGTAAAAAAAACCCAACGTATTGCACAAATCTGTGGAGTGAAAAACACTGAGATTGCACAGATTTCTTTGCATATATTCCCGATGATTGATCCTAAAAATTCCAATCTATTCCTCTGCTGTGTGAAACCTGCAAACATGCACACTGAGGAGCTTGCAGTTGTCATTTGGGGATTCCAGACTGATCATTTTCAGCTCTACTTGTTAGTTCTTTTCCAGATTTGTCTCCACTGAGGCTCTTTCCGTGCTTCATTACCGTGGTTTGTTCCGCTGCTCGGTCTGATGTTTGACTGAACAATCGGGTTTTGTTCGTTGATGTGATTCTGGAGCAGCTCCAGCGCTGAACTGTGGGCCGAGTGGAAGGAACGACCAAACATCAGCTCCTCCTGCTGATCCTGCAGAAGATCTGAGGATCTAACGAAGGCTGGAGGAGACGTGTTCAGATCTGAGCCGTCTGTCTGCAGCTTTTTAGCGCTCGTGTTCCTCATAACGTTGTTTTATTTTTGCAGAGAAGTTACCGTTGTCGCTTTGGTCTACCTACGTCTGCCTTCAGTATATTACACAGAAAAATCATGAGAGCTGAGTCGTGATGCAGTGCTGGTAGCCGTTAATCCATGTCTTCCTCTGTGGTATTTTCACTCGTGAGTTCATGTATTTGTGTTTATATTTTTGCGTATCGGGTTCTCTCACTTTTCCTCATTCGATCTCTCTCCTCTGTTCCTCTTCTTGTGGGAATCCCCCTTTTTCATTGATTCTGCTGCCGGCGTCATGATCGCATCCACAGATGAAAGTAGAGAGATGAAACCTGAAGCCGGTCGCTGCCTTTTCTACCATCAAACATTCACAGATAATGAAAGCAGGAAGTTCAGCTCTGGACCTCATTATGAGACAGAATCATCACAGCAGCTGTTCACCATCCATCATCTGCATCTTCTAAAAGACAAAAAACAGTTTGACAGCTTTTAATAAGATCAAGTTCAACCAATAAACTATGCAGAGGAATTAGCTTTCTCTCTGCAGTTAAAGGTGTTTTTAACCATTTAAAACTGGAAACGGAAGAAAAATTAACCTATAACTCTTAAAGTGAACCTTAAACTGAATTTCCACGATTAAACTGCTTTCATAAAGCATGAATGAATTACTTTCATCTAAATTAACAAACTTGAGTTGAGATAAGTTAAATCACTTAATGCACTTATTTTCTTCATTTGGAGCCAACATAGTTTAATAAATTGAGTTAACTTAATTTGTTCAGGTTTATTCAACTCATTTCCTAAGAGTTGATCCAATGTTTTTCAGTATAGTTGGTCCAACTTAATTCAGATTGGTCAAATAAAGTTAAATAAATCAGGTTTCATTCATTGGAACTGAAATGCGTAGAGAAAGACATTTAATTATGTGGAAATTCATCACATGATTTTTTTAAGGTTTATTCAAAGCACGTTCATTTTAAGAACAGAATTGAAGTAATGTAACCCTCAGTACCAAATAAAGCAACCAGCTTGGTATCAAGGATGGAAGAAACACAGTTCAAAAGCAAAGAGTTGACAACAAATTAAATTACCCAGAACACAGTAGGAAGCTGTTAACAACACAAAATAGTTCCAGAATAAACAATAAAAAAGCACAACAATAAAATCAATCTAAGGGCGTAGTCCTTCACTTTTTATTGTTTTCAAAGCTGTGAAATCATTTCTGTAAACTACAGGGTCTCATAGTGCTGCTTCCCAGAATATCAAACCACTTTCATTAAAATACATCCACTTGAATTTTTGTGTTGAACCGGCTAAAGCAGAAGTTTGAGTTTAAATTAAACACGTTATGTTGATACAGCATTATTATATAAAGGTACTGCATCAAACACGTATAAATCTGTAGAAATTAGATTCTCCTTCTTTCCACCGTGCGTTTAATGAGGCGATGGGAGCAGGTCTACTTCTGCTTATTGTTAAACATGTTGAAAATGAAAAAGAATGCAAGTTATCCATTTATTCACCAGCTCTGTTAAGTTAGACGTTTCTTCCTGCTGTTACTGATATTTTTTTATTCCTGTAGATAAAATCAATGCTGGGAATTATCAGTATACTTCCTTAGTTTTGCTTCTCTAACAAAGTTCTTGATTTTAAAGTAACTTTTTCTACATGAACTAAGGAAATCACCAGTTTGCCTCCTGAACATCCTGATGCAGCCACTCTGAAGGCTACAGCTGATCTTTCTTTCAGTCTTTCTGCCTCCTGCTCGGTGTTTCCTCCCTCTCAGAGCCTCTCATTTAGCTCATCTCATTACCACCACCAAACACTGCTCCATTGTTTACCCCGAGCGTCCCAGTAAAGCTGAAACTAGAATCTCTGCGGTCCCGTCTGTGGTTCAGCCGCTCTTTGTGCCCCTTTAGCTTTGAGGAAATTAGTTTCTGCTGCTCGTTGGTGCACGTTAACCCTTTTCTCACACTTAAGGAAGCCGAGCGCTCTGACATAACGCCGGGTCAAGAGTTCAGTTCAGGAAAAGTTTTTTTCTTTGAACTTGTCGCATGGCAGAAAGAACAGGGATAATGAGGCGAACGACTGGAGAACAGAGCCGACACTGTGCTCCAGTGTGAGAAATGACATTGCGTCAAAGGCATCTTGACAATGTTTGAAATAAATCCTGTAAGGCAGCTGTGCTTCACTGAAAAGGAAGGGGCCTCTGCTCCAAACAGTCACCCACACCGACCGAACAAGAATGTGGTCCGGCTTCTTTTTGGTGGAATGCAGAACGGCAGACCTGGACTCAGAACGTCCCCGTTTCAGGGTTTGACCTGAAGTAGTTGAACCATAATCTGGAGGAAGTTCTCCCAAACAGGCTGCAGAAGCTGTTTCCTCAGATCAGATTTACCTCTAAGAAACTCTTTTAGTGTTGTCTCACCTGTTTAAGTCTTCTATCAGCTGCACCAGGAGAAAACAACAGATTAAATGTAAAAGGAAATGAGACGTTAATGCTGTAATTTAAAAAAAATATGAGAAGAAACATTAGAAACCAGACAAACATGAAGCAAACATGGATGGAATTTTAAATGAAGCGGTTACCTGAGGTGTTTTAAAACTCCTTGTTTTATCACAACAGTGGATGATCTGCTGCAGGGAGAATCCTGGCCCACAGAGTTTAGATATTAAGATAAGATATGAATGAAATGCCATTAATATAGATTAAAAATGGATGATATTTAATCGAGATCATTCCACAGCAACTCTGTGATTAATCCAATTAACCATTTTAATCATTTGACAGCACTATTTTTAACTTTTGAACCAAAAATGAATCCTATCAGAGCTGCAGAATCAGTTTTTCCATCATGCATGAAGCAGCTGCTTTCTAACACGTTTTCTGCTTGATTTTAAAATGTTCTAATGTCTCCGTAGGCTGTATACCAGCACATTAACTTTTATTCCAGAGCTCGGCGTCTTGTGATCCTGAACTTGTGGGACTGTGTGTGTTGGTTTCCAGGCGTGTTGGGATGTCGCCTCCCTGCTTGTGGCCACATGTGGAGCTCAGCCCCGCCATCAGCAGCTCTAATTTTAGCCGTAAACGTGCCGTACGTGAACACGTGACGGATGCTTCTCCCTCGGTCCGCAGGAGTAGATTCGGTTTGTCTTATCAGCATCTTGTGTGGGTGTGTTTGTGTTGATGGAGCGGATGAGCAACCTTCAGTTTACCTTCAGAGCTCCCCTCTGCTCCTGCTGACTGATAAGACAGACGCTCAGGTTTTATGCTCCACAGCTAGTTTCACTTTGAGTCCGTCTTTATCTGGTCTGCATTCATGAAAGCAGTTTTTATCTTGATGGTAAAGGTGGGTCGTGCAGTTTGAGTATTTTTACATGTTCAGATAACTCGTGAAGCTTTTCTATCATCACACGGCTGTAAATCTGTAAATCTTCACCTGATGAGCAAATGATGTCAGTCTGAGCCTATAAACAGAGACTGTATGGTTCAGGTTAGCAGTAATTAGCTAAAACTGGGTATTGATGAGAAACAGCAGGTTTAAATCTCTGCTGCCTTCT
This sequence comes from Acanthochromis polyacanthus, assembly GCF_021347895.1. Lineage (NCBI taxonomy): Eukaryota > Metazoa > Chordata > Actinopteri > Pomacentridae > Acanthochromis > Acanthochromis polyacanthus. The sequence continues at coordinate 1,295,234 of NC_067114.1, read as the reverse complement.
ATGATTGTTTTTATCACTTCAAATTACATTTTAAAGTTTTGTTGTGACTTTTTTCTTTGCCAGGATTTGCTCTTATTTATGTTTCCTCTTTCTTTGGTTCCCTTTTGAAATGTAGGAGTATCGGTGTAACTGATTTTTAGAGCACACGAGACAGAAAACGTCTTTTATTTATAGATTTATTAGAAGTATAGAAGGATCCTGTAGAGCTAAGGATCTTCTGTCAAAGTCTCTCCTGATAGATTTCCTCCAGACGTTGGAGATCTTCTCCAGTGATCCTGGATTCAGTTTACTTCCATGTTGAGGATGCTCTCCACTTCTTCTCCTCTTTAAAACCACAGTTCTCTGCCTGCTCTTCTGTTTTCTGTCTCACTGTGTTTTCTGGACCTTTTCATTCTGTTTTCCTTCCGCCTCTTCTGTTCTGTGTCTGTGTTGTCGAGTTATTCCGGTCTGAAAGTGTGTTTCTGAAGCGTGTTAACCCTCAGACTGCAGGTGAAACGGAACAGCTGATATCTGCTCGTGTTTGTTTTTTGTTCGCTGGTATCTGAGAGAAAGTGAGAGTGAAGTCAGTAGAAACACAAATACATCCAGGATCAGATGCCAGAGGGAATTAGTCGGAGGAAGCTGACCACACACGTCTTCATGGCAGATAAGGAATGACTGAACACCAGCAAACATGCTGCCGCCCACAGAAGGAGAACAAACCGGCGTTTCCTCACAGAAACCATGGATCTGGCTAGAGGATCTGGAAATGATGACCAGAGTTTAGCTTTGAAGCTGTAAAACAAATGTGTAAAATGTGGCAGAGAAGAAGCTGGATAATAGATGTTAAATACCTGAATACTGTAAAACCTGTTAAAAGTGACAATAAGGACAAAAAGGTGCAGTAAAGCAGCAATTTTATGGTCGCAAATTTCTGTTAACATTAGGTGTTTTTGTTGAATATGTTTTACACAGTTTTGTCCGGTTTACATTTAGATTTTACTTTTTTATTTTTATTTTGCAGGCACCATATAAATTCATCCGTTCTTTTCTGTTAATTTACGAGATATTATCTGTAATTTACCAAAACACATTTTTTAAATAAGGGAAATATCTGTAAAATATCGTGTAAAACGGTGTAAACCTTGATAGTCAAAACGTTGTCAAAGAATGAATTACCATTTTTAGTACAAGTGGGTTTTTTATGTCGACATAATTTTTTTTGTGTGATTTTTCTAGATATTACTTTTAATTTACCAAAAGAGAGAAATCTGTACATAACAGTTTAAAAAGATTTTCTCTTTACTTTGCGTTTTTCAATCCCTAAAATATATTAAAGCATACTTAAACATAATATCTTCTTTTTTTCTCAAATAATGCCAAATATCTGTAAAATAATATCAAATGCTGTAAAAATGTTAATCTTTTTAACATTTTCAGCACAGACCTTTAATATGGACGTTATTTATAGTTAGTTTTACACCATTTACATGTAAATTAATTCTTTTTTCTGTGATTTTATCAGTTAACAAAACACGGAAATCTGTAAATTACCACTAAATATGTTTTTGAATCCATTTTTTAGAGTGTAGTTGTTGCTCTTTAAACTTCACATTTAATAATTCAGGTTCTTGCTTTCAGATCCTCTTTGACGTTGAAGGTTCTCAGTGTTTGTTGAGAACTTTTTCCTCTCCTCAGGGTTTCTGAATATTTTGCTGAAGCTGTCGTTTAAAACGAGCAACAAAAACACAGACGGAGCTTTAATCTTTGTGGATGAACCTGATTCTCTGTGCTTCTCATCGTCACTCTGATGTTAAAGTTACAGCGAACATTAACGTCTCCTCCGTTGGTTAACATGGATCAGATCATCTAAAGGTGTTCTTTACCTTTCAGATGTTTATCAGTGAAGTCCACATATACGTGTTCTGCTGTATTTGGTTTGTTGTCTTTACTGCATCCCATAATTTCCTGGATAAAACGGTCTCCCTTTTCCGTCCAGTCAGAGCTCAGCCTGAGGACAAACCGTCTTCTTCTGGGGTTCATGTCTACAGTTCAGGGACCAGCCTGGGAATGAGTTTCTAATTTGGAGTTGTGGTGAAGTTTGTGATTTGCTTCAGTCTGAGGGGTCTTTTCTCATTTATGAACGCAGCTTTTTCCCACTCATCGTCTCTGATTTGAGGAGATTTATGTTCTATGAGATGTCTCTGATGGCCGACGAGTCCTGGAGATTATTTTTCTATTACGGCCGGCTTTCATCTCCGTCGCTGTGACTCATGTCCGCTTCCTCCTGACTAACAGGAGGCTTTCTGATCAAAAGGCCGCTGCTTTTTCTAATCGGGTTCTTCTTGCTTTCTTTCTCCATGTTCATCTCTCTCATACACATACATGTAAGGCAGCCTGCAGAGGACTGTTGGGAAGGAAGCTTTGGCCTTCTAGAGCAGAGCTGGATGCCAGATTGGTTGAATTTGTGTGAATTGTTGTGATGGCAACATGGCATATTCCTGGAGACACTGATTGATTTGATTAAACAATTTGACCAAAAGCAAAACTAAACCTCATTTCTTCTGGGTCGTTTTGTCTCATCACTTCAGTCGCTGCTAATACATTTATTATACTGTCAGCTGGTGTGTTTTTATTGTAAATTATGTCATTTTTGACATCTAATTCTAAATGCAGCTCTGATAAAAGGTTTTGTCAAGATGAGAAATGTCAGACAACCAGTGGAAACTTCACACAAACATCCAGAAGGTCTGATGGTTTTCACCTGGAGGCTGTAGTATGAGTAAAGTTAGCCCTGATTAAAAACTAGCAGCATGGGTGTATTGATTAGACCCTCCAGAAAAACGCGATTATGCGATCGCATGAATTCCCGCATTAATCACCAAAATGCCGCTGATTATGCAGGGGTCAATTATTTCCCAAAAGGCCGCATAATCCCCGCAAGAATCTCACATTTCCACGAAAAACAGAGAAATATGCGAGTCCCGCTTGATTTCACAATTTCCGCATAAAATGAGAAAACTATAACCGATATAAATGGAGTTGTGAGTTTTTATGTGACGCCCGGCCTGACGTCATCAGTTCATTCACACACACACTAGAAGCACGAGCTGATGCAGAGCGGCGCCAGTGTTGCCAACTTAGCGACTTTCTCGCGAAATCTAGCGACTTTCCAAAGCGTTCTAGCGACTTTTTTTGTCAAAAGCGACGAGCCACAACTCTAACGACTTTTTCTGCCGTTTTGGAGACTCTGATAGGAAACCTCAGATCATTCTGCAGTTACTGTCCTCAACAAGCAGCAGGTGCTGCTGTGAGCTCCTCCCAAAGCACAGGCTGTCAGTCCAGTAACCCCACAGCAGACCCAGTGTCTGATTAGAGGAAATATCCCTCCGCGGCCAGACGGCAGGTGAATCGCGCATATTTTTTCATATTTCCCAACTATTCGCATTCTTTGCAACTTTCCGCAATTTCCCCGCATAAAATGGCATAAAAACCCGCATATTTATTCACATAATCAAGGATTTGGAGGGTCTAATTGATGAGCACACAGAGGGAGTCAGGATGAACCGATATGGTGACTGCAGCTGAAATAGTTGCCAAACAAATGTGCTGAGGTTTCTGTGAGTTCCTTGAAGCCAGACTTACATCCTGACGTCTTTACAGCTGATTTCACTGGACCATCAGATCTGCTCCCAGAGGACTTTAGGGGGAGTGACGGTGGACTTGTGTGGAATCATGGAGGACAGAAGGACTGTTTACACAAAGCTTTCAACGCCTGAATCAATCAGTCACAGAACATAACACATGCATTTAATGTTCAATGTGAAATAACAGGAAGTGGGATAAAAAGGACAAAACCGTGCAGAATGTCGTGTTCGAGTTCTTCCACAATGTGTGACAGTAAAATTACCCCCTGACACAGTTTTGCTGCATCTAAACCAGTTAAGATATAGTTATTTTATAAATATTTGCTATTATTCTCAGTGTTTACAGTCAGAGTTCCGTCTATGTCAGAACTCTGGTGAAAACATAAACAAATCCGTTCCGTCCATCACGATATCCATCAGTTCTTCATAAAGTCATGAATACCAACGACTTTCACGCATGTATGAATCATTTTACTAGAAGATAACAGAATATGTCGCTCAGTTTTTACAACATGAGTGTTTTATTCTGTCTAATTTCACTTCCATGGAGACGGCTTTCCTTTTCTTAAAGCATCAGAAGAGTCTGACTTACACTGGGAGCCATAATGAAGGTAAAAAGTGAGTGAATGTAGCACAATCCAAGATGGAGAACAACCAGAGAATGGAAACAAAGACGTCTGATAGCGCCTCTATCACACTTTCACACTTTTTTTATGAGTGTAATCTATTTTTATGTATTTATCTTTGACAGTGTAGCTTAAAGGGTACACTGAAGGCAACATTTTAAAAGATTAAAAGTCACACCAGATCCATCTTTTCACTAATTTCCCCTAAAACCTTGAGAAAGTGCTGCTGATCGGGCCTCCTACACCTTCTGTTGGGAAGATTTCAGGTTTACATTTAAAGATTTTACCACTCTGATGATCCTCTGGTTTTTGAGTAAATCTATCGGATGGTTGCCATGACACAAATACGCACGACGAGGAAGAAGTTTAACAGCTGGTCAAACCTTTAACTTGTCTGCTAATTTCCTTTCTGGCTAAATATTTGCAGAGTGATCATCACTGCAGCCTCAGCTGTTGGTTTTGTTTGTTAATGTTTGCGTTCTGAGGCGGTAAGGTGATGAAAATGACGATCATTGTAGCGTTGCTGCTGTAAGCATCTAACCATGAGGAGTATGTTTGCATACAGAGCAGTTAGAGCCAGAAGGTCAAACTCATCTTAGCTCAGGTTCCACATTCAGGACCGGACCAGCATGATAACCTGTAAATAACCACAACTCCTCATGGTTCCTTTGTCTTAGTGCTGAAATGTTCACATTAAAAGAATTATCTTTTTACTGAACATCTTGAAAAATATGTTTAGTTTCATCAGCATTCATCCTCAGTTTATCATTTCCACAGTACAACTTCCAGATCACAGTGTCTACAAAGGAACACAACATTTAGTCACCTGGACCTGAACCAGAGAGGATTTTACTTTATAAAAGACAACAAAAACCAGACAAAATATGACAAAAATGAGACACAAAACAAAACAAAAAAATATACGAATGACACAAAACAAAACAAAAAACAAATAATTAGACAAAGAAGTTATAAAGCAACAAAAAAGGACAAAAGCGTACAAAAAACACACAAATGACACAAACAACACAAAAAAAGACAAAAAAGGAACAGAATGACAAAAAACAGAACACAAGCAAGTGAGGCAAAAAAGCCACAAACAATAAATAAAGAAAAACACAAAATGACAACAATAAGCCAAAAAACCCCACAAATGAGACAAAAACGACAAACAAAACAACGAACAATAAAAATAGGACAAGAAAACATCAAAAACGAGAGAAATATTGAAGAATGAGACACAAAATGACAAAAGAACAATGAATTCAGTCCAACGTTATCCAGCGAGTTTCACTGGATTTTGGTTGGGTTTTATTTCGTGAATGTTCTTAAGAAACATTTTTTAACATTTCCTTTTTTTTCCACCAAAAATGTTCAAAGATTTCACAGAAATGTTGAAAATGTGGACATCAGAAGTTTCACTGTGAAAATAAATATTTTTTCCACATTTTCAAACCTTAAATTGAGTCAGTTTTGACCAGCAGGACAACAGAAGGGTTAGAGAACCACAGCGACCACCGTCCAGTCCGACCACAGCAGCCTGAGGTGTGATTAAGGAGTCCTGGTTCTGAAGGAGCCTCTGGAGGACGTTTTCTGCCCACTCTGGACTGAACCATGACACACGCTGGTTGTTGCTGACTTCCTGTCCGAGGCTGCGGTGGATGAGTCGTCTCTGAGGAGGATATGATCCACGGACCTTCTCTGAGTCACACACAACAATTTGTCCGAGTAATTTTCTCTGTCGGAGGAGGAATGCAGAACATTCGGGGACACTTTCCTAAATCAGTTTGCCGTCAGAAGAATGCTGTTTTCTATCTCTGAAATCCACACAAAGCGTTTCTCTGTGCGGTCACATGACCTCCAAACACAACCGCGGCGTGGAAATTCATCTGCAGCCCCTGAGCGGTTGATGACTTGCTGAAAGATAATCCCTTTGTGGGTTAAATCAAGCGCTCTTTTGTCTCTGCTCTCCATCTGAGGGCCGAGCGTGACCCCTCCATTCATCTGAAGCCACACTCTGTTTTCCTGTTTTCTCTCCTCTGACATCGTCCTGGAGAGGAGCTGTTATGAAGTCACCCTCACATCATTAAAGAACGTTTGTCTCTGCGCTGCATGAGTCAGATCGTACAGAGGCTCAGAACCTGATTACTGCACCTCACATAGAAACATTTCAGCTTCTGTGCTCCAAAGTCTAAATTATTTCCTAGAAATGAGCAACTGCCAGCTTCAGTTTTTTAGTATCATTTTGTCTTTTCATTATATGCTGCTCATCTAAACCTTTATTTTTTGGTAAACTGTATTCAGCATTAATTTAATATATCAGGAGACACATTTAATTATTAAGTATCATCCATCTCAGTTTCATCAACATTCATCCTCAGTTTATCAGTTCCACATTACAACTTCTACAAAGGAACACAACATTTAGTCATCTGGAACTGAACCAGAGAGGATTTAACTTTATAAAAGACAAAAGACCTCAAAAACCAGACAAAATATTACAAAAATGATACGCAATATGACAAAAAATGAGACACACAGCGCGAAACAAAAGAAAAAGTTGGACAAAAAAGTTAGAAAACGACAAAAAATGGACAAACAAAACAAAAAATGACAAAAGCATGAAACAAAATGCCAAAAACATGAGACAGACCACAAAAGTTAGTCAAAAAACAACAAAAACAAGACAAGGTATTACAAAAAGGAGACACAAAATGATCAAAACAAGTTTCGCTGGATTTTTTGTTTTTTCTTGATTTTCTTGTGAATGTTCTTCAGAAACATTTTTTTCCAACAAAAAATGTTCAGAAGTTTCCAAAAATGTTGAAAATGTGGACATCAGACGTTTCACTGTGATAATACATTTTTTAATCACATTTTCAAACTTTAAAACGGGTCAGTTTAACACCAGGGTTCACTAAAGCGAATGTTTTACTCCTGAAAGCATCCCATCATCCTCGTGGCATCCGTCTGTCTGGACGACTTTGACCGAGTTCTTTACACCCAGAACAGCCTGGCAGCGTCTCCAGTCTGTCACTGGTTCAGCCTGTGGTCTGAAGCCAACAATAATGTAGTTAACCTCGTGGAAGGACCGGAGTGGTGAACGTCACGTCCGTACAAACACGACTAACGCTGTCCCTTTGTGAGCGTTCAGGGTAAGACATCCTCCCTCAGACACTCGTGAGCTACAGATCTGTTTATTATTCGCTTCACCCCAACCTCTGCTGCCTCAGAATAACTCCTGACAGAGAACACATTTGCATTGTTGTGGGTGGTTTGTGTCGGCGGAAGGAGCAGAAAGTGCCGTTAAATAATTTGAGAACCAGTTGAGATGATAGCTGGACTAAGAAGCGCTCTGCTTTAAACCTTCTGCAGCAGATCAGGTAGAAGTTGATGTTTTTGTGAGTTACTTCAAGTCGTTCTGTTCCTCATTAGAAAGTCTCTCAGATGATCTAAACCAGGGGTGTCAAACATGCGGCCGGTACTTTTTTCCACTAAAACAGAAACAGAAACTTCAACTCTGGGTTAACAACTGGTTTTCTGAAGGAGTTAGTTCTGTTTTCAAAACTGTTCCCTTTTTGAACAAAGAATTAACTTCTTTAGAATACCAGTTGTTAACCTGGAGTTAGAATCCATAATTTTGCACTGTGATATGTGTCAGGCAGCTGAATTAAAGACTTTAAGTAAACATTCTTGAAAACACAAACACCAAATGTGAACACATGTTCTTTATTACATGAGGCAAATCAAATATAAGTGAGGATTAATGTTGATCAGTCTCAGCTTTCCATGGGTGTATAGTGTTTCTATAATCGCGCTGGCAGTGTCGTTCTATTTTGAAAAATGCTTATGCAGATATCAAAACGGCCAGAAAGTGCAGTTAAATAATTTGAGAACCAGTTGAGATGAGAGCTGGACTAAGAAGCGCTCTGCTTTAAACCTTCTGCAGCAGATCAGGTAGAAGTTGATGTTTTTGTGAGTTACTTCAAGTCGCTCTGTTCGTCATTAGAAAGTCTCTCAGATGATCTAAACCAGGGGTGTCAAACATGCGGCCGGTACTTTTTTCCACTAAAACAGAGGAACCATGAGGACTTGTGGTTATTTATAGGTTCTTATTCTGTGGTTTTTCTGGTTCTGAATGTGGCCCCTGGTCTAAATGAGTTTGACCCCTGATCTAAGGCCGCTCTGACTCTTTATATTCCTAGAAGTGATAATCTAATCACAGCTGGCTCTAACAAGTACTCTTTTCATTTTATTTTTTTGCATTTTTTAACTTGTATTAGAAGGAATGTCGGTTGGAACTGTCGTCTTCTGTTGAGTTTTATGGCTGTTGATATGGAGTTAGCCAAGTTTAGAAAGCGCCGGCTGTAAAAACGTCCGTTTAAACGATGCATCTTCCTTACACAGACCAGGTGGACGAATGCTCGGTGCTCCGACATAAATCAGCTCTCTGTGTTTGAGTCCTTCCACATCCTGCTTCCTGCCGGCCCAACGCAAAATGTTGAATGTTAGCAAAAAGCTGACATATCTGATATCTGGCTGCTCTGACCCGGGTTCCTCTCGCTGAAGGCTGCTCGGTTTTTATTGGCCGTCCGTTCAGGAAGTTCTTACTGGTGTCGGTCCGTCCTCGTCTGACCTGCAGCTCCTGAACCTTCAGGTTAGTCGGTTCAGCGGCGGATGGAGACTTGAACAGAGAAGCAGCTCTTGTGGGAATCTCAAACACATCAGGTCTCATATTTTACATCCCACATCACCATTCCTCAGTGTGACCCGGTGTGCCCTTCCTTTGTTCGGACAGCAGCGTTGAATCGGTTTTTCCACAGTGGCTGCTGCCTATTTAATGATTTGTTCAGCTCCGTGAGTCATAAATGAAGGGTGACTTCATAGCAGTGATCCGGTGGTTTAAAGAGACCAAAGTGACTCCAGCAAGATGATTCCCAAAAACATCTCCATGGTATAAAACACTTTCACATTAACCTTCACATTAGAGCAGAAAAACGTTGGAAAAACTTTCATATTGCAACCAAAAAACACAAACTGTCACCAGATCACTTGAAAACTAAAAGACTCGATCCTGCTCGAACAATCAGAGTGATTTTTAGGGAAGAACATCTGCATCAGAAATAAAATATAGTTTCCAAACGGTCATCTTTATCATCTGGTATCCGACAGAAACAGGATTTTATTGTGGATGATGTTCTGATCTGGATTTGTGCCTCTCATTAACCCTCCTGCTGTCCTCATTTACAGCCACCAAAAATATTGTTTCCTTGTCTGAATAAAATCCCAAAATTCAGCAAAAAAATCCCCAAATTTCTGAAAATTTGCAAAACCTTCAGGAAGAAAATTACAATAATTCCTTAAATGTTTCATTTTTTAAAAAATCCCCAAAATTTGGCAAGAAAATTCTTGTAAATATTTTCAAAAAATGAGCAAAAATCTTCAAAAAATCCTGAAAATATCTAAAGTGATTACATATATCAGTTAAACTTCTATTTTCTTTAAGAACATTCACAAAAAAAATCAACCAAAATCCAGTGAATTGAACATAAAAAAAACATTAGTTTTTTTCCTTTAACAAAAATGTCTGCAGATACATCCCGTGGACTCCAGAAGTTTCTCATAGATTGACTCATTAGCTAATCACGGCCCACCCTGCAACAAATGGTGCATTTGAATTTGAATTGAATTTCTTCATCTATGGATGAACTTCTCGACTGTCCAGTTCCAAATCTGTGCTTCAGGATCAACCTGGAGCTCCACGGCAATGCGTACTGACTCGGCGTTGCGTACTGACTCGGCGTTGGGTACTGATTCGATGTTGCGTACTGACTCGGCGTTGGGTACTGACTCGATGTTGCATAGTGACTCGATGTTGCATAGTGACTCGGCGTTGGGTACTGACTCGGCGTTGGGTACTGACTCGGCGTTGGGTACTGACTCGGCGTTGCGTACTGACTCGGCGTTGCGTACTGACTCGGCGTTGCGTACTGACTCGGTGTTGCGTACTGACTCGGCATTGTGTACTGACTTGGCATTGCGTACTGACTTGGGTACTGACTCGGCGTTGCGTACTGACTCGGCGTTGCGTACTGACTCGGCGTTGGGTACTGACTCGGCGTTGGGTACTGACTCGGCGTTGGGTACTGACTCGGCGTTGCGTACTGACTTGATGTTGCGTACTGACATGGAGCGTTGCGTACTGACTCGGCGTTGGGTACTGACTCGATGTTGCGTACTGACATGGAGCGTTGCGTACTGACTCGGAGCATTGCGTACTGACTCGGCGTTGCGTTTTGACTCGGCGTTGCGTTTTGACTCGGCGTTGCGTTTTGACTCGGCGTTGCGTTTTGACTCGGCGTTGCGTACTGACTCGGCGTTGCGTACTGACTCGGCGTTGCGTACTGACTCGGCGTTGGGTACTGACTCGGCGTTGGGTACTGACTCGGCGTTGCGTACTGACTCGGCGTTGCGTACTGACTCGGCGTTGCGTACTGACTCGACGTTGCGCACTGACTCGACGTTGCGCACTGACTCGGCGTTGGGTACTGACTCGGCGTTGCGTACTGACTCGGGGCGTTGGGTACTGACTTGGCGTTGGGTACTGACTCGGCGTTGGGTACTGACTCGATGTTGCGTACTGACATGGAGCGTTGCGTACTGACTCGGCGTTGGGTACTGACTCGATGTTGCGTACTGACATGGAGCGTTGCGTACTGACTCGGAGCATTGCGTACTGACTCGGCGTTGCGTTTTGACTCGGCGTTGCGTTTTGACTCGGCGTTGCGTACTGACTCGGCGTTGCGTACTGACTCGGCGTTGCGTACTGACTCGGCGTTGCGTACTGACTCGACGTTGCGCACTGACTCGGCGTTGGGTACTGACTCGGCGTTGGGTACTGACTCGGCGTTGCGTACTGACTCGACGTTGCGCACTGACTCGACGTTGCGCACTGACTCGACGTTGCGCACTGACTCGGCGTTGGGCACTGACTCGGCGTTGCGTACTGACTCGGCGTTGCGTACTGACTTGGCGTTGCGTACTGACTTGGCGTTGCGTACTGACTTGGCGTTGCGTACTGATTTGGCGTTGGATACTGACTCGACGTTGGGTACTGAGTCGACTTGGCGTTGCGTACTGACTCGGCGTTGCGCACTGACTCGACGTTGGGTACTGACTCGACTTGGCGTTGCATACTGACTTGGCGTTGCGTACTGACTTGACTTGGCGTTGCGTACTGACTTGACTTGGCGTTGCGTACTGACTTGACTTGGCGTTGCGTACTGACTCGGCGTCGCGTACTGACTCGGCGTCGTGTACTGACTCGGCGTCGTGTACTGACTCGGTGTTGTGTACTGACTCGGTGTTGTGTACTGACTTGGCGTCGCGTACTGACTTGGCGTCGCGTACTGACTCGGCGTCGCGTACTGACTCGGCGTCGCGTACTGACTCGGCGTTGCGTACTGACTCGGCGTTGCGTACTGACTTGACTTGGCGTTGCGTACTGACTTGACTTGGCGTCGCGTACTGACTCGGCGTCGCGTACTGACTCGGCGTCGCGTACTGACTCGGCGTCGTGTACTGACTCGGTGTTGTGTACTGACTTGGCGTCGCGTACTGACTCGGCGTTGCGTACTGACTCGGCGTTGCGTACTGATTCGGCGTTGCGTACTGACTCGGCGTTGCGTACTGACTCGGCGTTGCGTACTGATTCGGCGTTGCGTACTGACTCGGCGTTGCGTACTGATTCGGCGTTGCGTACTGACTCGGCGTTGCGTACTGACTCAGCGTTGCGTACTGACTTGACTTGGCGTTGCGTACTGACTTCACTTGGCGTTGCGTACTGACTCGGCGTCGCGTACTGACTCGGCGTCGCGTACTGACTCGGCGTCGCGTACTGACTTGACTCGGCGTCGCGTACTGACTTGACTCGGCGTCGCGTACTGACTTGACTTGGCGTCGCGTACTGACTTGACTTGGCGTCGCGTACTGACTTGACTTGGCGTTGCGTACTGACTTGACTTGGCGTTGTGTACTGACTTGGCGTTGCGTACTGACTCGGTGTTGTGTACTGACTTGGCGTTGCGTACTGACTTGACTTGGCGTTGCGTACTGACTTGACTTGGCGTTGTGTACTGACTTGGCGTTGCGTACTGACTCGGTGTTGTGTACTGACTTGGCGTTGCGTACTGACTTGACTTGGCGTTGCGTACTGACTTGACTTGGCGTTGTGTACTGACTTGGCGTTGCGTACTGACTCGGTGTTGTGTACTGACTTGGCGTTGCGTACTGACTTGACTTGGCGTCGCGTACTGACTCGGCGTTGCGTACTGACTCGGCGTTGCGTACTGATTCGGCGTTGGGTACTGACTCGGCGTTGCGTACTGACTCGGCGTTGCGTACTGACTCGACGTTGCGCACTGACTCGACGTTGCGCACTGACTCGGCGTTGGGTACTGACTCGGCGTTGCGTACTGACTCGGGGCGTTGGGTACTGACTTGGCGTTGGGTACTGACTCGGCGTTGCGTACTGACTCGGCGTTGCGTACTGACTCGACGTTGCGCACTGACTCGACGTTGCGCACTGACTCGACGTTGCGCACTGACTCGGCGTTGGGTACTGACTCGGCGTTGCGTACTGACTCGGGGCGTTGGGTACTGACTTGGCGTTGGGTACTGACTCGGCGTTGGGTACTGACTCGATGTTGCGTACTGACATGGAGCGTTGCGTACTGACTCGGCGTTGGGTACTGACTCGATGTTGCGTACTGACATGGAGCGTTGCGTACTGACTCGGAGCATTGCGTACTGACTCGGCGTTGCGTTTTGACTCGGCGTTGCGTTTTGACTCGGCGTTGCGTACTGACTCGGCGTTGCGTACTGACTCGGCGTTGCGTACTGACTCGACGTTGCGCACTGACTCGGCGTTGGGTACTGACTCGGCGTTGGGTACTGACTCGGCGTTGCGTACTGACTCGACGTTGCGCACTGACTCGACGTTGCGCACTGACTCGACGTTGCGCACTGACTCGGCGTTGGGTACTGACTCGGCGTTGCGTACTGACTTGGCGTTGCGTACTGACTTGGCGTTGCGTACTGACTTGGCGTTGCGTACTGATTTGGCGTTGGATACTGACTCGACGTTGGGTACTGAGTCGACTTGGCGTTGCGTACTGACTCGGCGTTGCGCACTGACTCGACGTTGGGTACTGACTCGACTTGGCGTTGCGTACTGACTTGACTTGGCGTCGCGTACTGACTCGGCGTCGCGTACTGACTCGGCGTCGCGTACTGACTCGGCGTCGTGTACTGACTCGGTGTTGTGTACTGACTTGGCGTCGCGTACTGACTCGGCGTTGCGTACTGACTCGGCGTTGCGTACTGATTCGGCGTTGCGTACTGACTCGGCGTTGCGTACTGACTCGGCGTTGCGTACTGATTCGGCGTTGCGTACTGACTCGGCGTTGCGTACTGACTCAGCGTTGCGTACTGACTTGACTTGGCGTTGCGTACTGACTTCACTTGGCGTTGCGTACTGACTCGGCGTCGCGTACTGACTCGGCGTCGCGTACTGACTTGACTCGGCGTCGCGTACTGACTTGACTCGGCGTCGCGTACTGACTTGACTTGGCGTTGCGTACCGACTTGACTTGGCGTTGTGTACTGACTTGGCGTTGCGTACTGACTCGGTGTTGTTTACTGACTTGGCGTTGCGTACTGACTTGACTTGGCGTTGCGTACTGACTTGACTTGGCGTTGTGTACTGACTCGGCGTTGCGTACTGACTCGGTGTTGTGTACTGACTTGGTGTTGCGTACTGACTTGACTTGGCGTTGCGTACTGACTTGACTTGGCGTTGTGTACTGACTTGGCGTTGCGTACTGACTCGGTGTTGTGTACTGACTTGGCGTTGCGTACTGACTCGGTGTTGTGTACTGACTTGGCGTTGCGTACTGACTTGACTTGGCGTCGCGTACTGACTCGGCGTTGCGTACTGACTCGGCGTTGCGTACTGACTCGGCGTTGCGTACTGACTCGGCGTTGCGTACTGATTCGGCGTTGCGTACTGATTCGGCGTTGCGTACTGATTCGGCGTTGCGTACTGATTCGGCGTTGCGTACTGACTCGGCGTTGCATACTGACTCAGCGTTGCGTACTGACTTGACTTGGCGTTGCGTACTGACTTGACTTGGCGTTGCGTACTGACTCGGCGTCGCGTACTGACTCGGCGTCGCGTACTGACTCGGCGTCGCGTACTGACTTGACTCGGCGTCGCGTACTGACTTGACTTGGCGTCGCGTACTGACTTGACTTGGCGTCGCGTACTGACTTGACTTGGCGTCGCGTACTGACTTGACTTGGCGTCGCGTACTGACTTGACTTGGCATTGCGTACTGACTCGGTGTTGTGTACTGACTTGGCGTTGCGTACTGACTCGGTGTTGTGTACTGACTTGGCGTCGCGTACTGACTCGGTGTCGCGTACTGACTTGACTTGGCGTTGCGTACTGACTCGGCGTCGCGTACTGACTCGGCGTCGCGTACTGCCTCGGTGTCGCGTACTGACTCGGCGTCGCGTACTGACTCGGCGTCGCGTACTGACTCGGCGTCGCGTACTGACTCGGCGTCGCGTACTGACTTGGCGGTAGTTTGGGTGTTGGTGCAGGGCGGGTCAGGGAGGGCTGTTCCCCCGTCGCAGGACTCGGACGGCTCGGAGTGATTCACTGAGGAATTTGTTTACTTGTGGTGGAGCTACAAATAACTGCAGGGTTTATATTGGGTGAAAAACTGCTTCCCCTCCAGGCAGCCGTACAGCATAAACAGAGCAGCGAGGGGAAATACTGGAGCGTCTTATTAAAGCACAACCACTACACATGTTCCACACGGCCACATGGATCCCATTACTCACCCAGCCGGAGCTTTTTCCATCAGGCCTGCTTCATCCTCACTCTGGCAATTTGACTTTAATAGATCCTATGAACATGTTATAAATCTGTCTCAGACTGACGCTGTTTGAAACTTTGTAAGAGGAAAAGCTTTCAGGATAATGTTTGGATGGATGCCGACGTCTCCGTTTGTCTGACCCGTTGACTCGTTATCCACACCTACAGTCACTTCTAGCACTGACCTGTGTGTGTGAGATGTGCAGCATGTTTCCAGTGTGTATTTGTTCTAATCCAACCACGTCTTCCTCTTTTTCCTCTCAGGCGTTTGGGAATGCGAAGACGGCACACAACAACAACTCCAGTCGCTTTGGGAAGTTCATCCAGGTGAACTACCAGGAGAGCGGCACCGTCAGAGGGTGAGGAAGCTCAGAGACATGCTCTTTTTATTTGATTTTATTAAAAAAAGGTATTTTTGAAGTTACTCATTTGTGCTGCACTCTTTGCAGAGCTTATGTGGAGAAATACCTCCTGGAGAAGTCGAGACTCGTCTATCAAGAGCACAATGAGCGGTGAGCAGAAAATAAACAGAATGCATCCGTTAGAGAGCAGGAAACTCCTACACTGCTGGGAAATGCATTTAATGATGAACTTATGGATCAAATTAGCATGATAAATACACAGGTAGCTGTGAAAAGCAGTACAGCCAGTAACATTTAACAGATCATGTTTGGAAACCGGATGATGTTTCAGGCACCGAGTCTGCACAAAATGTCACCAAAGAGTCCATCTGTTGTTGGTACTTTTAGCTCAGTCTTCTCTGCACTTTTCTCCAAACTTTATACTTGCTGTTGAGTCACTGAATAAAATAAGTGGAGTTTGAATTTTGCCAGAATGTACATGTGTGTGGGTTGAACTGGGAGAGCTGGGTGTTTTCCAGACTGAGTCATGGAGTGGATTCGGCTCTAAGTGGGTCTGACTCTAATGTGTCGGTGTGGGAAGGGTCGACCTGGCTGTGGGGGGGCTCACGGTGGAGTGGAGCTCTTATAGAGATGGATTGCTGACTAAAGGCCAGTAGAAGCTGGTGTGTGCATTCGAAGAAGACAGCTGCTGCCCTCAGCCTTTCGCCTGCAGCTCCACGCCGTCAGAGAAACCGTGAACGACACGAACAGACGGAGACACCTGAGCTGGCACAGCTCTGTGACTGGAACAAGTAGTGGACTGTTGGTGACAGAAAGTACTGGACTTTTACACTCTGCTGATCCAGACTTCAGTCATAAACTAACAGTTAATTTAGTGCATTTCCGTTTCTCGAACACATCAGTTAACCGTCATGCTATGTGTCCACTGGATGCGTTTTTCCTGCATATAGACGCGTTGCATCTGAAAGTCTCCTGCTTGGTGGGCGTGTACTTCTTCTCCAACTATCCTGGCCCTGATTGGACAAACGCATCGATTCGGGATCTGTCTGCTCCTGGATTTCAAGCCGGACCAACATGGCGGCTCAGTCGCAAAGTTTGTCTTTTATTACGAAAACAGTTCAGCGAAAAGAAATTCTGAAAGCATTTGAGGAGAGAAATAATCTGTGCAGTATCGATCTATCTGAATCTGGATCGGTCCTGGTTTTAGTTCACCGACGGCTAGTTGAGACATTTGATGAAAGTTTCGCGATGCGTAGGACCTCCGCAGAGTCTACCTTATGCAAATGAGCTCCGGGGAGACGCACTGGATCGCAGCTGGAAACACACTGCAACCGGACCAGCATGCAACGCTGTGCGTTTCACATAGACAATGAATGGGATGCAGGAAATTTGTGGATCTAGTGGACACGTACCTTCAGAATCTGGTGGCTGGACTTTGCATTCCAAGTTTATGTTTTAGGGAGGTGTTGCACAAATCAAATGAAACTTCACGTATTAATTGTGGAATGATTTGGACTGTTTTGTTAGCGAGTGCTAGCCTAGCTGCGCTAGACCCATGCTCTGAAGACACAAGGGTCTAGGAACGCTCGACAGGGAGGGAAGCGGGCTAAAAGGTCTATGAAATCACTCTGCAGCAATTGGGTAGGTATACAACCAATCAACGCAACGAATAGGCTGACGTAGTTCCTAGAGCGCCGGCGGATTGTGGCTAAGTCCCATTAGCTTCCCAACCAGCGGAGCCAACTGGTATATTAAGGATTTGCCATATCCCGTCGGCATAAGTCCAAATACGTCTTTCTTCTCAATGAAACACTTCAGTGCCGTCCTTTGTTTATCTTTCAAGTTGAATTTTAGCTTCAAATCTTTAAGGGCTGTGGCCAAAGCCGAGTCCAAAGATAACTGTTTATTGTGCGCCGGTTGTTTCTGTCAGAATCGTCACGCCTCTGTCGTCACTTAGTTACGCCCGCCTTCTGACTCTACACTTCATGGTGATTGGTCCGGCCAGTTTTAGGAGAATCCAGCCTCGAGCCTTATGGAGGGTAACTAGACCCACCCTGGAAGAGAATTAAATTCGTTGCCGTGGGTTGTCTAGGCTAAGCGAGTGCATCTGAGTCAAAAATAAAAATGAATTTTGAAAAATTGCAGCATCTTTCATACAGTGCAACGACGACAAAGACGTCTAAAATAGTGTTCAGTTTTGTTTTGGACGTCATTTAGCTCTGACTGCATGTTGTTAAAACTCTGTGCTGCTGATTTGTGTCTGTACTGCTCTCTGCTCTTGACTTTACGTCGGCTGTGACTCCAGTTTCAGCTCTGCTTTCATCTCCACATACATTCCTCTGGTTTGAAACCGTCATGAACTCGTCGTTGCGTCGTGATGTTAAAATCTACATATGTTAGTATTTATGCAATGAAGTCACTGAATATCGCAGGAAAGAGCAGAACCAGAGCTGCTTTGTAATTCTGTTTATTGTACAGACTGAAGTGATTATGAAACTTCTTCAGAGTTTTATCTTTGCTAATTTCTAATAGTTGATACTGGTTGTTTCTGTGTTTGCTGACGAGTACCGTAGTCTGGTTGAGAAGTTGCATAAATTTATTCATTACTTGTAACATGTACTATGAGTGAAAATGTGCTAAAGTGAAAAATGCACCAAAAAGTGCTCAAATATACTGTAGTAGAAATATACAGTCGTAGATAACTGCAAAAGAAATTCTGCATAATTCTTATTAAAATGAGCAAAAAATAATCAGAATTTGCTTCTAATTCCAGCGTTTTTCCATTTCTAATCATCAGCTTTGATTGTCTGCTCGATCAAATGATTTCTTTCTTTCTTTCTTTTTCCAGAAACTACCACGTGTTTTACTACCTGCTGGCAGGAGCGAGTGAAGAAGAGAGGATCGCCTTTCACCTCAAGAAGCCTGAAGAATATCATTACCTCAGTCAGGTATCGATAAGCGTCTTATTTTAAAACAGAAATGAGATGGGCACATTATCCCGTCTGGTTTTGTCTTACACTAGCCGTGCTGTTTGTTTTCTGTGGTTTGTGGTGATTGGTAGAGCTGTGAATGTGTGTTTTGGTGTCTTCTGCGTGTCATAGTCCACAAACAGGAAGTCGGGACTCAAAGGATTCAGTGCTTTTTTATGAGACAACTGATGTGTTTTAATTTGTGTATGTTTGTTCGTTTGACTTTCCGTGGGCACAGCTGCATGTTTGTGGGTTTTCCTCACACTTTAGTCATCAGATGCTGTTTTTAGTCGTGCACTTTCTCATCCTCACCTCTAACAAACACACACAAGATGGAAAAAACGGTTCTGTGTGTGTCGGCCAAAAGGAAAACGGGCTTCACGTGAAAAAAATGTCCACAGACGTCAACAACACGACGCCTGTGGAATGTGGACGTTGTGTGAAGCTCGTCGTGTCTCCGTCTCCATGGCAACCAGCGACCCTCCTCCAAAATGCTTCCGCCTACGCAGCAGAGAGAGAGAGCAGGGAATTCCTTCCATTCCTCCCAGCCACTGATGTGCACATGCAAACACACGAGCACACATCCACATGCATTCACCCACAGCCTGCTCTTCTCTTTCTGTTCTCTGGAGTTTGAATAAATGAAAACATCGAGTCTCTCCTGCAGCAGCTGCAGCTCCTGCATGGATTTCACAACCTCAGAGTGGACTTGTTTACGAGCTCCGTAAACACGATGAACACGACTGAATTCATGTTTCACACCTTCCTCCTTAATCATTTTAGATTCTGCTTTGAGAACCACACCTGTGGTTTAGCATTTCTAACATGGCTCAGTGTTTCATTTAATTAACTGGCTGTGATTCAAAGCAAACCACAAGTTTTCAGGCTTTGCAGAGACTTAAAACTTTCTTTAGATACAGGAAAAAATGACATCCTTGACCCTCCGATTTCCAACAGTTTCTAGACGTTTTTTTGTGCCTGTGGCATTTTTATTAATCGTGGGCTCATTTTCCACACAGTATAAAGTCCTGCAGCTCTCAGCAAACAGCACAAGCAGAACTAGAAGCAGAGAGAAGTCAGGATCACACCTGATCACAAAAGAAGAAAAAGCCAAAGTTGAATTTCTTTGGTTTTTAAAATGTGAAAAATCTGGAATCAAATGACTGTCCTTTGTCCAGATACTTGGATAGATTTTTAATTTAGCTTCCATTTGTCTCCTCTCTGCTCTGTGGAAACACAGCCTGCAGTTCAACTGAAACATCTCAGTATTTCTGTCCCCTGACTGTCGGTCGAAGCTTTGTGGTTTTACCAATGAGTGCCGAGTTTTTAGTTTTTTACAGAATTCTGTTAGACCAAAGGATTTATTTTCAGCTGAGACGTGTAGAATAAAGTGATTCTAATGAAATCACATCACAGATGAGAAGTTCAATGACCGTCAAAAAACTGAGCTGAGGTGGTGCGTTTAAGGACACCTTGGCTGAGTCTAGTTTTTTGAAGAAACATCCAGCAGACACAAACATGAACAGACAGAGCATTAAAAGAATCACATGAATCTTGTACTTCATTTTTAGCTGCAGATTATGAAATCTCAGATTCTGCCTCCTGGCATTTTACAGTGGATCTTGCTAACGAACTGGAACACTATGCACTGCAGTAACTAAGTTATAAATCGTGGTTTTGGTTTTACTGTCTTTTCTGAATGGATGGAAATCAATGGTTTCCTGAGAGATGGAAAATAAATCCTAAAAATTCCTGGTTTGCTGTAATAAAAAGTAAAACTAATCCGTCATCTGTGGAGCTTTAATTTGCACGTCTGCTTCATGTCTTCAGCTTCATTCCACCTGGATGTGTTCAGTCATAACCGAGTGTCTGTGAATGCTTCATCTGTCATCAGTGTCTACGAGCTTTTAAATGCCGTCTGACTTGATATCTGTCTGCGTCTAACAGCTCGTCCTTCCATCGCTGTCCATAAATCCATGCTGATGTTTGACTGTCTAGTTTTTGGAATGCTGCTGTCTAACCCTGATCCTCGCCTCCTGTAAACTCTGCCTTAACGTTTCCAGATGACAAAGACAAGCCGCCAACAGCACTGGGACAGTTACTGTGACAGTGAACCGGTCAGTATCTGTGCTTCTGTGTGTCCGTGTCCTCCTCCACACGTCACCTGAGGTTTTCTGTGCTCGGCTGCACACTCCCTCCGCCTCCTTCCCCTCGCCGCTCGCTCTGCTGCTTTTGGGATGTTTCCTGGTTTGGTTTTTGTAGTGTTTGTTTTATCTGTGTTTGTTTTTGCTTTCCCCTGTTGTGCTGCTCCTCTGAGTTCTGGTGGTATGTCTAGTCATGTCCTGTAGCTGCTCTCATCCTTTCTGATCAGTGACCGGTGCAGCGTTTCTGCATCCTCCATCCTGAAGTCCAGAAAAACACGGGTCATTGTGTGTTAAATCCATTTATAGCATGAATTATGTTTACATTATCATCTAATAAAGACCCCCTCAGCGGATGTGATTCTGATCAGGTTCTGCAGCAGAAACTCTGGAGGAGGTCAGTGATCATAAAGGGTTCTTTTGTTGTGGTTTGTGTTGGGATTTTTTGCTGTGTGTGGTTATTATGGAACAATGCATTTTTGATTAATCTGGTAATTTCCCCCTACTCTCTAGGTAAGTATTTTTGAATAATATTACTGTAAGATGCACATTGGAGTTGAAATATGCTCCGGTTGTAGTCAACCATCAGATGGAAAAAATCAGGATTTTCTCTTCAGATTAATTCAGTTTTCTCTGCCTGCTCACCTTGTTAGCTTAAATGAATTATAAACCAACATAGCAACCTTCTGTTTGCACCACATTAGGTCATGTTAACCTTCTTATTTTATACAGACCAACCATAGACTGTATATAAAGATGGACGTAGCATCTGGCTCCAAAAATGAAGCCCACCCGGAAGTGTCAAAAACTTGCAATATCACGCCGTCCGCTAGGGTTGGCTCCAAAAAGCTTTTTCTCCATAGACCCCAATTCATTTTTGGAAAAAATAAAATTTGATAGACTGATGTTCTACAGCTCAGGATTTTTTTCCCGTTAGTTTTCATGGTCAAAATGAGAGATCAGGTGGCCGATCTTAAAATAAATCAATACTGAATTTTAAATAAATCGTTAAAGTTGGCGGAGCCAGGGGGCGTGGCTATACTTGATTGACAGCAACAGAAGCCTCTGCGGTAAAATGTGGGCGGGATAAGAGAGTCCTCAGCCAATCCTGCCCCTAGTTGCTCTCCGGTCCAGCCTGTTTGATGACGCTTTTTACGTCACTGGCTCCAAAAAATCCAAAACGGCGACCAGGAAGTATCAAAATCCGGGCTTCATTTTCTCGGCGTTGAAACCAACGGGTGACGTCACGGTTAGTTTACGCCTGAGACCAACATGTACCGACACATCTTCATATGATTTCTAAACAGTGAACTATATCAGCTGGTAATCTCAGCACCAGAGCAGGAACAGAACTAAATAAATGTTCTAGATTGAGCTGAGATGTGCTAGTTGCTGTCGCTTAAGTCTTTGGCCACAAAATGCAGCCAAACTGAAGATTTCTTTGACATTTTGTTAATTAGTTTAGATTGAATATTGAATAAATATTAAATAAGTTGGAGCCAGCAGTCAGAATGAGGATGGACCACTTCAAAACTGTCAAAAAACGGGGGTGCTCTCAGGTAGTCTGTTCCTCCTACAGCCAGAAATGACAGATTAATCCTTAATGACTGTTGATGTAGCGCATTTTTACTAATAAAAGTACCACTGAGATTATTCAAACAGTAAGAATTTGGTCAGATGAGAGCTCATCAGCCAGTCAGTGTGATGATACACCCCTAAAATGATCTGCTCAGTACAGCCCCTGTAGGAGAACCTGCTAGTTTATTATATGAATATATTATGATGATTTTTTAATGTCATTTAGTGTAATTTCTAAAACATTTGCAACATCTGGCCTCCTTTTCACTACGCTGACAGTTTTCACTAGAAAAAGGTCTGAGCTTGAATAAGCAATGCAAGTTTTTTAGAAAATAACTGCGTCTCTTCCCGCTGTGGCAGTGCGACACCAGAGTCACCAGCAGGTCAGCAAGAGTTCCTGCCATGAGAAGGAGGCACGTTGGTGGAAGTGTGAGCCTCATGTTTGGAGTGTTTGTGTTTCTGAGGCCTCGCTATGTGATAATTATGGCAGCCGTAGTGGAATGGGCCCATAAAGCCGACAGCAGAGCTCACATTACGGAGTGAAAAACTGTGGAGTTACATCAAAGCATGAGCTGCTCGTCTGGGAAAAGCGTCTCCTGTCGTAAACAACCCATCCAGATCCGGATTCATCCAGATTTTTGCTCCTTATTATTTGTGCATTTGGTTGATATGTAATATTTCTCGTATTAAATGTGCAGAATTGTAATGCTTTATTTAGTTTTTGCAGATCTGCAGCTGTTATGTGCTCAGATAACTGTAAACTCCTCCTGTGTCTCCTCTCTGCTAGCTTATCCCATCATTCATAAATCGCTGCTCTCCTCGGCTTGCCAGGTTTCTGTGGATCAGTTTGGAGTCCAGATTTTCCACTTCTGCTGCAGCAGCTACTGTTGGTTCTGCTCATCAGGCTGCAGTGTTGTTGTTTAGCTGGAGCTCCTTAATGATAGCTTATTTTGGAATGACTCATTCATTTTGTCTACTTCAGGCAACTCCGCTGTTTGTTTCAGCTGCAGAGTAAACTGAAAAACTATTTTAAGCGTTTTTGCGAGACGGTCTGTAAACATTAAGAACATGAAGGCTCTGTATATGTCAACAGTAAGTCCTTTAAAACCTCATCCTAACTTGTCATTAGCTCTTTCTGGCTTCCAGGCCGCTGTGTTGTAACGGCTGCTGCAGGCCTGATAACACCAGCGCTGCTTTTTATTCCAGGACTGCTTCACTGTGGAAGGAGAGGACCTGAAGCATGACTTTGAGAGGCTTCAGCTGGCCATGGAGATGGTGGGATTCCTCCCTGCCACACGGAAACAGTAAGTTGTAGACAAATGAGGTGAAGGAAACACTCTGAGCCCCAAAACTGGCTTTGGTGGAGAGTTTAGTTTCTTTCAACTGTAGGACCACACAATGCTAACAGAAGAAATGATCAACAGCACTCACCCCTAGAACCCACCGGCAGGTTAGAAAGACACATTATCATAAGATATACTTATGTCTATATAAAACTACATCGTCTGCAAAGAAGTTTACTTTTCAAGAGTTTTAATACTCTGCCAGACAACTTTGGATTAAAACCGATTAAACAATATATTTACACATATAAATATATAAGTTCCACCATTTGTCAGAGTTAGAATCTGTACAAACAGAAAAGATCATCAGATTTTGTCCTCTGACAGTCCTGCAGCTACCCGTTTGTTGTTTCATCAAAAAGCCAGAACCAAATGTAAGCTTAACTTCAAGCATTAAAAAATTCACCAAGAATAAACTTTGTAGTATCTAGACTATGTTAAAACAAAAAGATCTGCTTTTCTTGCTGTAACTATAAAGCTATAATCGACCACAGAAATTCAGGAACTCTTCAGGTTAAGTGGACTGATTGGCAGAAAAGTGACATGTTTGGAGGCAAATTAAAAATAGATAAGTCGTATAAAACTGTAGGATGTGGAGTGGCTATTTTTTCCCAATATTGGTACCTTCTTTAGGCACTTTATAGGTTGATTTTTAATATTTCTTTTCAATCCTTGTAACATATAATTGAAGAAACTGATGATTTGTTACATTATAACTTTGTTCTGTTGCACATGAGACATTTTTGAGTTCTCTCTACTGTGGTTGTGCTGTTTCCATAGAGGTGCAGGACTTTATATTTCACTGAAAAATTAGCAAAGAAAACACCCAGAAAGTGGTTGGTGTTCAGAGAGTAAAATCCTCCCCACTGGTGTGTTTACTTTAGAAAATAAGAAAGTGTTGCTCACAGTGCAGAGCTAGCTTCATAAATATCCATAAATACATTACGTCATTAGCTTGTGCTCATCACTGGTTCACAGAGAAAGTTCACGTCCTGTGCACGCTGACCCTGTTGGCCTCTGTAGCTTCCAGCCATCATCTCTGCCAGTCCTCTAATGTGATTATTCCAATCAAATCTTCACTAATAACATCAGAGGATTCCACTGATTGGTAGTAACTGGAGCTCAGACGGTTCAGACGGCGTCTTTCAAATGTTCCTTGAACGTTCTTTAGGATCTTCTCTCTGCTGTCGGCCATCCTCCACCTGGGCAACATCCGCTACAAGAAGAAGACATACAGGGACGACTCCATAGACATCTGTAACCCGGAGGAGCTGCCCGTCGTCTCAGAGCTACTGGAGGTAATGAAAAGTGATGCTGCTGACAGTTTATAGCCACATATCTTCTTCATTTTTGTTTCTATTGAGTCATGATCATGATCCCCCTGCTTAGTGTTCTGCTGTTCAGAATCCACCCAGAACGAAATCATTTAAAAACAGTTTAAAAACAAAGCTTCTTGTTTCTGTAGAATAAGTCTGAAATCGTGTCGTCACAGGTCAAAGAAGAGATGCTGTTTGAAGCTCTGACCACGAGGAAGACGGTTACTGTGGGAGAGAAGCTGATTGTTCCCTACAAACTGGCCGAGGTGAGACTGCAACTACATCCCAGCTTTACAAATTAAAGTACAGTCATCCCTCGCCATGTCACGGTTCACTTTTCACCGTCTCACTGTATCGCGGATCTTTTGCTATATCACAGAATTTTGCGGTATTTAGATGTTCTTATATGTTTATTACTGTGAGGAGATGCATTGAAGAACAACTGGAGAAAGGAAATCTTCCTTTTATGCACTCTGCAACTGCCAGATGCTTTTATTTTGACACACAGGGAGCAGCAGGAAGTGATGAAACGCACGTCACATCACGGTCCTGACAACAGAACACTGAACCAAACTAACCAGGCTGACTGAACCACAAAAACACAATAAAACACAAACACCACTAACACTGGAACACGAACATGAACCACAATAATGACTTTAAACCCCAACACCCCCAACTCCCATGATGCATTGCAGCACAACAGTTCAGTCACAGACCGGCTCTGACATCGCTGCATTATTTTAATTAGCTTTGTGGTAAAATTAGTATTTTCTAGCCTAAAAAAATTCACAACAATATCAAAAATATATATAAATAATAACAATTAAAGCATATTTAGAGAATATTTAAATATGTTTAAATATGTAGCATCTAGCGCTGGGCCCTGATTGGGCCTCCTCTGTCTCCTGTTCAGCAGCATTCTGCATCTGGGCTCCGTTTCACAGACGTCTGATCGCTGCATAGTGCTGCTCTGAGGTGTGAGGAGGGTTTATAAAGCCTTTAAATCTATAGAAATAATAAAATAAATATGGTCACTACTTCACGTATTTTCGTCTGGATCGTAACCCCGCCACCATAACAGCTTCATTGTGCCTTAATGTTGATCCTCTAAGCCTCTGCAGCTCTACTAGAGGGATGATCACCATTTTTCAGGATATATTCTCTCGTTTGGTGCTTTGATTTTGACGTCGGTCCAGAAACTCCTCCATGTGCTCAGTGAGGCTGAAGTCTGGTGAGTCATAGTTTTAATCACAGCTTCCAGGGACCCCTCAGGTCTTATGAAGAGACAAACTGTCATTTTTGAAGAGATCGTTCCCATGAAGAT
This sequence comes from Acanthochromis polyacanthus, assembly GCF_021347895.1. Taxonomy (NCBI): domain Eukaryota; kingdom Metazoa; phylum Chordata; class Actinopteri; family Pomacentridae; genus Acanthochromis; species Acanthochromis polyacanthus. The sequence goes on along the minus strand of NC_067114.1, from coordinate 1,269,004 downwards.
CGAAATATTGACTCAGAACAACTTTGATTCACAAACTCTTCCCTCCCACTGGATTCCCTCACTTTAGAAGTCAAGCCACTTTTTTCCTTCATTTAGTCACTCTACTGTTGCTTTAAATGCAGCAAAGCCACAAAATAGAAGTAAAGTTATCTGAATCTGAAAATACAGTTCCTATTCGAGTCCCTGAAAATCTGCTTTCTCCATTTAGTTCTTCCCGGGTCTGATACAAACAGAGATTTTTTTTTTTTAATGACAGATTTCTGTGATGATGACGTTTGTGTTTGTGCATCATTCAGGGTTAAGGAATTGTTTTAGTTTAGCAGAGTGTGTTCAAAATAAGTACACAGTGATAACTCCATGTATTTTAGTCCCTCTCTAGTTGTTGATTAAAACCCTAAAAACTCGTCTCTGTGGATCAGAATCACACATTTAGACAGGAACAGATTCCTGCCTTAGATGGTTTAGATGTGAGCTTACACTGCTGCTTTCTCTCCTCCTACCTTTCATCATTTTCAAACACTGTGATGTTGGAGTAATTCAGCCGCACATGTTCGAACCAGGGCTGCACAGTGGTCTAGTGGTTAGCACTTTGGCCTTGCAGCAAGAAGATCCCCGGTTCAAATCCCGGTCTGGGCCTGGGATCTTTCTGCATGGAGTTTGCATGTTCTCCCTGTGCATGCGTGGGTTTTCTCCGGGTACTCCGGCTTCCTCCCACAGTCCAAAAACATGCTGAGGTTAACTGGTTGCTCTAAATTGTCCGTAGGTGTGAATGTGAGTGTGATTGTGTGTCTGTATATGTAGCCCTGTGACAGACTGGTGACCTGTCCAGGGTGTCCCCTGCCTTCACCAGAGTCAGCTGGGATAGACTCCAGCACCCCCCATGACCCTAGTGAGGATGAAGCGGTGGATAGAGAATGGATGGATGGATGGATGGATGGATGTTGGAACCAGAGATGGATTCTAAATAAACATGATGATCCAGAAAGTCCTACTCTGTGAGCTGATTGGATTAGTTTGTTTAGTGTTTGTTATTTATGAAACCCTGGAAGCTTGAATCTGTGTTTTTGATATTGTTGTCGACTTCAAGGTGGAATTCCTTAACCATGGTGTTGACTACTTAGTTTGTGTCCTCTGGCATTCTAACCCACCAAATATATGCGTTAGCAAGGCAAAAAACTGGATTTTCACCCTTGATTTGTTGCAAACTCACTGCTGAACCAGGAAGCTTTGAACTTTAATCGGTGGTCCACATGTTTAGTTGTTTGGCAGACTTTCAGATGCTTGGATATGTTCATGTTTGAGACTCTCCTCATGTGAGTAAAGACACTTTGTGAGTTCGGTAATCGCACTCCAGTCGCTGCTCTTCAGTCTGTTTACGGGTCAGTTTGCAGCAGTGCCGGATCCTTTTCTCTGCAGCTTCTGGCCACACATGAACACATCTACAAACACAGCGAGTCCTCCAGCCTGTTTAGAGAGCAGCGGAGGTATTTCAGGCCCCTCTCCAGCTTTCATTGGGACCTCTGCTCTGAAAACAAACAGACGTCACGCTCTGCAGACGAGTTTTCTGAAAGACCAGAAGAAACAACACAGAAACACAGTTAAATGTCAATCTGGATCACGTTTGCGCTGCACACAGGTTTTATTAACTCTACTGTGAACTGGGTTGCATAATTTTCTTGCTTTTTACTGCACAAATGTTAGAGATGATCTGAGCAGTGCTTTACGGCGGTCCCTCCCAGTGGAAGGCGACACGTTCCACATTCCCACCACAACAGGCTCACGGTGTCCTGCTGGATATTTAGGAGTCTCTTCATATGAACAAACAGTGATTGTTTTGGGAGCACACTGGGTGGTCTCTGGGTAAATATTGGTCCAACAGTCTCAACAATCTCATTGCCTGCTAACTGAAATCATACACTCCAAAACCTCCAAGAAATCACATCATTCTCTCAGGAGTTTCCTCCAGATAGTAAAAAGCTCCCAGTATGTCCAGAATAATATCAGTTCTGATGTGTAGAAGACGCGTTCGGTCCTAAGATGCTAAAAATATCCTGTTCATTAGTTAGAAAGAAGAGAATTTTAACTTTGGCTTTGTTTTCTTTCTGAAGTCTGTCCTCACCTTTTCTGCAGCGAGGTCGGATCTTTCCAGCGGATGCAGGAATTAGAGCGTTTTTCCTTCAATAATGTGACGAGGAAGCTTTTGTCAAATCTGTGTGTTTATGAAAGAAAACACAGCACTCATCCAGGACAGAACGGAGCTCTTCTTTCTCAGATACTGTGCAATATAAAGTTTATAATCATGATTCTAATGGAGACGTATGAAGTTAGCTTCTAAAGCCTCCAAATATTTAATGCTGCATAAATATCATCTGTGTCTTCCTGGCAGCTGAGCCTCATACAGGCTGTAGGTTCTCTATATACGGTCCCAGAGCTGATGTTTTCGTTAGAACTTCTCCAGCCTCATCCATCAGAACTTAGTTGTGTTGAGTTCTTTGTGGCGACTGTCAGATAAATTTAACCACAACAGAAAATGTTTCACATTTAGTCTAAAATGTTCCAAAACAACATCACTGACGGTCTAGACAGCAGAATGTTGAATGTCTAAATGTACACCTACAGCAACATTAATAATACTTCTCAGAATGTGGTAATAATAGTCCTGGTGTTACTGTCATACACATTTAGACACATTGCAGAACATTAGTTTTTGAAACAGTTTTATGCCCGTTTCAAAAACCAGAACTCCGTTGTAACTTCTCAGAAGGTAACTGGTCTAATTTAACAATAACAAATCCAAATTGTACGTCATAGTTTTAGTTTTCACTAAACATGGATAGTTGTTATTTATGAGCATATAATGCACCACAGATACGTAGCTATGAGCCTACCAGGCCTCAAAAGGACCAAAACCTGACAAAGATGAAGAGAAACCAAGACGAGACATTGATTTCCAGTTTTCAGAGAGCACTACACAGACTACCAGAAAGTTTGCTATCATGAATGAGGATATAAAACGACCAGTCGTGGCTTTTAAACACTGGAGCTTTCCCCTAATAGAAACTGGTGCACATGGATCAGCAGCTGTCAGTCGTGTCTCAGTGTTTTAGGCTGCTAAAGAAGGAGAGAAGGGAAAGAGTTTGCTTATGGAGAAGTTTACAGACATAAAGAACTGTTTGTTCACAGAGCTGAATCTCTGATGGATTTGTGACCGAAAGCTGCTGCTGATGGTGAAACTGAAGCAGATATCGATTTCACACAGTCCAGACTTAGACGTCCCGACCAGAACTCCAGCACGACTTCTTGAATATAATCCTGTCGTCTAAAATGAACCCAGGCACCAAAGCAGACTGTGTAGTAGGAAAAGGTGTGGACCCAGAGCCCTGACAGGCCCAAATACAGTCATTCTGTAAAACACTGGAAGGTTCTCTGTCATCCAGGTCCAGATCATCTGTACAAAGCAACTGAACTAGACAAACGTAGTCTCCTGGGATGTAAAATGCAAAATAATTGATAAAAAACACAGTAAATCACAGACAGACTCACTGAAGCAGAGATGACTCCCATAATGTTCATGAAAGCATTTATAACAGCAGTGCTGGGTTTTTCCATTTAAACTTTGGCCTTTTTTTCTCATAAAACATTCATTAACTTTGCACACAGTCAAATACAAACTTGAAAACTTGGATTTACTAAAGACAGAGCGTGATTTGCAGTCATGTGGATGATGTTAACAGTCATATTGACTTTGTTTAAATGAACTACAGAGTGAAAAAGATACGATGCACAAGAACCTGTGTGTCTGTCGAAGCTTGGAGTTTAAATCTTCTGCTGTAAGTGACGTCTGAGTTCAAATCTTTAGTGCAGTCACTGCCACTAGCTTCTTCTTGGTGTTGTCTCCTTACTTTTTTGGTGTTATTTACTCTAGTGTCTCACTAATTAACATCTACAGTACTGAGCTTCATCCTTCATAATCAACCATTAATTACACTGTCATTAGCAAATGTAACACTAAAAGTCACTTTATTCTACATTTCTCATTTGAAAAATCACTAGAAATAAGCCATTTGCTGTAATGAGATTCTGTTAGAAAATAAAAATTCTGCTCTCCCAGACGCAGACGTGAAGCCATTTGTAACACAGCTACAAGCAACAGGAACAATTAAAAAATTCTACAACTTTTCAGTTAAATTGCAGAATAAAATGTTGATTTTTGTTTTGTTCAGTATTTTTTTGAAGAGAAGTAATCAAAGAAATGTAGCCTTTTTTTGTGTTATTACAGTGTTATACAGCCATAAAGAAGACATTTACTCCCTTCTCATCGTGGTTTTTGTCGTTGCCACAGGAGTACAGGCCTTTCTATTGCTGTGAATAATGAGCTGACATCACCCAGCTCATCCACAGCTACAGTACTCTGTTTTAGACCGTTAATCACTGAATCATCAGCGAAAACAACAGATGAGTTCATCCTACACCTATTTGGACGGATGACGCTGATCTGCCTCTGCATCTCATTGGCAGATCTGCTGCAGCTTCACTGCTTTTATTCCAGCTAATGGCATTGATAAAAGGACGTCCTGCTGCGACTCCCTGCAGCCTGCCAGCTCCTCTGGGATGCTGCCAAAGTTTCACTGGAGAATATCAGCGTCAGAGAGAACAACTGACTCTTTTCTCCTTCATATCTGCTTTTTACATTCTAGGATATCCTATTTTATACTTTCTGTCCAGAGTCCTGGGCTCCTGATGGGACTGTGGGGACGAGATTTACGCTCAGGTCCAAGAATTAACGGATGATTTTCAAGTAGAAATACAACTGTCTGCACATGCTGGCTGGTTTTTGAAGAATGGAGCTCAGATGGGACCGGTGTTGTCTGAGTTTCACATTCTGACCCTGATATAAATCTGTTTTATGTTCTACGTTTCAATGCGTCCATTCAGTGTTTCTCATGCTGGACGTGCACAGAAGCGCTCTGTTACAGGGGATGGCATCCGAGGCCACGCTCTGATGGGGAATACAGATGTGTGTGACGCTGAGTTTGTGGTGGTTTTCCAGGAATAACGTCTAAAGAGGTGCTGAGCATCAGCTGGCACCTGGACGGACCGAACAGACAGACATCGTAAACCGAACACAGAAAACACACCAGAAAACACAGCTAGGACTCTACAAAAACTAGGATAAAGAAGCAATGTCAAAGAGCCGATGTTATGCACATTTATATTATTATTTTTGGGTGCACTACCAGCTGCTTTGGCTTCAAATAAAAGAAAGCAAGAAGTTTTTTTTTTCTTTTTAATTGAATATGCCTTTTGTATTTTTGTGCATAATAAGTTACTCCACAGGCTTTAAACGGAGCAGGTTTAGAACAAAGGTTAGGGGCTGGATCTGGTCCAGATCTGGAATGAAGATGGGGTTGTAAACGCTCACAGGTTCTAAGGATCAGACTAATTCCTGGGGAGGTTTTCTGTGGGGCAAGAGGAAGAATCTGTGGTTCTGATGAAATCCCAGTGTGACGATAACCTCCTTAACCAGTGTTCATTTTAGACAGTTTGGTCAATATTTATAAGATGCATTTTATGTTGAATGTTTTGCATAAAGTTACGTTTTTAATGTTGAATACAATCTTCTTTTTTTTAAATTTTTCTCCTCATAATTTTAGTCTTTGCATGCCTGAATGTTCTAAAAACACCTTAGTTTTCTCCTCCTGAGTCTCTTCTCACCCTTATTGTTTGTTTGAGAGCAAAATCAGCCACTAGACGGGTTTTATGCAAATGTCTGACATGATGATGTCACAGAAGAAAAGCCTGAAGTTCAGACGAGGTGTTTTCTGTGAAAGAGAATGACTCCTTATGCTGTGGACTTTGTGAACCTTTAAATGCACAAAATAGTCGTTTAGGCACTGAAGGAAGTTGAACAATCTAAAAAGCATAATATGAGCTCTTAAAACTGTGAAGGAAGGTTTAAAAGGCAGGTTATCTTTAAAGAATTACTTATTGTGACCCAAAACAAAAAGAATCGTCCATTTCTCAGCTTTCCAACAGTCTTTGAAGTCCTTCTGTCGTTAAACCAGAAAACCTGACATAATCTAAGCTTCAATAGGTGGTATTCAATCAGAAATATTTTATTTTACATGTTTTAATTGATAATTTGCCAAAAAATAAACTGGATTCTGTTAAAAACATCAAATTCTGCACTCCTTGGCACAAACCATGAAGCCATACGGAACAAATTAAAGACCTGACCTGACCTGCAGTAAATAATAAGTAAAATAATTAGTAAATAATCAAATAAATTTAACATTTGTTTTTTCTTTTTCACGGCTTCTGACATTATTGATGTTATTCTGCACAGAGTTTCCATAGAGGTGCAGGACTTCAGACTGAAAAATGAACCCACAGTGAGGAAAAAGCACCAAAACTGTGTTAAAATAAAAAGGGTTAAATAAGGATAAAAAGGGTTAAAATAAAACTAAGAAGAATAAACAGCTTGTCAAGCAAAATGACATTACTTTTATTACACCATGCTCCATTATTAACACATTACTGCATGTGTTTTCTTTTTAAAACTTAGACTACTAGGAGAAAATCCAGTCAGTCAGTTTGTGTTCTTTAACCAAACCCCATAGCAGGTAAAACATCGATGTAATGCTGTCTAGTGTCAGTCATACGTCTCACTTCTTAAAGTTGTTAGCTGACGTATTTCTGATAATGTTCCTGTCTGTGTGAATCCAGGCTAACACGGTGAGAGACTCCATGTCCAAGTCTCTGTACTCGGCTCTGTTTGACTGGATCGTCTTCAGGATCAACCACGCTCTGCTCAACATCAAGGACCTGGAGGAGACCACCAAGGTGAGACCACTGCCCAGATATCAGACCAGAGGGGAGTCAGAAGTTATCACTTCCATCGTCGGAACTAACCAATGAAAAAGTTTTATTACGGCACACAAACGCCTACATACTGGTAACAGGGCTCTGTTGTTGATGTAATAACAGCCTGGCTGAGCTTTGGATCATCGTCACATAACTCCATTGCGTTCCTTGGCGAAGTTATGTGACGATCAGCATCCGTCCGTCTGTCCGTCCGTCCGTAACATTACTCAAAAACAGACTAATGGATTTGGATGAAACTTTCAGGGAAGGTCAGAAATGACACAAGGACCAAGTGATTAGATTCAGGCAGTGATGCAGCTTTTAGTCTAGATCCACAGATTTGACTAAAAAGTGATTCAAGATTATTTAAATTGGTCCACAATGGTTCAAATTTGTCCAAAATGACCAAACCTGTCCAAGATGACTCAACACCTGTCCAGAATTACTTTAAAAATGACTCAAAATTGATCTGAAATGACTCAGATAGTGGTAAAGAAATGGCTCCATCAGGCTGGACTTAGAACCATCAAGAACCCGTGGACTGATGAAGAAACAAGTCTGAGTGAGAGAGACGACACATTTAGTGAAACTGCACATGGATAAAAGTGAGAGATTATCTGGATGAGCCCAAACTGTTGAACGTTGGAGTAGATAAACGCATTTCAATGTACTTTTGAGTTTGTGTTGTTATAAATGTTGACACCAAGATTTCTAACTTCACTACAAATGTTTTGCATAGTGTTTTCTAAAAATCTGGTACCTGTCTTCTTGATTACTAATAATCAGTATCACAAACCATATCAGTCAACTTCTGGATTAACTTTGAAGACGTTTGGTTTCTTCTTTTTTGACTTTACTCAGACAGACAGGTTAAGTTGCAGGATGAACTTGAACTTTTTGCCTGTTTTCTGGGATGTCTTCCTCAGATCTTGTCCATCGGGGTGCTCGACATTTTTGGTTTTGAGGATTACGAGAACAACAGCTTCGAGCAGTTCTGCATCAACTTTGCCAACGAGCGTCTGCAGCACTACTTCAACCAGCACATCTTCAAACTGGAACAGGTGAGACGTTTGTTCAATCTAAGGAACCGGTTTCCTGTTCAACTGAACTGCAGCTATTATCTTACCAGACTGTAAATCTGTCAACCTACTTTCCAAGGAAGCCCCACATCCTTCCAACACCACACAGTGCAAATACATCACACCGGCTCAGAGACAACAGAGGAGTTCTTCATCTTATACGTTATGCAACATGTGGAGGAGCTGATGACTCACCTCAGCCCTCCCCGACCACCTGACTGAGGATGTATGTTCTCCTAAGTGAGCTGATTAACTTCAAAGGGCTTTTTACGGTCATGATCTGCCAGATTTGCCTCTGAGTTAAATATTGTGTTTACCTGAAGATTGGCTGCGTGTCCCGACACGTTGGAGAGGCTGCCTGAAAGCCTCCATGAGTTACACCGAGACCTGAAGCTCTGAGCCGTCACTCAGTCGTTCTTGTCGTCATAAATATCCCAGCAGTCGTCCTGCAGATGTGTCCAGAACAGAGACTTCAAAGTCCTCTGTGTTTTTGGAGGTTGGGGGTCAATTGAACGGCGGTTTGTTCCTCATATGATCTTCAAGTAATGACCCTGAGAGCTGCTGTTTCAATGACTTACAGGGCGAACATGTTATTAAACCTGGGTGTTTTAATGCCACCAATGCAGAGAAACAAGTCTTCCTCTCTTGTTTGCAGAACTTTAATTGCTGGTAACAGTCGTGCTTTAAATCACGTCTGAGATCAGCTGGAATCTTTCAGCGATGGATCCGTTAGCAGCTTTAATCTGGAGTGTCTTCACATAGATTTATTTTGCTGTTTGTTGACACACGGTTCCTCCTGTTTCTGGTTGCTGCACAGAGTCGTAACTGATTCAGCCTCCAGCCAAACAGTCGGCATTGAACGCTGCATACTGAAAATGTAGTGTTTTGTGGTGAGAGCTCGTATGTGGTTCTTCTTGTTTTGCATGGCTGTTTTTCTTTTCTGGAGCGCCCCGATTGGGTTTCCTTTGTCGTCTTGACATCATCCCGTTCCCCATTACTTCCTTTATTTAAAAGGGCAACTTAACACCCTGTTTGGCTTCAAAATGCAGCCAGCACAAATTTGAAAAATGTTCTCGAACCCAGAGGGGTAAAAGAGGATCGGTGTTTGTCAGAGGAGGATAGAATTACTGGATTTTCTTTGGAGAGAAGAAAAACTATTGAAGAGAAACTATAGAGAGAACCAGGAAAAAATCATAAGATATAATAAGATGCACCTTTTTGCTCCAAAGTCTTGGGCAGTAGTTACAGTACAGCTGCAACATGGAAAAAATATTTATCTGAAGTTTTATTATCAGCTTTTCTCACCTTTGCAGAGATGCATCCACATATAAAAACACATCAGTTTACAATATATCGACCTTTACAACACCCGGTTCCTCTGCATGTGAGATTTTCAGTAAATTATCCATTGATTTCTGATGTTTTCCACTCATCAAACTGCCAATAACAGTTTTTAAATCTGATCTTTGTCACACATCCTCCCAGCCTGGAGTTCATCAAACAATCAGTGGAATAAAATCCATACTTTTGTTCATCTTTCAACTTGTTCTGTTTGTAAAATTAACCCAGTTTGACACTAGAACTGTGCCAAACATTGGATCAGAGGAAGCTAAAGAGCTTCATGATGGGTTGGTTATAGGATAGGATGAGCTGTGAGTTCAGCCTGAAAACCTCTGAAAAGGATTCAGCCCGGATCGGCTGACCAGGAGCTGGCGTGTTTCATGTTTCTGCTGAGGTCCGCTTCACACCCTCGTACAGTTCCAGAAGGTTTCCGTTGGTCTGATGAGTCAGTCTGCTGGAGCCGATAGGGGCTGAGCGGTTCGCTTCAGGGCACGCCGATGGTCATTTCTGACGGGGAATAGTGCTTATTTCTGTCTTTTTGATCTGTTTTTCCAACTCCTTCAAACCACCGCTCTGTCAGTAGCCACGCCGACAGACATGAAGCGGAATAAAGGAAAAATAAATCATATAATACTATATAATTAAGAATCCACTCGATCAGATGAAGCTACACAGCAGCTCTCATCTGTCAGCAGCCATTACTGAACCTTTAAACCTGTTAGCCTGCTGGTGAAAGACAAAAAGGTGGAAGGAAGAAGGATGTTGACGGTGACTGATTGTCATCTGTGGCTGCAGAAGATAAACTGTGGATTCCTGGAATTTCAAAACACTACGAACATACATTTACATTAAGACAGATTAGATGACGGTCAGGTCCAGACGCTCATGGATAGTGGAAGTTTTCTGTTCGTTTTGCCTCCGTGAAAATGGGACTAAGCTGAGACAGTTCATGCAGTATTTTTCAGCTTCAACTTTCTTATTTGTCTCTTGAAGGGCGATTCGTTCTGCAGCCGCTACACAGACATTCACCATGAAACAAACAATAAAATCAATAAAACTAGGGATGTACGGTATCGATTTTTTGCCGATAACCGATATGCCGATATTATCCGACTCTCAATGCCTGATATCAACAGATGCCGATACATGTGGGCTTGGAAGTAATTCCAAACGACAGACGTGTTATTAGTCAGGCCCAGCTAGCGTGTTCCTGCAGCCACACTTGTTTACACACTTCATGACGCAGTTCGATGATGTCATCATTTGCGCGCCGGTAAATGCGGGCAAAATCCAGGCATTATTTTAGTGGTTTTCATGATTGGCAAAAAGCGATAACGATATTAACCTATATTACATTTTTATGACCGTATGGGGCCATCCCTAAATAAAACAGTAAAAAAAAAAAAAAAAAAGGAAATATTTTAAAAATGTCAAATAAATGAAAAATAAAAAATAAAACCATAAAAAAACAAAAGGAAATATTTTTTTAAAAATTAAAATAAATAATAAATAAATAAATAAAAAGGAAAAAAGGAAATATTTTAAAAACGTAAAATAAATAAATAAATAAATAAATAAAACAGTAAAAAACAAAGGAAATATTTAAATAAAATAAAGAAATAAAACCGTAAAAGACAACAAAAACCATAAAATATCCCAGAAAACATAAGATAGACGTGGATTTTAGCAGCAGTCTAGGTCATTTAGTCAGATGTAATTCAGTGCAAACAGTCGCTTATTAAGCAGCAGCAAGACAGGATAAAGTAGAAAACAGAATGAAGTAAAAACAGGATAAAATACAGCAGATAAAACACAGTTTATTACCTCCTCCTCTTGTCAGCATTTAGAGCTCAGATGGAGGCACAAAGGAGAACTTGTACCTGTTTCTTGTGGTCTGGTGTCAGAGGATAGAAACTTCTACTGATGAGCAGCATCCATTAGAACAGACTGAGCTTTCCTTTTAACTTGTGCATTACAAATGTCTTCAGGACTGTTAAAACACACCCAGCTACTTTAGAGGCTACTTTCACTGTCCTTTATACTGCATGAATGAATACATGAATATCCAGCTGTGCTTCTATACAAAGAGGACCGGAGAGAATCAGAAGTTCAGATTCATGATGAGAGACTCGATGGGTTAAAATCCATCAGTGAACAGAAACGGTCTCCTTCTTTGCTTTCAACATTTTTGCTTTGGTTTCTCTGCAGGTCTTTAAATTTGCACAGAATCAGGCGAATCATTTTCTCATTTCTGTACATCATGAATACTTGTAACGCTGCTCATTTGACTTCAACATTTATTTCCTCTTTAAATCTTTTTCTCAACATTTACTTTTATGCAGAGAATCATCCCGTATGTATTTCTGATGCTACCAGGTCCATTTATTCAGAGAAATCCCCAAAATCATCAGACAGAAGCTGTGCAGCAGCAGTAGGAGGGAAACTCTTCTCCAATCCAGTTATTGGACTAAATCAACCAAACAATGTTAAAACAAGCTGTGAAAAGTGACAGAAAACGCAGCAGAGAAGCTGATTGAGCGCATTTTAAGGACATTTTCCAGGTTACTATTGGTTCAGTGAAGACAGAAGTGAATCACAGCGTTTCTAGGAGGTGATTTGGAGGAATGAGGAGGCGGTTCCAGCATCCTGCAGTAGAATCCAGTCCACTCCCACTAACCACAGCTCAGCGTTCACCAAAGAGTCCACTCAGCTCACGTCTGACTCACTCATTCAGTATTATAAGCTTCATGTACGTTTATTCAGGGTCACACAGGTGTTCGCTTCACAGCTTCCACCCTGTTAAAGGTCTTATTAAGGCCTCAAGTGAAAACATGTCTTTAGTTTAGTCAGACGGAGGGATGCAGCTTTAAAGCCGTCATCGTCCTGTTCAGCTCTGAAAAACCCTCTTCTGCTTTAGATTTGCTAAGAGACAAGTTGAGTTGTTTGTTTTCAGAAAGCTCCATGGAAACAGACGTATTCCTGAGTTTTTAGTAGCAATAATGAAATGACACTCATTCTTTAATCAGAACATTTATCCTTTGGTTTTATTTTTCGAGGTCAAATATTCGTCGTCTTCTTCGTCTTCAGCTGGTAAACATCTGTAATTAACTGGATTCTTTTCAGCCTCCTGGGTAACGAGAGGAGATCCAGGAGAAAAAAGGAGATTCCAGTGATTTTTTTTATTAAACCTCAGCTGGATTAAGCCCTTTATTGGTTAAATCTCTTTCCCAGGATCACAGGAAAGCAACATGTATGAGGGCGAGCGCTGATAAATGCTCTGAATGCTCGTCTCATTATTGAACCGGCGACGTCTGTGGAGCACGCATGCAGACAGAATTGTTGCTTTGATTGTGAAATCTAAAACAGCCACACAGGACCGTCTGTTCCTGATGGGATGTTGATGATTAATATTCTAATGACAGCCTGGAGACGCCGGCTTTGATGTCATGAGAGCTGGACGCCTTCTGGCCTCTTTTTCTTCATGTGTCTCTGTTGTCCAGCTGCTAAAGATCATAAAAACTCAGATTCATTTTAATGTTACTCACATATTCATGTTCTAAAGTTCATATTCTGTCATAAAGTCCCGCTGACGCTGAGCTCTGTGACCCTGCAGGAGGAATATCGGGCTGAAGGCATCAGCTGGAGGAACATCGACTACATCGACAACACGGGATGCATCAACCTGATCAGTAAGAAGCCCACGGCGCTGTTCCACCTGCTGGATGAAGAGTGCAAGTGAGTCTGTGGTCTGACTGCTTCATGTGTTCACACGGTTTGTAGCAGATCATGGAGGGCAGGTTAAAGGTGTTCTGATGTATCAGTGAAGTCCCTGGTTTGGTTCCAGCTGGGGGAGTTTGTTGCATGTGGTACCTCTGGGTTTGTGTCTGTTTTTGTCCCATGAGCTGCTGGATAAAGCAGCTTAGACACTAAAATCTGAGATACAGAACATAAAACGTTTGGGACAGGACCCGCTATGCCAGATCCACCCCCGGATACACTGCAGCCTAGGCCCTTCACATGACCACCACCAGATTCTGAACCCTCTGATGTGGAAGATGATGATGATGATGATGATGATGATGATGATGACTACATGGCTGGAGCCAGGGAAGCTTCAGAAACTGAAGACCATAAGTTTGATTAGATATGGATGATTAGGATGATATTGGGGCTCTGCCTGATCAGCAGAATCTGGATGTTAAAGCTGGAAGAACAGAACAGGACATAGAGCAGGATGCAGCAGAAAGACAAATGATGGAGAAGAAAGAGAAGAAGATAATGCAGAGGATAGAGCAGGTAGAAGAAGGGTTAGACGGAGAGGAAGAGGAAGGAGAATAGACCAAGCTGGTGACCAAGAAGCAGATCAGCTTCAGCTTCAGTGTTGGGTGACAGGAATGGCATGGAACAGAAATCTACCAGCAGTCCATAGGAGAGGTCCTCAGGATGTCATCAGACACCATGCTGGTGTAGCAGCTGAAGGCAGAACCGATAACATGGAAAACGCCTGCAGAATCCACGTGCACTGCAGAAGGGTGTGAAGTCAGCATTTGTGGATCTTGGAATACTTGACATTCTCCAGCTGAGCGAGCATGAGCTCCTAAAAGCTCTGCCCAAAGGAGACCAGAAGATCCAGCAGTCCTGCACCAAAATGTCTGCTAGGACTGATTTAAACTGCTTTGGATAACCATGACCTGGATGAATGAGAACCTACACAGACATCTGCTAGGACCATTCCACCCACAGCGCTGTGTGCCATCAGTGCAGATAACTGTGCAGAGGAATCAAAGTGTCACATCCATGAAGGTCAAACGTTGTGTGTTTTTAAGTGTTTTCTGTTGGACCCATGTTTCCATCATAGACCTGCTATCATGGACCCCAGTGCCAAAGAAGTTTGAATCACAAGGACCATAGATATGCTATCCTACCACATATTTTAATTTGCTTCCATTATTTCTGCTCTGTGTAAACACTGCCTGCAGTTCAGCTGAAAACTCCATGAATTTTCATCCTGTGACCGTCGTGTCGTCTTCAAACTGCCGAGGAGTTCCAGAATTTTGAGTTTTCACAGAACCGAATTTGGGAAAATTGCTCGGTTTTGGTGAATTTTTAAACACAGCATGTAGAATCTCATTAATTTCATGAAATATTCTGATTTAGAGACATTTTCTAATGAAACATGTTACAGATGACAATACACAGGATCATTGAAAAGTTTAAATCAGATGATTCTCTCTGTGATAAATGGTGTATTTTTCATGATTTTTTTAAAGATGACACATTTTCCAACCTGCTGTGGCCTCAGAGAGTTAAAGTTGTGTTGGTGTTGTGTGAAAGAAACTAAACTCTCCAGTAGTTTTAATGAAATATCACGATTTTACTCGTAGATTTGGTTTTCTGACAGAACGGCTCGTCACGCACGATTAGTTCAAGGACCGTAGAAAATCTGACACTTCTTCTGTTTTCTTTCTGAAGATTTTTATGTCTTTCAAATCCGCTGTCAGGTTCAAAGGGTTCATACATGTGAAGTCTATGTGTTTCTTTTAAATGTGATCAGCTCACCTCCAATCTAAACCCTCTAATCTGCAGAGAAACTCTGATCCTTTCATGGCTGCACTGTGACTATTTCACCAACAATATTTCCTCCTTTAATCCCCTCTTCTCTATGTTGGACTCTGAATCAGATTCCTCCCACTCCCAGAGTGTTCAGCTGTTTTTGTAGCTCAGGTTTCATTCTGCTGAAAAACCTCCAGTGTCTCGTTCCTCCCGCTGCTCTTCCTGTAAGCTGCTGATGCTTTTTATTTCTGGCTCTCGATTTTAAAGGACTCAAAAGTAAATCGAACGGAAATGATAATCCTCAACCTGTGGCTCAACAGCGTAAAACATCAGAGCTGGTTAAAACCAGGGGTGTCCAACATGAGGCCCGTGGTCCAAAAGTGGTCCTCCAGAGGGTCCAATCCGGCCCTCAAAGTGGAAAAATTCCAGAGAAGACATTAACTGCAGATTGTAAATTAGTAAAACTATAAATTTAAAATCATTTCTAGACCATGACAAGTTGTTTGGATCAGAAAGTAAAATACTGGATTGTTCTTTGTTCTTTTGTGTCTCATTTTTGGAACATTGTTGTCTTGTTGTCTGTCTCATGTTTTTGTCATTTTGTGTTTCATTTTTGTCCCCCTTGTGTTTTTTTGACTTTGTCATTTTGTGTTTTGCTTTATTCATTATTGTTTTTGTCCTTTTTTTTTTAACTCGGTTGTGTTTTGTTGTCTTTTTTTGCCATTTTGTTTCTTATTATCATTTTTTGTACATTTTTTTGTCGCTGTGTAACTTTTTTTGTCTAATTTTTTACTCTTTTTTGTTTTGTTTCGTATTGTTACTCTCATTTTTTTTGACATTTTGTGTCTCGTTTATGAAATATTTTGTCTTGATTTTGTTGTTCTTTGCTTTTTTGTTAAGTAAAATCCTCTGGTTCAGTTCCAGGTGACTAAATGTTGTGTTCCTTTGTCGGCACTCTGATCTGGAAGTTGTAATGTGGAAATGATAAACTGAGGCTGAATGTTGATGAAACTGAACTTATTTTTCTTAATAAATTCCATTTTGTTGATGATATTTTGTAAAATGAACTTTTTGCACTAAACCAAAGGAACCATGAGGAGTTGTGGTTATTTATAGGTTATTATGCTGTGGTTTTACTGGTTTTACTGGTCTGGTCCACTGGAGATCAGACTGAATGTGGAACCTGGACTAAGATGAGTTTGACTCTCCAGGTTTAGATGATGCTGGTGTTTCACTAGAAATAGCGACTGGATTAGAAACTGGTGGAAACATGACGTCTGTGATGCGTCGTCTTGGTGCACGAACAAATCAGAAATGCGTTGACTTTAAACCGCAGCATCCATGAACAGGTGCATCATCGACACTCTGGATGTGACGTTCAGAGCAGATGTAGCAGCTCACTCTTCTCTCCTTTTCTTTATTCTCAGTTTCCCTCAAGCCACCAACCAGACTCTGCTGGATAAGTTCAAGCGGCAGCATGAAGGGAACAGCTACATCGAGTTCCCCGCCGTCATGGAGCCGGCCTTCATCATCCGACACTACGCCGGCAAGGTCAAGTACGGCGTCAAGGTCGGTGGAATCAGGAATGAGTCGGAGAGGGAGGATGGAGGGCAGCCGGGTTCACTTTGTTTGGTGCTTTTTGAGCTTTGGATGTTGGAGGGAAACGGTGTTTATTTTGTCTCGTTGTCGCTAAAGGATGCAAAACTTCTCTATTATTGATCACTTTTGTTCATCATTTCTCTGCTATCAGCTTTGGTTTAACATCTTCCAGTTCATTCAGTGGTTTTTATTCAAATATTCAGCAGAAACTGAATTATTTACATTTGAATCTCTCAACTTGAACAATTGGATTTGAGTTTTATAATCTGAAATTGTATTTGATCCTCTGAAGATCCAACCCTCTGTTTGCTTTCATATTAAGTTTTTAAAGCTGAAGTTCAGTTCCTAGAGACACATCCTTCTGCCCGTATTAAAACATCTGGATCCTCGTAAATTAAAGCTCTGAATCACAGCAGTTAAAATGAAAAATCACTTCAACTTAAACTGACCTCTAATTAAATGTACTTTTAAATAAATTACATATTAAATAACTGGTAATAGAGATTGTCATAAAATATGTCTGAATAAACGTACTGGTATTATAATAAGGTAATTGAATATCAGCTACATAAAAAAGAATGAACATCATTTATTTTCTCTGTTCCAGAATCGCTTATTTCTGCCGTTTCACCTTCAGTTAACCAGGAAAAATCCAACTCAGTCCAAGTCTTTCTGCTAAACTTAGAAGAAACACTGCTGATATTTTTTTCTTCATAATTAATAAATGATGAGTTTTAAGATGTAGAACTGAAACTATGAACAGATTTTATTCTAGTCTGCTGGTTTTGATCATAGACTGTATATAAAGATGGACGTAGCATCTGGCTCCAAAAATGAAGCCAACCCGGAAGTGTCAAAAACTTGCAATATCACGCCGTCCGCTAGGGTTGGCTCCAAAAAGCTTTTTCTCCATAGACCCCAATTCATTTATGGAAAAAATAAAATGTGATAGACTGATGTTCTACAGCTCAGGATTTTTTTCCCGTTAGTTTTCATGGTCAAAATGAGAGATCAGGTGGCCGATCTTAATATAAATCAATACTGAATTTTAAATAAATCGTTAAAGTTGGCGGAGCCAGGGGGCGTGGCTATACTTGATAGACAGCAACAGAAGCCTCTGAGGTAAAATGTGGGCGGGATAAGAGAGTCCTCAGCCAATCCTGCCCCTAGTTGCTCTCCGGTCCAGCCTGTTTGATGACGCTTTTTACATCACTGGCTCCAAAAAATCCAAAACGGCGACCAGGAAGTAGCAAAATCCGGGCTTCATTTTCTCGGCGTTGAAACCAACGGGTGACGTCACGGTTAGTTTACGCCTGGTTTTGATGAGCAAACATGTTTTTAGGTGCATCTGAATGTTTCTCAGCTCTGTTGGACTTCTCTGGTGGTAAAATAAAAATCAAGAGTGTTTTGAATCAATAAAACATTACAGATGAAGAGTACAGTCAGAGGCAATCAAGAGCATTAAAACACATAAGTCAACCACATGAACAGGATAGAAAAGGTCAAATATACTGAAAATAAAACAAAACGACAGCTGACAGTAGAAGGTTTTGTGCAGCTGAGTGAAGCTGTGATTAACCGGTCTGTCTGCTGAACACGCAGGACTTCAGGGAGAAGAACACGGACCACATGCGTCCGGACATCGTGGCGTTACTGAAGAGCAGCAAGAACGCCTTCATCTGCAGCCTGATTGGTATCGACCCGTCAGCCACGTTCCGCTGGGCGGTTCTCCGAGCCTACTTCAGGGCCCTGGTGGCCTTCAGGGAGGCCGGGAAGAGACATACGCAGAAGAAGACCGGTGAGAACACACACCGACACAAAGTCTGAAAGAATTTACAGCAGCCAGGAGGACGGAGATGGAGTTTAGAAAGTCAGACAGCTTAGGGGGCGTTCATCTCCAATCACCATTTCTGCTCCACCATGTCTGGTTTTTTTGCTCATTGGCATCAATTCAGACATTTAAATTTGAAGCAATGTTTGAATCACAGTATATCAAGAACTATTCATGCTCTGTTGGGAATAAATTCAGCCTTCAAGACCACAGAAACCAGCTGGACTCAGGTATACATGTGTTATGTAGGTCTGTTTTCAGTAACTAAGTACAATAGAAACAGCTTACCCTGTTTCTTCAGCCAACAAAGTGGGGTCCAAACATGCAAAAACATACCCGTATTTCTTAGTTTTATTTCAAAAATCACTTTGAAACTCCATAACTCTGCTGGACTGAGATCAGATCATCCAGACAGCTGATCATACCTGCACAATCAGCTGTAAAAAGTTCAATGAAAATAACTTTTCATATATATATATATTTACTTTTGTGACCAAATATTTCATTTGTAAAAGTGTTTAGCTGTTTGTTTTGTTTTGTTGTGACTTGAAGCTACGCTGGATTCAGAAAATATCACAAGCTGACTTTTACAGTCTGACTTTTTCCCGTTAATGTGTGCTCAAAGATGGGCTTTTTTCATATTTTAAATCATCCCTAATCAGAGACTATTGCATGTACTTTTCCAGTATTGTAGATTCTAAATCAGTTCTATGTTGAGTATTAGCTGTGAACATTTCAGACTTTTATCTTTAGTAGTTCTTGAGATATTGTTGCTCAAACACAACAACAAAACCCTGCTGAAAACAGGTCAAGTTTTCTCGGAAATTATTTTATAGATGAAGCTAAAATCTTACAGATACTATTTTAAATATCCGTAGTTTAATATGAAGTCAATCAGAGACAGTTTAGCTGAAGGTCCCTGATGATTTAAGGTGGAATAAAAACACAGTATGTGTCAGACTGATGTTTAGGGGCTTTTTAAGGGTTCGAGCAGCTACTGATGTTTCATTTATGTGTTTATTGTTAATTTACAGCTGAAACATTCTCAGATTACATTAAAGTCAACATTCAAAATGAGAAACTTTGTGGTTTTAGTAGTTTGGGTAAAGCTGGAGCGAATCCAGAAAGAGGAAGATGACTTTACTGAATGACATGTTAGCATAGCAGCTAAAATAGCAGGAAACTGGTAAATTTACTTTAAATCCAGAGAACACAACAGTCATTTGACTCTTCACTGTTTGTATGAAATGAACAGAAACCAAATGAGCTTCATTCTTCTTCGAAATCACACGTTTATCTTCTCAGTTTTCCTGCTATCTTCAGTCTGATTTGCTTATGAGCCACACAGTCACAGTTTAGCCGTTTTCCTCTGTTATAGCTTTACCTCCATGGTGTCGTGTGTTTCAGTAGTTGTGTAGTATTTGCGTAGTGCTGCCGTGTATTTACCGTAGCTCCTGCTCTTTGTCTCTCAGCTTCGCCCTCCTATGAATGCCTCCTTCTCCGTTAGAACTCCCTGTAGGTCCTCTTCAGTAGATTTTAGCAGCAGATGTTCTTCCAGCTGCCGACGTGTAAATCAGACCTCTGCTCTGCATCCTCTTCAAGTGTAGATGTCACGTGGAAACAGATTTTTTCTCTGCTTAGATATCTTTTAGAAATCCTCCAACTAAACTCTAAAGATATCGCAGTCACCAAAGGGAATCTCATGCATCTTCTTCTGGAACATTTCTGTGCTGAGTTTTTTCACATTAAGATATTTTTTTGTCATTTTTATAATTTATAATGAAGCAAATTCTTACCAGAAGTGCATCGGATCACAGACACGTTTGTAGAAGACGATGTATGAAGGTGCCTTTGGGCGGCGAACACCTCCACACAGAACTACAAACGACAAACCTCCTCCTGCTGCCTTCAGAGTCGGTTTGAATGTCCATCATCTTCTCTTGCACAGGTTTCTCTCCAGTAGACGACTGCATCTCTTGATCTCTTCTTCTGCGCTGTCTAATCTGTCGTTTCTCTCTCTTTTTTCCCCTTCTCCTTTGTTTTTCTTGTGTATTTTTTCTCTTTTTTCTTTTGTTTTGCTTCTCCAAGGGCATGATGACGCTGCTCCCTGTGCAGTATTGAAAAGTGTGGATAGTTTTAGCTTTCTGCAGCACCCTGTGCATCAGAGAAGCTTAGAGATCCTGCAGAGATGCAAAGAGGAGAAGTACAGTAAGGCTGCCAACACCTTCATGTTAGACCATGACGTGGTAAAGTGTAGGGCTGAGACCGACCAGCATCACCGACGCTTTTACAGCCAAAGTCAAGAAAAAGAGATCAGGAAGAATATTCCAAAGTAACCCTCTGAACCCCAAACAGTTTCTGGGTGTTTTTTACTCATTTTGGGCTCATTTTTCACAACAACATAAAATCCCTGCACCTCTGTGGAAACACCACAACCCCGGCTAGAAGTAGGGAGAGCTGGATGTGAAATGGTTTTAATGCCATAAATGACAAAAAAACAACTTGGATTTCTTTTATAACTTCTTGTGCACACATTGAAAAACCTGGACTGTATTTGAACATAATTTTCCTCAAACATGTAGTCTGTGAGGTTCTGATGTCATAAATCATTAAAACAATATAAATCGGATAGCTTTTATTTCACAAAAAGTGCTAGTGGTGCAACGGATCACTAAACTCACGGATCGAATCGGTCCTCGGATCAAGAGTCACTGATCGGATCATTTTTCGGATCAGCAAAAAGCAAAAAAACAAAAAACAAAACATAAATACATTTGTCTGTTTATTAGATGTCACTTCAAATGTGTGGATGTGTTTCCACCGTCACATGGCTTTCTGATGCCACAGTGCCCACACACCGTCGCGGTTTTGTCCACTGACCTCTTTCCTTCGTCGTCATATTTGACGGGGAAACCAAAATGTTCCCATAAAGGAGATTTAAGTGTCGCGGGGCGTTCAAGCTCCTCCTTTCTTCCGCTCGCCACAAGCTGCGTGCGGACGGAGCACAACTTTTTTTTTTTTTTCAGAAATCGATCCGCGGGTCACGTGTGTGCCGAACCGATGACGTCGATCCAAACAGATCACGGATCAGTGATGATCTGTTGCACCATTAAAAAGTGCTAAAAACTCAGAATCATCATTTTTACAAAGACCCAATTGGTGTTATGACTGGAATAAATGGTCACTCTACAACCAGACATTTTTTTTCATTCTGCTTTGTGAAAACACTGCCTGCAGTTCAACCCAGTTCAGCCAAAAGGTTCCTGACTTTTTGTGATATGACTGTTGGCCACAGCTGAGTGAACAGCGGCTTCTCCGTTGAAACCTGGATTGTTTTTCAGTTTTTACAGACTCTGGTTAGAACAAACTGTTTATTTTTTAAAATGACACACATAAGATAAAATGATTCAGGTGAAATTTGAGCTCATATCTGGTTCGTTTCTGTGACGTTTGTCTGTTTTGCAGTCTATAGATCTGATAAATGGTGTAATTTAGGCATTTTTGTAAAGACTAAAGTTGTTTTTCAGACCTGCTGGCAGGTTTTGGAGTCCAGAGGGTTAAAGACTCAGCTTCCTGCTCTGTGATTTTATTTAGGACTCTTATTTGACAGTAGATGCTCGTCGGTCTCTGCTCCTCCGTCCCTCTTCCCCCTCTCTTATGCACCTGCATGCATTCGTTCTCAGTCTTGTCTTGTTTGTCGTTCACTTGCATGCTTCGGCTTTCTGTCACTGACACGGTGCTGCTGAACGGCTTACAGAGAAATGCATGGTTGTACCGCTCTATCGGCTAACTGCGGTGTGGGGAAGCAGCGCCTCTAGGCGTCCGTTACCTTCTTGTCCTGTCAGTAACATCACGCTGCTGTGCTTCATGTCCAGTCCTGTCCACTGGGCAGTGGGTGTAGCTGCTTGTCCACCAACACGTGTCTAAAACCAGCCGACACTAATGGCACACAGACTGGTGACGGTGGTAGAAGACTGAGGGATAGCTGGGTGACTCTATCATCACTAACCTGCTCACAGACAGCTTTATATGTGGTGCAGGACATTCCTCACACAGCAGGTCACGTTCATTCCACTGAAATGTGTTTGTGTCTCTGTGTTCTGTGCCACCCTGCAGCTCCAGATGAGAGTGAAAATGTTGTGCAAAGTGATGAAACTGGAAACGGTACACTGTTCAGCCACAGATTGCTCTATGAGTAGGCTAACACACCGTAGAGTCCTCTGAGTGATTGGAAGGCTGGGGTTTGAATATTTAAATTAGAGGCTGATCGATGCTTCGACCCAGCCGTCTCACTGCAGTAATGTAGCAGAGAAACCTTACAGTAGTTCACCCCACTCCACTCAGATTTTTACTCTTCTTAGATAATTGATGATTGTTTTTTAAACAACTAATCAACTTAAATAACTGCTCACTACAGGAGGTCCTCGACTTACGTCAGAGTTCAGTTCCTACGGTGTGATGTAAGTCGATTTAAGTTGGAAATCCGGTGAAAATGCAAACAAAGAATCGTGATGACGATCAGTTTATAGATTAGTACAACTACGGTAACAAAAACAGTCATTAGCTCACACTGAAACACAACTAGGTAGGAAAATACCGCTGAAAATGTAAACCAAGCCGTTTCCGGGTTACGCCAAAGCAGTAATAATCTTTCCATCTCAATAATGAGACCACAACGCTGCTCAGTATTCAGTTACTTCATCGGTACAGATCCTTTCACACGTTCAAGGATCCGCTTTTTATGGCAGATGATCGTCCAGACAGTCATGCAGCCGTGTGTCCACTAAATGCGTTTTTCCCGGATGTAAACGTGCCATATCTGAAAATCACCTGCATGGTGGGCGGTCACTAGCGGACCGCTACGTGGTCACATGATGGCGCTAGATACGTTTCGTAATAAAACTTCCTCTTTGATTACAAAAACACTTCAGCGAAAAGTATTTCTGAAAGCATCTGAGGTGAGAAATAATCTGTGCAGCAGCTGAATCTGTCCTGGTTTTAGTTCACCGACGGCTCGTTTAGACATTTAAAGTTTCGCGATGCGTCAAACCTCCACAAGCGGCATCAAATTTGCATAAAATAGTAGTTGAGTCTATTTTTTTGCATCAGATCGCAGCTGGAAATGCTCTGGACCAGCATGCAACATGCGGTGTGTTTACATGCTGGAAAAACGCATGTAGTTTACACACAACTTTAGTCCAATCAACCGACCGACGTCCGTCTGTGTTTCGCCCTGTTCCGAGCGTTTTATTACATCCAGTTTCACTTCCATGGAGACGGCTTTCCTTTTCTTCCAAGCCTCAGAAGAGTCTGACTTATGAAGTTATAAAGCATAAACCAATATGGCAGCAAATGTAAACAAAACCGTCTCATAGCGCCGCATCACGACTGTACACACTGTATTCATCCGCTCCGCTCACCAACTAGTTCCACTGAAGCACTTCTGATGTAAAGATGAAACGCCGTAAGTCGAGGACCTCCTCATGATCTTCCATAATTTAGCACTAACAAAAAGCACCTCGCTGTTAATAACCTCACAAATCTTTGTCTCGATATTAAATCACCTGCAGTAGGTTTCATGTCCAAACAGAAGGCGCATAACACTGGAGCCTCACATGGGGACAGAAGTGTGTGTGTGTGTGTGTGTGTGGGAAGGGTTTTGTGATTGTTTGTGTGTTCAGTGTCTTGTGTGTGAGTTTGTGTTCTTTCACATGATGCCAACCCGTCTGTCCGTGATCAGGTGTGAGCAGAAAGAGTCCACGTACGCCGCTGTCAGACCTGCAGGGAAGCAACACCATCAATGAGAAATCACCGCGGTAAGTGTTTCTGTTGGTCAGTGGACTCCTCTGTAGAGATAAATCAGTTCTTTATCATCACCTGTATGTGGAAACAGACGTGCAATTAGAATCCAAGTTCTCCAAATCACTGCATCCATACGATACCACTGACATGCAGGGTCTGGGACCAACGGATGCCCTTTTTACATGTGTCACTTACACACATAATCCAGCAGCATTACACCGTCTAACACACCGTCATAACTGTAGCAGGTAGTTCCTGTTACCCCCCGTGGATGTTTTTTATTGGTTTTAAGCATTGAATTATGGTCAATTTAAAAAAAAAAAGGACAATCAGAGGGAAAACAGATTACTAAAAATCAATGTCAATCAATTAAAAGTATAGAACAGAAAATTAATGAACACA
This sequence comes from Acanthochromis polyacanthus, assembly GCF_021347895.1. Classification (NCBI taxonomy): domain Eukaryota; kingdom Metazoa; phylum Chordata; class Actinopteri; family Pomacentridae; genus Acanthochromis; species Acanthochromis polyacanthus. Next base: position 1,244,533 of record NC_067114.1, on the reverse strand, counting down.
GGTGCAGTCGAAAGGTGCTAGAAGTCACACAGTTGGTGAAACGGAGGTAATCTGAGGGCAGTAAATGTGTCTCAGTGATTGGAGTATAAAGACATCTGGAAGGTGTAGTCACTGGTGGATCGATGCTCCTGGATAGAACTCCACCATGAAGACAGCAGAACGCTCCAAGAACCTTCAGGAAAAGGTTATTAGAAAGCAGCAATCAGGGGATCAAAACCTTCATTAAGATAATTACAATAATTCCTTAAAAGTTTTATGTTAAAAAGAATCCCTCAAATTTGGCAAGAAAATTCTTGTAAATATTTTGAAAAAATGAGTAAAAATCTTCAAAAAAAATCCTAAAAATATCTAAAGTGATTCCATATGTATCAGTGAAAGTTCTAATATATTTTTAAGAACATTCACGTAAAAATCAACCAAAATTCAGTGAATTTTGCTGGATTTTGTTTGATTTTTTGATGTGATTGTTCTTAAAGAAACAATAGCATTTTTTTCCAACAAAAATGTTCAAAGATTTCCCAAAAATGTTGAAAATGAAAAATCAGAAGTTTCATTGTGAAAATATACATATTTTTTTCACATTTTAAATTTTAAAGCGGGTCAGTTTTGACCCACAGGACGACAGGAGGGTTCAAACCCCTGAAGGAGTGATTCCTGTGACCCCACACATCCCCACCCAGACCTCATCCAGTTCTTCCTCTAATTAGCCGTGGCCCTCCATCACAGCTGGTAGCACCGAGGGCTTCGTACAAGACGGCTTTTGTTACACAGGAGCTCGGTCTGGAGTTGTTAAAACCCCCCTTAATGTGATTTGTAACCCGTGCCTCTCATCACACTCATCCTCCTCCTCACACTAGCAGAGCACTAAAGCCTGCAGCTGCTTCCTCTGTGATGTGAAGTCACAGCTATGCCTCAGAGAGGAGCGTCCGGGGAGCCATAAATACTCGGTCCCTGCAGGGTGCTTGTCGAGCAGACAGTGTGGTGCTTTATGGGGCTCTCAGACAGACTGCAGAGATAAACAGTCACTACAATCGGCATATTGTGCTATCACCTTTTACTGAGATCCACCATCGACTGGGGAGAGATTCTCCTTTATGTGGCGGGAAGACGCAAACAGAAGATTTGTGCTTTATGGCGTGTTGTGATGTCAGAATGTATTTTCTGATGTAAACCCTCCAAGACTGGAGGGGAAACATTATGTGAGGATGGACGACAAACAGACAGGACGTACTGTGATTTAGATGAACACACTGGAGGTTTGTGGGTCTCCTGCCGTAATTTCTACGATTGTAATGCAGTGCAGGTTGTGTCTGCACTGCTGTCCTGGGACTGGAGATGGAACCCTGAAGAGGATCCTTCAGACTTCTTCTGTGGCCTCCAGAATGAGTAAGAGTAACGGAGAGACTGCCCTTGTTTTATTCACTCGTAGTTTCAATGTGGAGCTTCTCTTCCATGATTTAGTTCAAATTTAGTTCATGGTTGACCAGAAAATCACATTATGGCAGCATTAAGTCAACGGTAAACGTCTTTTTTATTCATCAGTGTCACTATTTTCAAATCAAATCCGCTTTACTGATCAGGTGTTGAGGTAATAAAAGTCAATTTAATCAATTTATTGGACAAGACTGCAGCGCAGTGAGGTTGTTTTTGAGCTAAACGCTAACACTGACATGCTAATTCTCACAATCACTGTCATACTTTACTCCAGGAGAGTCAAGCTCATCTTAGTCCAGGTTCCACATTCAGCCCAGTCTGATCTCCAGTGGATCAGACCAGTAAAACCACAGCATAATAACCTATAAATCACCACAGCTCCTTTATTTTAGTGCAAAAAGTCCATTCTGAAAATGTTCACAGTTTAAGGGACCATCTTTTTACTAAACATCATGAACAACCTGAAATTTATAAAGAAAAATAAGTTCAGTTTCATCAACATTCATCCTCAGTTCATCATTTCCACATTACAACTTCCAGATCAGAGTGTCTACAAAGGAACACAACATTTAGTCACCTGGACCTGAACCATGGAGGATTTTACTTTACAAAAGACAAAAAGCAACAAAAACAAGACCAAAAATTACAAAATGAGACACAAAACAACAAAAGCGAGAAACAAAATGACAAAAGATTAGACAAACGACATGAAACAATAAAAAAAGAGACAAAAAAGTTACAAAACGGCAAAAAAATGGACACAAACAAAACAAAATGACAAAAGATTAGACAAACGACAATATAAATAATAAAACAATATAAAAAAAGACAATGACAAAAGCAAGAAACAAAACAAACAAAAACAATGAATAAAGAACATCAGAAGTTTCACTGGGTATTTTATTTTTTCCACATTTTCAACCTTTCAAACGGGTCAGCTTTGACCCACAGGACGACACCAGGGTTGAAGCTACAGCACCCAAACCCCCCCTCTCCTGCTGCTGTCGCGTCTGTATTGACTTTCATTTTCATCAGCCGTTACAAACTTCTCCACAAGCTCTCTAGGAATGATTCATCCTGCTGATAATAACACGGTAGGACTCAGCAAACACATCCTGCTGCTGTTGTCGGTGTGTAATAGTGTGAGGCCTGTGACTGGTGGACAGGAATTCTTGTAAAACTATAAATGATTATAGTGGAAAAACCAAACAAAGCCTGCAGTGGATGTGGAGCAAGGAGTAATGATCGCCTTTTATTTCCTGCTTTCTATGGAGGGCATTTGGTCGTTTTTTCTTCTTCTCCTCTGGGTTAAAAAAAAGAAGCCGGCTAATGGTTTAAACCGTGACCTGACCGCTGGTGTTTGTGTTCTGGGCAGGTGGTTGGTTCCACCTTGAGGCCTGAGGTTTAAATCCTCACAGCTAATTCTGTCTGACACGAAGGAGGAAACGTGGAAACATCTGCCCCTGCTGGTGGAGGTTCTCCCTGGAAAATGACTGCTTTATTAACCCTCCTGTTGTCCTCATTTAAGGCACCAAAAAATGAACTATTGTTCCCTTGTCTGAAAAAAATCCAAAAAATCTGCAAAAAAATCCCCAAATTTATAAAAATGTGCAAAATCTAAAGGAAGAAAATGCCTTAAAAGTTTCTCTTAAAAGTTTTATTTAAAAAAAGAAATTAAAAAAATGTAAATATTTTCAAAAAATGAATAAAAATCTTCCTCAAATATCCTTAAAATCTCTAAAGTGATTACATATATATCAGTAAAAGTTCTAATATTTTCTTTAAAGACATTTGGGAAAAAAATCAACCAAAATCCAGCGAATTTTTCTGAATGTTCTTCAAGAAACATTTTTTAACATTTCTTTTTTCCCGCCAAAAAATATTCAAAAATTACAGTTGAAAACTTTCATGTTTTTAAAAGCGTTTTCTTAATCTGCTGTATTTCATTGTTGATGTTTTTATCTGTAGCACTTAGAGATTTAGTTTTCAAATGTAAAGTGCCTTATAAATTAAACTTATTATTATTATTATTATTATTATTATTATTATTATTATTAAAAATGTATCAAAAATGTTGAAAATGTGAAAGTTTTTACTGTGAAAATATTTTATTTTTTTCCACATTTTCAAACTTTAAAATGGGTCAATTTGACCCGCCGGACGAAACGAGGGTAAAACAGAATACTAAACCAGCTCAAAGTTATACATAGAGCTCAGATTTATTTAAGTGTCAGAAGCTCAAAGCGCTGCTCTCACAGCTCTGTGGTCGGAGGAATTCCATGTTATGTCTGAGACTCTGCATGCAGAATAAAAGCCGACTGTCAGTTATTGTTCATACAGTGGGATCCAAAAATCTGACACGACAATGAAATTCTTTTTTTTTTAGATAAACCTGGAAATAATGAGAAAGACACAAGCAGGAATTAGTAGCATTTACTGTGAGAACTCATCTCCATCCTTCCATTAAAGAAGGATTTAATCGACTCATCAGAGGTTTGTTAAAGTAAATCAGCCACCTGTTAAAAATAGCAGCATTATGATGGTAGGAAACATGGCATCAGAACTCAGAGAAAGGGTGAGAAGCGCAAAGAGAATCTTTCTAAGCATAGAATCGTAGCTGTGTTGAAGTTTATGTAGCTCACTGCATTTGTGCACTTTACTTAAAAACAATCAAACTGATCACAAGTGAAGATATTTTCCCCAGATAGCGTGGAAGTCATGGGTTGAGTCTCTATCTGCTGTTCGTTTAGCACAGGGGTCCAACATGCAGCCTGAATTAATGAGCTTGAGATGCTCATCAGTCAGCTTGGGTTTTCATCTCTCTCTCTGTTCTGTTGTGTCCGTAGAAGTTCTCCGGGCCTCGGCTGGAACGGTCGCCTGGGTCGACAGAGCCGCTTGTCTTCCACCAGCTCCACCACAGAAGAAGATGGCATCTTCGTCAACTCCGCCAGCAGCAAACTCCTGGAGAGAGCCCACGACATCCTCATGTGAGTAAAACACCACGGATACAGCCACATGCAGAATGATTCAACCCCCTGATGTTTTAGACATTCATTTTACAAAAAAACAGGATGCAAAGTGATTCAAACCCCTATAAACAATGCTAGGTAGATACAGATAACTGCAGCACAACTCCAATGCTGGACACCTGTATGTAGACATTTGGAGGTGAATTCAGCGATGACACATGATGCAGATGTCCCTCAAGTTTAGAGAGGAGATAGTTGCTTTCCCCAAGAAAGGAAATGGGTCAAAGAAGATCTCCAAGCTCTAGAATGTTCCCAGAGACTCTGCTGGAAGCATCATTCACCGGTACTGTGGCTACACTACACTAAAAAGAAGCTGTCGGTGAGAACATCAAGATTCCTGGAGACAGATGGACCAGAACCCTCGGCTTACTGTCAAGGACCTGCAGGAAGATCTGACTGGAAGAGGAACTGATGTTTCTGTAGACACACTCCATGCTGAAGGTCTTAATGCCAGATCTTCTAGACGGACACCATTTTTGAAGACGCACCACAATAACAATGGTCTCCAGTCTGCTAGAACCAACCTGTCAGAGCCACAGAAGTTCTGGGAGACGGTTCTATGGACTGATGAGACCAAAGTAGAGCTCCTTAGTCCTGTGAATCAGAGGAACGTCTGGGAGGAAGAACGAACCTGAAGATACATCCTCATAGAGCTGAAGATACAGCCTCGTAGAGCTGAATATACGGCCTCACAGGGCTGAAGATACGGCCTCATAGAGCTGAAGATACGGCCTCGTAGAGCTGAAGATACGGCCTCATAGAGCTGAAGATACGGCCTCGTAGAGCTGAAGATACGGCCTCGTAGAGCTGAAGATACGGCCTCACAGAGCTGAAGATACGGCCTCACAGAGCTGAAGATACGGCCTCACAGAGCTGAAGATACGGCCTCATAGAGCTGAAGATACGGCCTCATAGAGCTGAAGATACGGCCTCGTAGAGCTGAAGATACGGCCTCGTAGAGCTGAAGATACGGCCTCACAGAGCTGAAGATACGGCCTCACAGAGCTGAAGATACGGCCTCACAGAGCTGAAGATACGGCCTCATAGAGCTGAAGATACATCCTCACAGAGCTGAAGATACGGCCTCACAGAGCTGAAGATACGGCCTCACAGAGCTGAAGATACGGCCTCGTAGAGCTGAAGATACGGCCTCGTAGAGCTGAAGATACGGCCTCATAGAGCTGAAGATACGGCCTCATAGAGCTAAAGATACGGCCTCGTAGAGCTGAAGATACGGCCTCATAGAGCTGAAGATACATCCTCATAGAGCTGAAGATACGGCCTCGTAGAGCTGAAGATACGGCCTCATAGAGCTGAAGATACGGCCTCATAGAGCTGAAGATACGGCCTCATAGAGCTGAAGATACGGCCTCATAGAGCTGAAGATACGGCCTCATAGAGCTGAAGATACGGCCTCATAGAGCTGAAGATACGGCCTCACAGAGCTGAAGATACGGCCTCATAGAGCTGAAGATACGGCCTCACAGAGCTGAAGATACGGCCTCATAGAGCTGAAGATACGGCCTCACAGAGCTGAAGATACGGCCTCATAGAGCTGAAGATACGGCCTCACAGAGCTGAAGATACGGCCTCATAGAGCTGAAGATACGGCCTCATAGAGCTGAAGATACGGCCTCATAGAGCTGAAGATACGGCCTCACAGAGCTGAAGATACGGCCTCATAGAGCTGAAGATACGGCCTCACAGAGCTGAAGATACGGCCTCACAGGGCTGAAGATACGGCCTCACAGGGCTGAAGATACGGCCTCATAGAGCTGAAGATACGGCCTCACAGAGCTGAAGATACGGCCTCATAGAGCTGAAGATACGGCCTCATAGAGCTGAAGATACGGCCTCACAGAGCTGAAGATACGGCCTCACAGAGCTGAAGATACGGCCTCACAGAGCTGAAGATACGGCCTCATAGAGCTGAAGATACGGCCTCATAGAGCTGAAGATACGGCCTCATAGAGCTGAAGATACGGCCTCATTGGGTGTTGAATCATTTTGCATGTAACTGTGCTTCCTAAACAGACCTTCATTCTTGGTTTTCAGATATTTTTTCTCCTTACACCAGTATTAAATGGGTTTTCCAGTGCTTTCTTTGTGGTTGTAGAGTGTTTTCAGCGTTATTTTCTCCTCCAGTTGTTTGTTGTTGTGGTCTACACATCTGTAAACCTGCTGCTTTGACCGTCACCACATTCCTCCAGCTCAGACACTCGGTTGTTCTGTGGCCGACCTCCGACTTCTGAACTCTCCACTGAGGGGAGAATTTCCTCCCCACGGGGACGAATAAAGTCCCGCTTTATTATCGGGGATGTGACCCTCTCAGGGAGAATTTCTGGAATTAACTGAATGTTGTTGTCGTTGTGCTTTACAGTGAAAAAGTTGAAGCACCGCTGGGCTAACCTTACCGTGTTTCTGTCTTTTATAAACAGGAGGAACAAAAACTACAAATCTAAGCCAGTTCTTCCAAAGGTACAGTATAGCATACCTAAAGATTATTCACATTTGTTTGGAATAGATAAGTTGTTTGGTCTATTAAAGATGTTCATCATTGTTTCCCAAAGCCCAGAAATAACATCTTCAAATGTCTTCTTCTGTCCTCAACTCATAGATATTCAGTTTACTGTCATAGAGGAGGAATTAAAGCAGTAATTATTCACTTTTAGGAAGCTGGAATCAGAGACTTTAGACTTATTTATTCTTAAAAGCATTGCTCAAACACGTTAATGATCAAAATAGTCGGCTAATTGGTTCATGTATTAACTGTTGCAGCTCTGCTTTAATTGATCTCTGACTCCACATCTGCAGCATCTGTTGAACGTGAAGTCTCTGAAGTACCTGAGCAACCTGACGCTTCACGACCGCATCACCAAGTCGCTGCTTCACCTCCACAAGAAGAAGAAACCCCCCAGCATCAGCGCACAGTTCCAGGTCAGACACGGTGACAGAGCTCAGTAAAAATGATACGATTAGCCCGAACCGGAGCAGGAATCCTCCTCCAGCTGTGAATCCAATAAAAACAAGGCGTGTCTGCCTCCACTGGCCGCTATGAGTCCAGAATGTGTGGGCCGACCGTCACCCCAAAGCCATGACATCACGTCTGGTAATAAAAGATGACATTTGATTTGATGAGAAAGGAGAAAATCAGGCTTTACTCATTCACTGGCACAGCCTCCTGAAGCTCTCTGTGATGCTGACTCAGTGATGAGATGAAGAGCCAAAGATCAGCTGATCCTTCCCATTTAACCCTCTGAACCTCAACCAGCTTCTGGATATTTTATACCGTTGTCACATTTTTCCTCACTGTGTTCTCATTTTTCACTACATTATGAAATCCTTCATCTCCATGGAAACAATAAAACCATGAATAGATATAGAGAGAACTCAGAAATGTGTTTTGTTCAGAATAGGAAAGATGTTATCCCACAAGTCAGAAAAATCAGGAAACTAAAGTTTAAGAAAGCATTTTTTCTAGCGCTGACAGGTGCTACCAGTGTTGGAGAATGTGGGCTCTGCATAGTGTACATATTTGATAGTTCCATTTTTAATCTGCTCTCTGTGAACACTGCCTGCAGTTCAGCCTAAAAGTCCTCGGATTTTTGTCACGTCCCTGTTTGTTTCCAGGTTTTACAGCCAAACATGCTTTATTGTAGATCTCTTTTTTTAAGGTAGTCACCACAGCTACAAGTGTCCTCAGTCATGTCTTTTGTGCAGTAAAAACATACAAAACAGTTAAAATGACATAATAGTTAAAAAAAATAAAAATAAGCCAAAGTTTTTCAGAGCTGCAGGACCGCTAGGAAGCCGAGTATCTGCCGGTTCTTTCTCTTTTCACAGTTTCTGGCTCTGATAAATGGTGTCATTTTGCAGAATATGGTAAAACATAACATGCTGTTGAATTCTGACAGCTGGTTTTGGGGCTCAGAGGCTCAATCAGGAGAAATGCTTTTTATTAGGAGGATTTTTCCTTCAATAGAAACCGTTTGGAACATGAGAGAAACAAACCTAACAGCTGCTACAACCAGTCAGAGCAGTTTGGCTCTCTGTAGGTCAAACATGCATGAATGAAGCTCTCAGAAGGAGAACTCTGAGCATCCAAACATGCTGTTTTATCTGGACTGTAGCTCTGAGGCCCTCTGGCAGCCGGCCCTGGCCCTGTGTGAGGATGACTTCACTTTCCACATCCTGTGCTGCTGATTGCTTTAATCTCCCGTGGAGGGGGAGGAGACTGAATTATCACACACAAAGCATGTGTTTCTGCACATGGAGACACGGCACACACATGGCCCCGCAACACGCTACATCGACATATTACCAGTAATCATGATTTACCTTTTATTCACAGCTGATAGAAGCACCTGACTGACTGTCAGACAGCTGTTAAATGTGCAGCAGCTCATTGTGTTGACTTTAACATCTTGTTTCTTGACTTCAATGTCTTCTATCTTGACTTTAACATTGTTTTTCTAGACTTTAAGTTATTTTTCTTGACTTTAACATCTTGTTTCTTGACTTTCATGTCATGTTTCTTGACTTTAACATCTTGTTTCTTGACTTTCATGTCATGTTTTTTGACTTTAACGTCTTGTTTCTAGACTTTCATGTCATGTTTCTTGACTTTAACGTCTTGTTTCTAGACTTTCATGTCATGTTTCTTGACTTTAACGTCTTGTTTCTAGACTTTCATGTCATGTTTCTTGACTTTAACGTCTTGTTTCTTGACTTTCATGTCATGTTTCTTGACTTTAACGTCTTGTTTCTAGACTTTCATGTCATGTTTCTTGACTTTAACGTCTTGTTTCTAGACTTTCATGTCATGTTTCTTGACTTTAACGTCTTGTTTCTAGACTTTCATGTCATGTTTCTTGACTTTAACGTCTTGTTTCTTGACTTTCATGTCATGTTTCTTGACTTTAACGTCTTGTTTCTTGACTTTCATGTCATGTTTTTTGACTTTAACGTCTTGTTTCTTGACTTTCATGTCATGTTTCTTGACTTTAACGTCTTGTTTCTAGACTTTCATGTCATGTTTCTTGACTTTAACGTCTTGTTTCTAGACTTTCATGTCATGTTTCTTGACTTTAACGTCTTGTTTCTAGACTTTCATGTCATGTTTCTTGACTTTAACGTCTTGTTTCTTGACTTTCATGTCATGTTTCTTGACTTTAACGTCTTGTTTCTAGACTTTCATGTCATGTTTCTTGACTTTAACGTCTTGTTTCTAGACTTTCATGTCATGTTTCTTGACTTTAACGTCTTGTTTCTAGACTTTCATGTCATGTTTCTTGACTTTAACGTCTTGTTTCTAGACTTTCATGTCATGTTTCTTGACTTTAACGTCTTGTTTCTAGACTTTCATGTCATGTTTCTTGACTTTAACGTCTTGTTTCTAGACTTTCATGTCATGTTTCTTGACTTTAACGTCTTGTTTCTAGACTTTCATGTCATGTTTCTTGACTTTAACGTCTTGTTTCTCGTGCTGCAGGCCTCCCTCAATAAGCTGATGGAGACTCTGGGTCAGTCTGAGCCTTATTTTGTCAAGTGCATCCGTTCCAATGCTGAGAAGGTACAGTTTGCTCTCTGCTTTCCCTGTTTGGTTCAGTTTTCAAAGCATTTTTCATTTCCTTTGAAGGTTTTTTTCTTTTTTTTAAGCTGTTTATCATTTCCCCCTCTTCCTCTTTCTTTAATTTTGCCTCCTCTCCTCTCAGCTGCCCCTCCGGTTTAATGATAACCTGGTGCTCAGGCAGCTGCGCTACACCGGCATGCTGGAGACGGTCCGCATCCGCCAGTCGGGTTACAACGTCAAGTACAGCTTCAAGGTAACACCCATGTCTGCACCCTGTGGAGTCCATGTTTAATTCAACCAAAATTTACTACGATCAATGAGCAAAGAAGAAGCTGTAACTGGAGATAAAGTACTCAGGCATTCAGGCAGTTCTGTCTTTTGGTTTGCATTAATAGGATAGAAGTAAACTAATGTAAACGTGGAACTTTCTGACAGTTTAGACTCTATTCCTGGTAGGTTCTCCATTTTCTGTTGCTTCTTACTTTGCAGGAACTTCTACACTTAAATCCTGTGTTTACTTGGAGTTGTAGGGCTTTTTTTGTCCCCCGCCGCGCGAACGCGGACCTCGTATTCACCTCCGTCCGTACGTACGTCCCGTATCCTTGTCTGCGCGATATCTCATGAAGGAATTGTCGGATCTTCGTCAAATTTGATGTCAACGTGTATTAGGATGATTCCCCGACGCCAGTCAATTTGGGTGACCTTCGCATAATTTTTAAGGTCACACCGAGTGTTTGTTGACTTTGACTTTGCGGCGGGGGACATAGACACGTTAGTGTCAAACACTTTTTGTTGATGGTTTGTTTTTCAGGTTGTGTTCTTACTTTTCACATCCGTTAGTCGACGAAAACTGATAAAATAGTAGATTTACTTTGTGAACAGTTCAGCATGTTGCAACTCATTCGTTTACTGAAGAGTTAAAGGGTTTGATTCTTCCAAAGGATCCTAAAGGATTCTGTCTAAATCTTTTCAATATCTGATCAGATAAATGCAAACAAACTGGACTAAAGTGTTAAAAATTGTAAATAAAACCCAACTTTGGACCCCAGCACTAATGAACCCTAACAGTACTAGTAGTGAGTGAAATAAATTAAGTTATTTTATTGTTAATTTATTTTTATTAGAATAGTGTAAACACCAAAAAGCTATTTAATCAAATGTGACAAAGTCCTCCAGAGATGCAGAAAACATGACACATCACTTTCACAGGGAGAGTCCTCTTTAATACGACTAAAAAATAATAATAATACGACTAGTAAAGTGACCTTTATGGGCAACGTTGGTGGATTTTTAAACACCCTACATTTCCTGTGAGTTCACTTCTATTTTTCCATCTTTGTCTCGATGTGCCAGAAATCCTGTTTTCCAGACAGCGAACGTTGAAGCAGCAGATCACATTAACGCTTCTCCTCTGTGTGAAATCAATCTGACAACACCAAACCTAAACAGAACTCAGGTTTCCACCAGTCCAGGTCCAGTTCTGAGTCCATCAGAGGGAACCTGTCGCTGATGTTGCTCGTCTTTAAGCCACCGGCTCCGTCCAGGATGACGTCAACCCTGAGAGAAAAGCACGGCGTCTAATAAAGCAGATCATGTTAGAAGCAGATTGGGAGTGAGCTGCTGGACTGAAAGCGTTTGGGAGCGGCTCTTCTAGCTCCAGCCTCTTACATTAGTTTCCATTTTGTGGTCTTGATTGTTCATTCGTGCCGGTCGCTTCCTGCCAAGGTCTGAGGCAGAGATTAAGTCATTTTGTTAGCTTATTAGGGAGTCGCTTAACCAGGTCACAAACTCATTTTCCCATGTAACCATTGTGGTGTCTGCTGTAGCTTTTATTTGCTGTTCAGACTCATGGGACTTCATTTAAAAGCAGCAAAAACTGTGACTCTGCTTTAACCCGTTAGAGCCCAGTGTCACGCGGTGTCACACTGCAAAAACTCTAAATCTCACCAAGCCTGGTTGTCTTATTTTTAGTCTAAATGTCTCATCCCACTTGACTTAAGATAAATTCACTTAATAGGTGACACTTCAGCAAGATGGAGGGACTTGTTTTAAGACAGTGCATCTTAAATATCTCGTTAAGTCAAACGATCTTGAAATGATCTTGTTTTAACCCTCCTGTCGTCCTGCTGGTCAGGTTGACCCATTTTAAAGTTTAAAAATGTGGGGAAAATATTTTCACAGTGAAGACTTCCACATTTTCTAAAATCTTTGGGGAAATTTTTGAACATTTTTTGGTGGAAATATAGAAATATTTTTTAAAAAATGTTTCTTTAAGAACATTCGGAAAAAAATCAACCAAAATCCAGCGAATTTCGCTGGATTTTGGTTGATTTTTCCTGAATGTTCTTAAAGAAAATATTAGAAATATTACTGATATATATGTAATCACTTTAGATACTTTTCAGGCTATTTTTTGGAAGTTTTTTGGAAATATTTACAATTTTTATGTTTTTTAAAAAAATTTTATTTCTTGTCAAATTTGGGGATTTTTAACAAAAACTTTCAGGGGAAACTTCTTACTGAAGATTTTGCAATTTTTATGAATTTGGGGGATTTTTTTTCTGAATTTTTAAAAAAATTTTCAGACAAGGAAGCAATATTTTTTGGTGCCGTAAATGAGGACAACTGGAGGGACAAGACACCTAAGCTTGACAATCCTGATAAAAATACAGCTCAAAATAAGTTTTCCCAGCGAATTTTAAGATCTCAAGATCACATCTTATTTCAAGAAATCTTACCAAACCATTTTTCACTTGTTCTATTGGCAGATTTTTTTCACTTATTTCAAGGGAAAAGTTCCTTGAATTAAGTTCTTTTTTTCTTGTTTTGAGAGGGGCATTTTGTTCATGTTTGATTAAACCAGGTCAGATAGATCCATCGTTCTTTTTGTGTGTAAAATCTGGGGGTCAGACGAACGTTTCACACATTCACCAGATCTCAGAGCTGTTTGGTTCAGTGATGGTTTGGAAAAATACACAATAAAGACGCATTACAAATTTCATCTAAAAGTGATCATCTGTGTGTTGTTTTATGTGAGGATTGACCTTTCTGAGAGGAGATTTACCAAACAGAGCACAGAAAGACACGTAACCGCAAGTATCTGGATGAGCTCACTCAGGTCATCTCAGCATCCGACGTCTTCATTTAGCAGAAATTCCTCCAAACATATTTAGCACTAATGAGAAATATCTTCAGCGTGGAATCACTTGGAAGCACTGTGCTGCTCAGAACAGAGTCTCTCCATTGTCCTCGGCTCTCCCAAACACTCCCCATGCTTGTAATTGTGTAAACACGCCGTCTGTTTCCCCGTCCACCCCCTGCGGTCCAGATTGGATTGAATTCAGACAATGAGCCTCAGTTTGAAGAGTGGGAGTTCAGCATATTTACGCCGTGATGTTTGAACCCCAGCTTGGGCTTCTACCTGAAACCACATGTTCCTTGGCAGCTTTTTTTTTTTCTTCTTCTTTCGACTGTACCAGAGACGCTACAGATGTTTGCTCCAGTTTCTGCTGCTTGTCAAAAGTTGTATTTCAAGTTAATCTCCGACCAGTTAATCCTGCACGGCTACAAAACCTGCACTGGGAAAAATACCCCTCTAAAAACAAGGAAAAAGAACTTATTTCAAAGAACTTTTCCCTTGAAATAAGTGAAACAATCTGCCAGTAGAACAAGTGAAAATGCCTTGGTGAGATTTCTTGAAATAAGATCTGAAATAAGATCCTAAAATTAGCTGGGAAAACTTATTTTAAGCTTTATTTTGCTGGGATTGTCAAGCTTAGGTGTCTTAGCCATCCTGTTATCTTCATTTAAGGCACCAAAAAATACTGTTTCCTTGTCTGACAAAAATCCAAAAATTCAGCAAAAAAATTCTCCAAATTTATTTTTAAAAAATCTACAGTAAGAAAATTCCTTAAAAGTTTTCCTTAAAATTTAATTCAAAAAGAAAATTCTCAAATTTGGCAAGAAATAACATTTTTAAAATTAATCTAAAAACTGTAAATATTTTCCAAAAATGAATAAGAGTCTTCCAGAAAAAATAAATCCTGAAACTATCTAAAATGATAACATATATGTCAGTGAAAGTTCTAATATTTTCTTTAGGAAAATTCAGAATTCGCTGGATTTTGGTTGATATTTTTTCCCAAACGTTTTTTTTTTTTACATTTCTTTTTTCCCCAAAAAAATGTTCAAAAATTTCCCAAAGAATTTTGAAAATGTGGAAGTTTTCACTGTTAAAAAAAAATAGATTTTGTCCACATTTTAAACTTTAAAATTTGACCCGCAGAACGACACGAGGGCTAAAACTAGATAATTTCCAGATTGTTTGACTTAACAAGATATTTAAGATGTATTGTCTTAAAACACGTCCCTCCATCTGCTGAAATGTCATTTGTTCAGTGAATTTATCTCAAACCAAGTGGGATGAGACATTTAGACTAAAAATAAGACAAACAGACTTGGTAAGATTTAGAGTTTTTGCAGTGTGGAGGCCTTCACACGGAAAGCTTCTGTTCGACACGTTACCGGACACAAATGTTGTGCACGTGACACAAACAGAGCTGTTAAATAAGAAGCACATCTTTTCTTGCTTTCTCCACAGGATTTTGTGCATCACTTCTGTGTGCTGCTCCCAGAAGGCACCAGGGCCACCAGAGAGGGAATCCAGCAGAGTCTGGACCAGCTGGACCTGCAGCCCGACGGCTTCCAAGTGGGGAAGACGATGGTATTTATCTCCTCTGTTCTCCTCTTATAAATCCGTTTTAGATTCAGTGAAACACGGAGTGACATCTGCTTTTAATCCGACTCTTTATCCGTGAAAATATGAGACGTGGAATCAGGAAAACGTTTCACTTCAGTAAGAAGAACATCAGAGTTCATTAACCCTCACAACCCCAAAACCTGCTGGTGGAAATGAAAGGCATGTTCTTTTTTCCACTTTTAAGCAATTTATTGTAGTAGTGAAGACTTAAGTCAATATATACTATGAAAACTTGGGATCTAAGGGTTATATTGATGTAAAGCAAATAAAATAAAAATTTAAAAATTATAAATTGTAAATATTTTCAAAAAATGAATAAAAAAGCTTCCTAAAAAACCTTAAAAATATCCAAAGTGATTCTATATATATATCAGTAAAATTTTGAATTTTTTCTTTAAGAACATTCACAAAAAATCAACCAAAATCCAGCAAAATTTGCTGTATTTTGGTTGATTTCTCTGTGAATGTTCTTAAAGAAACATTTTTTTAACATTTCTTTTTTCCTTTAAAAATTGTTGACAGATTTCCCAAAAATGTTGAAAATGTGGAAGTTTTCACTGTGAAAATATTCTTTTTCCACATTTTCAAACTTTAAAACGGCTCAATTTGACTCGCAGGACCACCCGAGGGTTCAACTTATTTTGAATTTTTTTGTAAAATTCAACTCAAAACAAGATAATTTCCAGATTGTTTGATTTAACAAGATATTTAAGACGCTTTGTCTTAAAACAAGTCCCTCCATCTGCTGAAATGTCTCTTGTTAAGTGAATTTATCTTAAATCCAGCAGGATGAGACATTTAGACTAAAAATAAGACAAACAGACTTGGTAAGATTTTGAGTTTTTACAGTGAGCAGTCAGTTAAAATAAATGAATAATTAGCTAAATTAGCACTCATAACAACAAAGGAACGAGGCAGTTTTAAAAATTAAAGAATAAGTTTGAGGGTTAAAGTTAGACTTAAAAATCAAAAAGTCAGAGAATTAAAGAATTAGAGAGATGACATCACACCACAGAACCAGGCAGCTAAAATTAAAATAAAACCAGAGAGGACGTCTAAAATAAACAGGACAGAATACAGAATAAAACACTGAAACTAAAAAAACGTAAAGCTGACATAAAAGCACGTCTGTAAAAGTGGGTTTTAAGAAGGGATTTATTCTTTTTTTTTATTATTTCTTTAAGACAAATCCAATAAATGTAACTTTAATTTTGCTTTTATTAGAACTGTTGCCATTATAACTTTGCTGTGCGGCACAAAACAGGATTTTGAATTGTCTCCACTTCCAGCCACAGTTGTTGTGTTTCTGTAGAGGTGCAGGACTTTAGATTACACAGAAAAATGAAGAAAAAAACCCACAAACGGCGTAGTGTTCAGAGAATATTAGGGACAGAAATGTAAACACAGATCTAACACAAAAGTGTAGGATGAGGGAATTCTTTCTATTAAAAAGAAAACATGGAGGCTGATTATACAGGATGCTGTTTATTGTTGATGGATCCAAAACCTCAGAGTGAGTTACTCAGAAGAATGGAGAGTTTTAAGGTGAGTTTATTAAACCGTTAAATGCCAGCAGCTATAAATAACACAGAGGAAGGATAACCTCATATTAGCTAAAGTACAAAGCGTGTAATGCAGACGCTGTCCTGTATGTCCACCGTCTGATGGAGGGTCCAGGCTGTCTGTAATTAGAACATCATACCTGACATTCCTGTGTCCACATGTCAGGCCAGAGGTTCCTGTGTTCTCCTCTGAGTCACTTCTTCTTTTTTTAACAATGTGAGCGTATGTCTCTGTAAGCGTGACTTCAGGCCGGTGCCTCCCCTCAGGTGTTTCTACGGGAGGCCGAGCGTCAGCGGCTGCAGGCGTTGCTCCACAGGGAAGTCCTCCGACTCATCGTCACGCTGCAGCGCCGCTTCAGAGCTCGACTGGAGAGGAAGCAGTTTGTGCGGATGAGGGAGGCGGCGACCTGCATCCAGGTACAGATCTGTGCTGTTTATCATCGCTGCTTTTACCTACAGCTAATTCCTTTTCCTTATGTGGGAATTTTACTTTGGAATCTTCTCTAACTTCCAGTATTCACAGTCCTGACTGCCGCGATATCACAAAATAATTTAACTTAATAATAATAATAACGCTGTCAGTCAAAGTCATGGTTGTTTATTGCATGTTTTGTCCCTTTTTATGGCAAATGAATGATAGTTACAATAAAAATCTAAGTGGAGAGAGGGTCTGTGGTTCTGGCTGTACTTTATGGTGTTCCTCTGTTGGAGTGTCAACCACATGTGTATTATTAACATGATATCAATATTTTATTTACTAAATATATTGTGGTTATTGTTGATGACATCCCTAAATAACTATATGATGATATCAGATGCTTGTTTTGCACAATTCTGTTGTTTAAATCATTGAATCCAAACAAGTTTTACTTAAGAAGAGTTCTGTGGTTTACGATTTATGATGAAACTGGTGTTATTGCATTTTATTGTCTTACATATGCGATATTACTCAGATATAGGTGATAATATTGTTTTGTTGGTTTAATGCATCCAGCCCAGTTCCAGAACAGTTTAGTTCTAAATCTGCAAAATGAAATGATTGAAATTCATCCATTTGTATCCAGAATATTTGATTCTCAGTTTTAGTTCCTAAATGTAGTTTATCCTGATTCCTCTACAGTTAAAGCCAATTTGTTGTTCACTTGGTGGACGTGCTCAGTCTAACTGGGGTTTAATTTATCTCCCATTCCCGTCTAAAAACACCGGAACTGTCCTTTGAGTTAAACTGTTCAGCAGAGTTTCTGAACATGGATAGAAGTAGTGATTTAACCGTGATGCTGTGTTCTTGTCCTCTCCACAGAAATGGTGGCGTTCCTACCAGTCCATAGAGGAGGACGATGAGGACGATGACTCCGGCGTCCAGGAGGGGGCGGCGTTGTGTCTGCAGAGCCACTGGAGGGGCTTCAGGGAGCGTCAGAGGTTCAGGCTGTGGAGGGAAGCTGCTGTGGTGCTGCAGAGGGCCTGGAGGCTGTGGATCTGCCGCCGCTGTACGGCAGCTCTGCTCATCCAGACGGCCTGGCGCTGTCACCGAGCCAGAGAGCAATACCTGCATCTGTACGGCGCCGTGGTACGACTGCAGGCCCTGAGCAGAGGCTACCTCACCAGGAGCAGGTAAAGCACACTGACACACACCTGGACACTGGAGCACACTGGAAAACATGCTCCTCTCAAAACAAAACAAAATAAACTGGTTTCAAGGAACTTTTACCTTGAAATAAGTGAAAATATCTGCCAATAGAAGAAGTGAAAAATGACTTGGTAAGATTTCTTGAAATAAGATGTGATATTTAAAATATTGAAATCTCAAAATTAGCTGGAAAACTTATTTTAAGCTTTTTTTTTTTTTACCAGGATTGTCAAGCTGAGGTGTCTTAAAATAAGCCAGACATGCTGAAAACAAAAAACTTTTCACTCAAAAATAGAGTTTTGCTTTCATGTAACCTCCTAATTTGAGATGCTTTAACCCTCCTGTTGTCCTCATTTACAAGCACCAAAAAATATTGTTTCCTTGTCTGAAAAAATCCAAAAAATCAGCAAAAAATTCCCCAAATTTCTGAAAATTTGCAAAACCTTCGAATTTTCTTGTAAATATTTTCAAAAAATCCTAAAAATATCTAACGAGATTCCACATATATCAGTCAAACTTCTGATATTTTCTTTAAGAACATTCACATAAAAAAATCAACCAAAATCCAGTGAATTTTGCTGGATTCTGGTTGATTTTTATGTGAAAGTTCTTTAAGAAATATTTTTAACATTTCTTTTTTTTCACCAAAAAATGTTCAAAGATTTTTCTCCACATTTTCAAACTTTAAAACGGGTCAGTTTGACCTGCAGGACGACACAAGGGTTCAACTTATTTTGAGTTTTCTTGTAAAATTCAACTCAAAACAAGATGATTTCAGATTGTTTGACTTAACAAGATATTTAAGATGCACTGTCCCTCCATCTGCTGAAATGTCTCTTAAGTGAATTTACCTTAAATCAAGTGGGATGAGACATTTAGACTAAACATAAAACAAATAGACTTGGTAAGATTTTGAGTTTTTGCAGTGTTTAAATGATTTTAAAAAGAAAGAACAGGTATTTGAACTTGCTTATTAGGGCTCACTGCTCTGGAAATAGCTTCTAAGGGTAGTTGACTGCACGGTTTTCCTAAAGCTGGTGAAAAACCCGATTAATCTTTGCACACAGCTCCTGCAGTGTACTCGGGCATTGTTCAGTGTGCAAACAGACTGTGGTTGGTAGGAGCATACCATTACGCAAACAATCCAACCCAAAGCAGCTCTACGATCAGCTGAGCGGCTGAGAGCAAGAGTCTGACTCTGGTGAACACTTCAGGTGGTTAAAGTTAGTCAGGAGTAACTTTTACTGAGTCGTGTGTGTAGAAGGAAGCTTCAGCTAACAATCTGTTTGATTTGCAGCTTCAAGAACCTGAGAGAACAAAGACTGAGGGAGAAACAGGAGCAGGAGGAGAAGCTGCTTCAGCTGCAGAATGGCCAGGTGAAGCTGTCCCCAGAGGAGGACTCGCCTGAGAAGATCATGGGGCTGGACCTCAGTACTTGGGAAGATCGTTCGTACGAGCAGCGAGAAAGAAACTTCCAGAACCTCAGCAGCCAGAAGGACGAAGTCAAGGAGGACGGAGAAGCAGAAGATGCCAGAACCAAAGCGCCGCCTGAAGCACAGTCAGTCCCAGCTTCCTCTGTGGTGGTCCGAGACAGATCCAGAACCGTGGACGAGCCGAGCCAGAAAACCACCCGGGCCAAGAGGGAGAGCCGGCGAATGAGAGAGCTGGAGCAGGCCAAGTTCAGCCTGGAGCTCCTCAAGGTTCGGGCCAACAGCGGCGGAGCTTCTTCCCCCTCTGAGGAACACCGGCGCTGGTCCGTTGAGCTGGTTCCCCCCGCGAGCCCACCTGTTCGTTCTCCACAAGGAACCCCCGACAGCCAGAGCTCCAAAGGCAGCTTCGAGCTTCTCATGATGGACGAGGAGCCGCCCAAGGCTACAGAGGAGGTCACAGACAGCGAGGACCCCTGCTCCCCCGTTCCCCCGGTCACTCCGGTACCTGAGCCCGGCGTGGAGGTGGTTTCAGCGAGCCCGAAGCCAGCAGAACCACAGAAGACAGAGGTTTGTGATGGTCCGAGCAGAACGGAGCCAACAGCCTCCACACATCCGCCCAAGATCGAGAACTACCTCCCAACCTTCTACGTCCCTGCTAGTGAGGGCAGCGCCGTGGTTTCCCATCCTCCTGCTGAAGCTCCACAGAACAAAGAGGCCGCCACATCTACCACCATCACCAAGCCTGTCAAAGAGAGACGGGAGTCTGCACGGCGGCCGGTGGTGGTGGTCATCAGCATGCAGAAGGAAACACCACTAAGCGAAGAGCTGAGCGGCGCCATCCGTCCCCCAGTGGAGGTTCGAGATTCTGCAGCCCAGACGGGGGATTCGACGCCTTCAAAACAAAAACCAGAAGCAGCTGCTGCTCCGGCCCCCGTCCCTCCGGGTGACCAGACCGTCATAGAGAAACTGGTCCGACTGAACGAGGAGAAGGAGGAGAGGCAGCGGAACCAGCGTCAGCAGAACGAGAAGGAGATGATGGAGCAGATCCGACAGCAGAAGGAGGTTCTGGAGCGGCAGCGGCTTTTCTTCGCTCAGTACGAGAGGGAGATGTTTGAGAAGCAGAAAGGAGAGGCGCTGCACAGGATCCAGCAGAGTCGGCAGAGCGGCCGGGACCTCGGTGGGACCTCCAGCAGACCCATCAGACCCAGCTCCCTGCTGATTGAGAGAGCAGGAGGTTTGGTTCCTCACACCAGAACCCAGTCAGAGTCGGGTTCAGACGCCCCCCGTCCCCAGCTGCCTCCTCCACCTGCTTCTGCTCCCAGAGAAAGACGTAAAGACATGAGGCCTGCTGCTGAAGGATGGGCGCCCAAACTCACCCTGGAGTCCAGAGACGGAACCAGAGCGAGAGCAGCTGCCAAGAAACCACCGAGTACCCAAGGAACCGCCGTGAGTCTGACGGACAAACCAGCAAACATCTTCTTCTCTCCAAAGGACAAAGTGACGTTTACAAAGTGAGTGTTGAATAAATATGCTGCATTTGTTTGCTTTTCCTGCATGTAGACGGTTTTCTATTGCAGGAACTTGGGGAGCGTGGAATGAAGTGGAAGGGACGTTTGCAGGAACAAGCCCCTCATTGGCCCGTTCAGCCGTTCTGTTTCCATCTAGGATCCAACATTTTCATCTGCAGTGTTACCAAGTGGGACCAAAACATTCACAAATACTAGTCAGTGGATGTGACTCCTGCTCTGTCAGCACAGAGACAGTAGAACAGTGGAGGTCCTACTCAACCAGGGCATCTACAGGGCAGAAAACATGGGGCTTGTTGTCCTCCCTGAGTTCAGCCAATCAGCATGTTCTGAGCCCCACACAGTAGCTCTGCCGCTACCTACCCTGGATTAGGTTCTGTCTTCTTCTCTGAAAACGGTCCTGAGTGAAATATTTGGGGCAGCATTGTTTCAGTCCCTCAGCTTTCTCCATCATCATCATCATCATCCTCTGCAAAGCATCAGTTTATGACCAAATCCCTGCTGATTTAATGACATTTAGAAGCACCTCCACATGCTTTTCACAGTGTTGGTCAGATGGGAACTAAACTGAGGACCTGCTGTGTTTGAATTCATTCCTTTCCATGAGCAGCAGTGGCTCCTTATGTTCATGTTTTCCTCTTTTTCTCCATCAGGTTTGACAACGAAGCGGCGCCTAAAGACAAAACCGCTGCAGCTGCTCCCAGAGAAGGACCAGCACCGGTCCACAAGCCTTCTAAAGGGCTGAAAGGACGGGATGTAAGCAATCTCTTTGTTTTTCTCTGGATTTTTTTCATTCAGCATGTGTTTGCACATTTGCAGGAGTGTTGTTTTGTGTTGTGAGTGAATTAATGAGCCCTGACAGGAGATCTCTCAGCACATCACCGACACGAGGAGCAAAATGCACTGAAGCTCTCCTGCAGGTCATTGAAGGCTCCTTTTAAACTGCTGTTATCACTTCTGGTGAACTCCAGGTTGGCAGAGTTGGCCAAAAAAAGAAAGCCAGAATGGCACGGACCCGCTCCGACTTCCTCACCCGCCCCCCCGTCCTCTCGGTGGGCGGCGATTCAGACGAGGATGACGGCGATGGCCCGGTCAGCCCCCGGCATTACACCCTGCCCCTGTCCAAGCAGAGCTCCACGGAGGCGGGCTTAAGAGAGTCCTGTTTCAGTGACTCAGACATGGTAACGGCGCCATCCAGCCCCCAGTGGCCTCTCCTTGTAGCGTCGCTTCTCTTTTCTAACCCACTGGGCAGAGCAGCGTAGGCCTGCAGCACCGCTTCAACAGACTTCTGTTTCCTCACAGAGTTCAGTAGCTTTTCCTAAAGAGCGGGAGACGTTTCAAAGGAGTTTACAGGCAGATATTTTAAAGGCATTTTGAAACAGCTGCCAGAATGTTGTTGTGTGATAATCTACAAACTGTCTGTCTGAATATGCAGCGACTTTATGAGTAAGATCAGCTTTTAACCCTCCTGTTGCCCTCATTTATGGGCACTAAAAAAATAGTTTCTTTTTCTGAAAAAAATCAAAAAATTCTGCAAAGAAATTCCTCAAATTTCTGAAAATTTACAAAACCTTCAGGAAGAGAATTCCAATAATTGCTTAAAAATTTTGTTTCTGAAAAATCCCTCAAATTTGGCAAGAAAATTCTTGTAAATATTTTCAAGAAATGAGTAAAAACTTCAAGAAAGATCCTAAAAATATCTAAAGTGATTACATACATGTCAGTACAACTTCTAATATTTTCTTTAAGAACATTCACACAAAAATCAACCAAAATCCAGCAAAGTTCACTGGATTTTGGTTGATTTTTTATGTGAATGTTCTTAAGAAACATTCTTCACATTTCTTTTCCACTGAAAAATTTCTCATAGATTGAAATGTTGAAAATGTGACATCAGAGGTTTCACTGTGAAAATGAATTTTGTTTTCTACATTTTCAAACTTTAAAACGGGTCAGTTTGGACCCACAGGACGACATGAGGGTTAAAAACAAGAATTCAAGGCTGTCACAAACACAAATCCAGGAACCAGCAGTAAAAGTAAATCTGAATTTCTACCACAGCGTGTGTGTGTTTTCCCCTGAAACGTGGAGCTTTTTAACATAGTTGCTTTTCTAACAGAATTTTTCTTCTCTTCCTCTAACAGTGATTTTTCTTCTCAGCTTGTTCCTGGTCCTTCAGTGTTTGCATGTCACTCGGTTTATTTCCTCTCTTAGCGTAGCGCTCGTCACTCATCAGAGCTTGGGAATCCTTGAAAAAGGATGATTCGCTTTTGACTTTCTTCTTCACCTAACAAACTCTCTCTGTCTTTTCCTCATTTGTGTCACATGTTGTATGCTCATTTTAAAGTATTATTTGTTGTGTTTTTGCTTTTTAATGCCACAAGTTAAGACCTTTAGTGCTGCTTGGAGGAGCTCTGGTAAATGTAGACTGTAGTGATTCAGCACCACTGATGTGATGGCGCCATCTACTGGCTTGAAGCGGTACTCAGCTCATGGAAGTAGCAGAGAGGTTTGCTGAATCTTTAACATGTTGACGGATATGATGTTGTTTCAGCCTGGAAGCTCTGAGGAGCAGAAGAAGATCCACAAAGCCATGTCTTCTGGAGATCTGGGCAAAGTGGACTCGCTGCGCAAGAACTCCCAAGATGGAAGGTTTGTCTGCAAGCATCCTTTTCTTCTTGTCTTGTTGTTTTGGCAATTTTTTTTAGAAGTTAAAGCTGTTAACATTCTGAATGCTGATCAACCAGGGTTCGTGGAAAGATGCGTTTCTGGGGAAAGACCAAGTACGGAGATAAGAAGACGTCCAGAGAGAAGCTGATCTGCGGAGCTGATTCCCTGGATGGAGACTATGGAGACACCGGGCCTCTGCTGGGAGACGGTGAGGTTCATCAGCACAAACATCATTCCCAAATACTTCTACTATCAGTCCCTCCAAAGCTTCACTGATGGGAATTCTCCTCCAGGTCAGGAAAACATGTCGCCGCCCTGCAGTCCTGATCTGACCCTGGATCGAGGGTTCAGAGACCTGAAGGAACCGTCTCCCAAAGTGAAGCGACGGCGGAGCGTTAAGATCAGCAGCGTGGCTCTGGAACCGGCTCAGTGGCAGAACGACGCTCTGCAGATCCTCACCTGCACCAACGACTACCGGAGCATGAACGACTTCCTCATGAAGAAGGTGCAGTCAGACGGGATCACATGAGTAGATCAGTTAGCCTGCAGGGAAAGTTCTGCTCAGATATTCTAAAAGCTGCATGTTGTTCACACTCATGCTGTGGTGTCATACTTCAGATCAACGACTTGGACACGGAGGACAGCAAGAAGGACACCATGGTGGACGTCGTGTTTAAAAAGGCTCTGAAAGAATTCCGTCTAAACATCTTTAACTCGTACTCCACAGCGCTTGCAGTGAGTCAATACGGATCATTCTGACATTCTGTGAAGGTCCCACATGCTGAAGATCCACATTTATGCTGTTTTGTAAAATAAAACCTGTGAAGATTCTTATGAGATGCTCCAAGCTTTACAAACCAGTAGCCATCTAGCTAAAGATTTGCCCCCCCCCCCCACTGCTTTCAATGTAGGCCATTCAGATTTAGCAGCTGGTTTTATTTACTTTCTAGAGCTGCTTCTGTAAACTCTAAACCAGGAGACTCAAACTCATCTTAGTCCAGGTTCCACTTTCAGCCCAGTCTGATCTCCAGTGAACCGGACCAGTAAAACCACAGCATGATAACCGATAAATAACCACAACTCCTAATGGTTCCTTTGTTTTATGCAAAAAAAGTTCATTCTGAAAATGTTCACATTAAAGGAATTATCTTTCGAGAAAACATCATGAACAACCTGATATTTATAAAGAAAATGAAGTTCATCAGCATTCATCCTCAGTTTATCATTTCCTCATTACAACTTCCAGATCACAGAGTGTCTACAAAGGAACACAACATTTAGTCACCTGGAACTGAACCAGAGAGGATTTTACTGCATGATCAACAAAGAAGACAAAACAACAAAAAGCAGATCAAATATTACAAAAATGAGACGCAATAACGACAAAAAATGAGACAAATGACGCAAAACAAAACAAAAAAAATTCCTTTTTAAACTATTATTTTATACATGTTTATATTTTGTTTTTGTTTTTTTGCTCGTTGTTTCTATATTTGGGGTTAACATCATCAGACATGATCGCTCAGAAAGAAGCTTTTCTCAGCTGCCATGTGGTAAATAACAGCTGCAGAGAGAGTCTTCTTCCTGAAGCAGTGGCTGCATTTAAACCTCCAGTCACTGAAACAGCGTTTAGAAGACGGCTAACTATCAGGAGTTATAGAATCATGGTGAAATGAATCTTCTCTGCACTATGTTGAGCTGAAAAAAATGAAGACACACTGTTGGGACTAATAAGGACTGAATTAATGTTCTGGAAAATGGCACAATATAGAACCTTAAAAATTAAAGCCACCGTTTATAAACGTCACTTATATTAGAACCATGAAACTGGAACCATTTTACAGGACTTTATGTACCAGCAGATGAGTTCACAGTTTCTGCGTGTCTGCTGTTCATTCAGATGGTCTCTTATGCTGAAGTATTACTCTCATGACACCGTGGTCTTCCTCCTCAGATGGACGACGGGAAGAGCATCCGCTACAAAGACCTCTACGCTCTGTTTGAACACATCCTGGAGAAAACCATGCGACAGGAGCAGAGGGACTGGAGGGAGTCTCCGGTCAAAGTGTGGGTCAACACCTTCAAAGTCTTCCTGGATGAGTTCATGACGGAGTACAAACCTCTGGACAGCGCAGTCACCAAGGTAGAGACGGGGAACAGGAGTTCTGGATGATGCTAAAGCTGCAGACAGACTTTGAATTAGTTCAGTTTTGTGGTTCCATTAAAGGAATACATGTTCATTGATGTGGATCATTTACAGAAAGTATTTACAGACTCGTCACATCAGTACGCAGGTGTTCCCGGTTGTTAGTTTTTGAAAGTTTGGAGATTTTGTCAGCATTATAATTCCTATTTATCGATAAATCTTGAAACATCTGTTGTTCTGAATTGTGTTTTTTTTCCTGCAGCCGGTACCCAAACCTGAACGCAAAAAACGAAGGAAGAAGGACACAGACATCGTGAGTTTGATTCATGATGTTGGTCATATCAGAGGAAACTCAGCCGGTCTTCTCCACCTGTTTGCTCTTTAAAATGGATAGAAATAAAAGAAAGAATAGACAGCACTGTAAAAAGGGCTTTATGCATATAAATCTGTGGTTTATTTGTTTATTCTGTGTTCCTGAATGATGGTTAATTGTGTTCATGCCGGACATGTTATTATTTGTGCATGAGAATAATGAAAGGAATGGACCAAACATGCAGATGAACTGAACTCTGCTGCCCTCTGCAGGTGGAGGAACACAACGGCCACATCTTCAAGTCCACCCAGTACAGCATCCCCACGTACTGCGAGTTCTGCTCCTCGCTCATCTGGATGATGGACCGAGCCTGCGTCTGCAAACGTACGTCAAACATCACGCCGTCACTGCAGAACGCTGAGAGAATCCTCAGATTAAATACAGCCTAAAAACTGTCTTTACATCTGCAGTTCTGAGGCCACAGATTGGACTGAAAGTTGCTTTTTTTCTCACTGAAATCAGATGCAGAAATAATTAATGGATCATTGAGCTGAGAGAAAATTAATAATTTTAATAATCAAATAATCAGTTTAAGCAAAGCAAGTTTCTTTATTATTCGTGCACTAGACAATTCAAAGTGTTTTACATAAATAACAAAGATGATTTAAAAGGTAGACATTAAAATCATAGAAATAAAACATAATTTAAGCATTAAAATCAACATGAGATTTTATGATTAGAAGAAAGAAATGAAAACTCAGATAAAAAAGAGATAAAATAAAATCACTTTAAAGGTTCCAGTGCAGAGCTGGCATTAAGAAAGCACCAGTAAATAAATGAATCTTTAACCTTGATTTAAAGGAGTTTCAGCAGACCTGCAGACCTCAATTTTTCCTTTTGTAAAGCAGAAATATTGCTGCCAGCTGTCTGGATCTGCTGCTTTTCTCTGTTAAACCGTGTGAATGGGATGTCTTTGATGGAATTTCTGCAGATATGTCTCAGACTTTCAGCCGATCAGATTACAAAACAACTGACTATATTTTACTTTTTTTGGATACTGATGTGGTGACACCAGTAATGAGTACGAACCTTTTAACTTCCTCAGAATCGCTGCTTTATTTTTATATATAACATAAATATGTTCCATGAATCTAAGCAGACACAAACAACTGCAAAGCACTCATTTTAGTGTGTCGTGTAAACTAGACTTTGGGAGATTTATCGACCAAATGAAACCGTTAAATGACAACATAATCAACAGATTAATTAATAATGACATTAATAATGCAAATGGGACGTTGGAATCTTCTCATCATCTCACATAAAGATAAAAAAGCAGTGATGGATGTTTATAGTTTAAACAGAAATATTTTCCTGCAGTCTCTCTGCTTGACATGAAGAAAAGAAACCACATTTACTCCTGAAACTTTTTCTGCACTGCAAAAAAATCTTACCAAATCTATTTGTCTCATTTTAGTCTAAATGTCTCATCCCACTTGATTTAAGATAAATTCACTTAACAGGTGACATTTCAGCAGATGGAGGGACTTGTTTTAAGACGATCTTAAATATCTTGTCAAGTCAAACAATCATGAAATTATCTTGTTTTGAGTTGAATTTTACAAGAAAACTCAAAAAGTTTAACACATCTCAAATTAGAAGGCCATATGAAAGCAAAAATCGATTTTTGAGTGAAAAACTATTATTTTTTTTAGCATGTCTGGCTTATTTTAGGACAGCTAAGCTTGACAATCCTGGTAAAATAAAGCTTAAAATAAGTTTTCCTGGCTAATTTTAAGATCTCAATATTCTAAATATCACATATTATTTCAAAAAATCTCACAAAGCCATTTTTCACTTGTTCTATTGGCAGATTTTTTTCACTTATTTCAAAGTAATAGTTCCTTGAAATAAGTTTTCCTTTCTTGTATTGAGAAGGGCGTTTTTCCAGTGTGGTGGAAGTCATTTTTAGTTCTGAAATTTGACCAAAAAATTATGGGTTACAGAAAGTCCAAATTATTGAAATTTCAGTAAACTCGTGCTGTACCAACAGTAAGTCATGTTCGCCTTAAACCGAGTGTCCAGCCTCAAACTGTGAAAGATCTTATTTGTCTGTAGAAGGACGTTGGGACACAATAAACAGATTTTCACAACATGTGAACTCAGGAGAACCCACTGCGTGCTTCAGTTCATTTACTTTTAGACAATATCTCATCAAGAAGCCAAATGTTTGCGGCCAAATGTTCACACAGAAACACTAAATCCAGTCTGAGTCCCGCCCTCGGCTCTAATCAGATTGTCTTCAACTGGACTCATGGGGTCTGCGGCTCCGTGTCTGCTCAGACTGTCCACACAGTTTGTCCTTTATTCATACAGGATGTTTTCTTCATGCCAGCCAGCAGCGCTCTGGTCTCTCCAGCAGTAACAGCTGTTTGTTTTTTTCCCCTTTGGTTGAACTTTGAGCTGAATAATGAGGAGACACTGCCTTTCTGTGGATAATGGAAATGACCTGTTTGATGTGTGTGGCTGCGTTCATCCAGTGTGCCGCTACGCCTGCCACAGAAAGTGCTGCCAGAAGACGACCACCAAATGCAGCAAGAAGGTGAGCATCCTCACAATAACATCCCGTGACAGTAATTGTGTTACGGCGGGTTTATGTACAGTAGCTGCTGCTGTTTCTGCTGCTGTGTTAGCTAGCAGCTGGAAGTGTGTTTCTGGGAGCTTTATTGTTGTTTGCATGCATTTTAAAACGTCTAATGATGTCTGTGTGTGGACAGTTTGATCCGGAGCTCTCCTCCAGGCAGTTCGGAGTGGAAGTTTCTCGTCTGACTAACGATGAGAGGACGGTGCCGCTGGTGGTGGAGAAGCTCATCAACTACATCGAGATGCACGGCCTCTACACCGAAGGAATCTACAGAAAATCCGGTTCCACCAACAAAATCAAGGAGCTGAAGCAGGGCCTGGACACAGGTGATTATGTGCAGGTCGGCCAGCAGGTGAACCACGTCTGCTGGCTTCTACAGCCCACTGATGAGGAAATGTGATGACTGAGTGGTGTGGTCTGTCTGCGTTCTCCTACAGATGTGGACAGCATGAACCTGGACGACTACAACATCCACGTCATTGCGAGTGTTTTCAAGCAGTGGCTGAGAGATCTGCCGAACCCTCTGATGACGTTTGAGCTCTACGAGGAGTTCATACGAGTCATGGGTAAGGGAGTCCAACAGTAACGATGTTCTACTGCAAACAGCAGAAGACACACCTGCACGCTGTGACAGTAAATGTCCTGTGGGTCCTCAGGTTTGCAGGATAAAAAGGAAATGATCAGAGGGGTTTATTCAATCATCGACCAGCTCAGCAGAACTCACCTGAACACTCTGGAACGCCTCGTATTTCACCTGGTCAGGTAAGGAGACAAACTGTCATTATGGATGGATGGATGGATGGATGGACAATAGATAGATTTGTTATGGTAATTGCAGTGGGAATAAAGGATTTTTTAACAGTATCAACACATGAAACTGCCCCATTTCCATCCTGATAGATGATTCTAATACTGACTTTGTGCTTTCAGGATCGCCTTGCAGGAGGAGACCAACCGTATGTCGGCTAACGCCCTGGCGATAGTCTTTGCTCCCTGCATCCTCCGCTGCCCCGACACCATCGATCCTCTGCAGAGCGTCCAGGACATCAGCAAGACGACAGCGTAAGAGTTTCGTCAACGTCTGTCAGATAAGTTCTGTGGCCTAAAAACAGTGGAAAGTGTGAGGCAGTGCTGGAACGGGGACACATGACACACAAGAGGAAAAATTAAAAGCCGGTCTTCAGTTAAATGAATCTGTTTCATGTGAAAACAATAAAGCAACTCCAGCCAGATTTATCCAGACAGAACAACAATCTAATGGAGGAAAGAAAAGGAGAAAATGTGATGCTTATTAATCCAAACTGAACCAATCTAGTCCATAACTGTCATGTTTTTGTGTCTGAAAGTGTCAGTGTGTATTATTTTACCCACTCATTCTGGATAAACGCCTTTAGAGCATGAAATGGTTTTTTTTGACCGGAACAATTTATGAATGAGGTTCCTTGTAGAAAATACAAGCCTCACTGTGTAGCGTGTAGATCAAACTGATTAGTCTGTTAAATGCAGACTGACAGCTTTCACACAAAATGAAGCTCATTAACCATTTAAACAGAACCACACAGATTAGATGTAAAATCACAAACATGCACTGTAGATGTGGAATATGTTTGTCCATTTGTGGCCTAACGGTGGTGTAAGACGTGTTGGAGTTTTCTCTACTTGTAGTCGCGGTTGTGCCGTTTCCATAGAAGTGCAGGACTTTATATTGCAGTGAAAAATGAGCCCACAGTGACACAGAAACTGCCTTATCTCCGGCCTTACCAGATACGTGTCCAGTGATTATTTTCTGACATGCATAACATGTTTAAAAAGCAAAGAATTTAAAAACGACCTCATGGTTCTGCTGTGGTGTTTCCAGTGGTTCTGACGTGGTTTCGTCTCCTCCACAGGTGTGTAGAACTGATCATCTGTGAGCAGATGAATAAGTACAGAGTGCGGCTAAAGGACATCAACACGCTGGAGTTTGCTGAGAATAAAGCGAAGTGTAAACTGACCCTCATCCGACGGTCGATGGTGAGTTAACGCCACAACCAGTCACTGCTGATCCTTAGAACTCCTCCTCTGAACAGCTCTTCTCCTCTCCAGAATCTCCTCCCTAACTTGTCTTTTCCTTCACCCAGAGACCAGTACTAATAGCTGTTAGATTTATGAGCATAGCGCACATTATGGTATGTATACACGCACCGTGGATCACATCCCGATCCGTCATCCAGTGGTGATGTCGTTGTGTTTCTGATCACTGCATCTCATCTAATATTAACTTTCATTTTCTCCATCCCCAAAGCATGAGTCATACGTTCACAAAAGGTTTTTTTTTTTTTCTGTTTCCGTCTCGTGTGGTTGAAAGGAAGCTTATTATGCAGTTACTTTTAAATAGTTATGTGAAGTTTGGAACATACAAAGTAAACATTTCCAGCATATTGTCTGACGTAATATGAAGAAAAATGTTCATATTTTAGAGAGTTTAGACCACTGCCTCCCTTATAGCGAGTGTGATTCATTGTTTTTGTTGCTTTCTCTGGATAAATTAAGAAGAAACATCATCACTGGCCTTTTACGGCTTCTCATTAATCCGCTCCTTGTACATTTCCCCAGCAACATTACACAACAGCTGCTGGAGTCACTTTTAGCTAGAAGAAGCTGTTTTAAAAATTAGTGGCTCCTGTTGGCAGATTGTTTCTGTTTATTAAAACTGACCGTTATAAATCAGGCTGTGCTGATTCTTGTATTGTTTCTCTTGTCGTTTTCGCTCAAAGCAGCCAAATGCAGCTAAAAAGGTAAAGTGTGTGTGTTGGGTTGTATCTATCTTTGGGTTTCATCAGTTGAACTGTTTTAAACTTGGCTGCTTGTTTTCTGTGGTTCGGTCTCTGCATGTGTGAGGGAGTAGCTGCTTGCTAGAAGTGGTGTTTTGGGTTTTTTTATGAAGCACAAATGTAATATTATCGAGAAGACATCGTCTGTTGTCGTTTTGCTCCTGCAGGGAAAAGGCCACGTACAGCGACTGAGCTACCACACCCCCTCACCTCCGGTCAGTCCTCGGCTGCCGTCTGTGGCCGACGCTGTTATCGAAGAAAGCGGCGGTGAAGAAGGAGCGGAATCCTTCAGCGAAATCTCCGAGCACCAACAGGCCGCCATGCAGCAGGAGGAGAGGGTGCTGACGGAACAAATAGAAAACCTACAGAAAGAGAAGTAACTAAAATATGATCAGCAAATGACTGAAAATGAAGAGCCATGCAGCAGTAACTGATTAAGTTGCGTTTTATTGATGCCAGCTGTGTATCATTTTGTTAATCTGGGTAATGTTTGCCTTTGCAGAGAGGAGCTGACCTTTGAGATGTTGACTCTGGAGCCTCGAGCGTCAGATGATGAGACCCTGGAGTCGGAGGCCTCTATCGGTACAGCTGACAGCTCTGAAAACCTCAACGTGGACTCTGAGGAAACCATTTCTGACTTCTCTGGTATGTCATTATACAGAGAGTTTTTGTGTAGTTGAGATGAAAAGCTGAGGAAAAACAGACTATTTAAAAGATAGCTGTTGTTTCCAGGTCTAAAAAGTAAAGTGGATGCAGAAATGCTTTAAACCTGCATTCTTTCTAACGGCCAGCAGAGGGCAACTCCTCCGGTCTGATTCTGTAGAAGTCGATGAGAAAATGAGCACATTTCTCACTTGTTTGTTATTTCAGTGAACGTTTTCCTAATGAATTTATGGCCGTATTGACTAGTTTCAGTTCTCCTTCAGCACAACATAGTGTTTATTTTGTAAAATATGGTCCCATTTAGAGTAGAAGAGACTATATAAAGTAGGATAAGTTTTAGGCCGGGGCTAACTTGTGACTGGCAGGTTGCAACACAAGTTATCAAGCAGATCCCCCACCCCACTATCCCGATGCTAGTTTTCTGATTTTCATGAACTATAAGACATGATCAGAAAAATTTAGTGTGCAGTAAATTTAGATTCCAGGAGTTACGAGGGTTTACGACGTCCTCGACTCGCCGTTACATCGGAACTGATTAGCGGCCGGTACTCGGTTTAATGTACACCATTTCATCGTTACGTCAGAACTGGTTAAGTGGAACTAGTTGGCGAGCGGAGCAGATGAATACTGTATGTAGTCGTCACACGGAGCTATAAGACGCTTTGTTTACATTTGCCACCACCTTGGATTATGCTACATTCACTAACTTTTTGGCCTTCATTATGGCTCCCAGCGTAAGTCAGACTTTTCTGATGCTTCGAAGAAAAGGAAAGCCATCTCCATGGAAGTGAAAAGTGATAAGCGGAACAGCTTGGTTTCCATTTCCGCTGTTATTTTCCTACTGAGTTGTGTTTCAGTGTGAACTAATGACTGTTTCAGTTACTGTCATCATACAAATATGTAAACTGATCAATATCATGATGCACATAACAGCTTTGTCCACATTTTCACCGGAGTTCAGACTTCCAGTAAAAATCCACTTCTGTCACACCGTAGGGACGGAGCTCTGACATAAGTCGAGGGCTACCTGTATTTAAAATGTTAAATAAATTACCAAATAATGAACTTTCTTCATGATATTCTAATATTTTTAAGATGCAACTGTACAGTCTATGTGGTAAAACAAGAGGAAAACACTTGGCATGTCTTGGTTTCTCGTTTCAGAGAGAGGTCCAGCATTGACGTCCCCCTGGCCTTGGAGATCTGACGGTAAAAGCCCTCGACGCCGAGCTCTCCGCCGGCAGCCCGAATCCCTGGACTCTGTCGACTCTTGCTCCAGTGTTTCCTCCTATTCTTCATCGTCACACTACCACCCTTCGTCTGCTTCCGCTTCGTCTACCGCCACTAGCCGGCGGTTTCGTTTCCACTCCAAGTCTCCCACCGTGGGCTCGGGTCCGGCCCAGGCACAGGCTCTGAATGCGTCCTATGCCTCTCGATCCGACAGCTTAGACAGCAGCCCGACGGGAGATCAGGAAGGCACATACAACGAAAGGCCTCAGTTCACCAGCAGAGGCACCTTCAATCCAGAGAAGGGTAAGCAGAAACTTAAAGGGGCCCGCCATTCAACCCTGAGGCACTCCAGAGAAGAAGGCGGCCACGGTAGGGACCCTCCAGACATCGCTCCTCATGTGGTGTTGTACGGCAGCAATGAATTCATGGTATGAAGGACACTGGGACACCAAAGCACTCCCTATCCAACCCCCTGGCAGGCGTTTATGTTCTCAACGGGAGGTTATGGCAACTGATCTCCTCTCCTCAAAGCACTCTTGCTTAGCCTTTCTTTGTTGAAATCTGCAAAGAAGCGTCCCCAAGTGCCGTGTACAGTGTTTCCACCTCCAGAGGGAGGCGGGGGGACTAGAAAGCAGTGGAAGGGCTCCTCTTCTGTGGACTGAACTGCCAGCGATGCTCTCACAGTGCCTTGGCAGCTCTTTACTCAGCGCCGACACTGAACAAGAGGACAGGGAAAAGGGAACGTTGGAATATGCGGAAGAAAACTCAGCATCAGGGAATGTTACAGAGCTGGAAAAGCTGAAGAAGAAATCAGGCTCCATCACGGATATCACAGTGAACTTGAAGCTCCGATTTATTAGCTGCTTTATGAGTTTACAGTTTAATCAGTGGAAGCAGTGGATGCTCTGTTATGATGAAATAATTTTTCCCTTATTTAATAAATTTTAATGTCACAGAAATTCTTTATAGCTTATAATATACAGGTATAAATACTGTACAAAGCCGGAACACCAGCGTCTGCTGGGTAGTTGAAGTCAAGTATTTATCTTTTTTTTTTTGAGTATCTTGGAGAGATGATTTGGGCAGTGAATGCTACATCTGTGTGTGTGCATGTTGCCGAGCACTCATGCGTGACTGTATGTATGTGTGAGAAAGAGAAAAACCACTTCATGTGTTTAAAGTTTGTGCTGCTTTTTCATTTTCCCTTCCAAAGGGGGAAAGACCGCCATCAAAGGGACCAAGTCAGCTGGTGTGTTTTCCAGCCAAGGGGATCCCAGCTCTTTAAAGAATGTCGGATGTCTCTAAAAACGCCTGCATTCACTGCTTAACAGCCATACAACAATTGTAATGTACAGTACAGTTCATATGTACAGTATAGTGGACAAATGGCATTCTATTCTTGAAATCTCTTGTTACCCACCCACTCCCAAACCCATCCCCTCCTGTCTTTAAAGTGTTTGCTCAATAGCAACCAAACAAGAACATAAAATCACCACGTCTTCTGTCGTCATTCAGCATGTTTGAGTGTATTGTTCTATGTTGTTTACTTTGAGCCATATTGGTTGTTGATTTAACCCCTAAAATCTCATCTCTTCATAGCAAAGTTACATAGTTATAAGTATTTTTTACCATGAAAATAATCCCGTCCTGCCTTGAAATGGCTAAAATGTAACTCTACACTGTTGTTTTCTTCACATGCAGATCTATAGTCAGTCCTTCTTTCCCAGCCACCCTTCCTTACTCACTGCAGCCCAGCACACCAGCTCACCTACAGCTCCATTCAAACACAAAAAACACATTCCATTGTACAGTGACGAGTTGTAAAATTGCAGTAATTCAGCCCAGAAAGCCTCAAACTGCAAGTTGACAGGATTGAGTTCTTTATATTTGTTAATTACTGTCAAAACTGCAGTTTCAAGGTAGAAATACTCACCCACGGCATTCACTGCCTATTTTCTGCTTATGTGGTTAAGCTAATTATATTATGCTCTATTAGCTTGCTGTAGCAGTATCTAACTAGCTGACTTTAAATTATCTTAATGTTATACTATATCAGCTTTCAGTAGCTCAAGCTAACTGGTTAACTTTAGAATAAGTTAGTAATGTTATGCTACATTAGCTTGCTGTAACTCAAGCTAACTAGCTGGCTTTATGTTAATCTACTCATATTGTGCTATATTAGCTTGCTGTCCCTCAATCTCATGAACTGACTTTATGTTAAGCTTGTAATGTTATGCTATATTTACTTGCTGTTGCTCAAGCTAACAAGCTGAATTTATGTTGAACTAGGAATGTTATGCTACTTTAGCTTGGTGTAGCTCAAGCTAACTAGCTGTAATGTTGTGCTATATTCAGGGCAGCCAACTCTCACGCTTTGGCTGTAAGACACACGCAACTCAGTCCCTTCACACGCTCTCATGCCACACTCCAAATATCACACGAGTAAAAAAACAAAAATAAAAATTTACTCCAGAGAACACCAGGTTTGTGAAAATACGGTCCACATTATCCGTCCTACACGCTCCCCAGTTCATTGTGCAGCTGTCAGGCTGGCTGCCTCTAAGTGACCACCTGTGTTTGAAAGCCTGTGTGTAGCGCTGCCCAAGCAGTGGCAGATCTTCCGTGGGGCCACTGCTTGCCCGTGATCTCAAAAATTTTATATTATTAATTTCCAAAATTGTCATTGGAAATTTACATTACTGATACTCAGATTTCCTGCACTCCTGAATGCAACTTCGTTGTCCGACTGCAACTGAATGCACCAATGACATAAGTTTGATATTTTCATTGTGTTTCGTTTGGATTTGAAGAAGCTTTGAAGACGTTTCCTGATGCCAGAGGAGAAGACGAGCAGCTTTGTACCTTTGAGGTAAGAAGACTATGGCCGTTTCTCAGTACGTAACTGTCTGTACCTGGTTCTCACTCCTGAAACGTCATCATGGAGACTGCATCAGACCCAGGCGTAAACTAACCGTGACGTTACCCGTTGGTTTCAACGCCGAGAAAATGAAGCCCGGATTTTGCTACTTCCTGGTCGCCATTTTGGATTTTTTGGAGCCAGTGACATAAATAGCGTCATCAAACGGACTGGACCGGAGAGCAACTAGGGGCAGGATTGGCTGAGGACTCTCTTATCCCGCCCACATTTTACCGTAGAGGCTTCTGTTGCTGTCTATCAAGTATAGCCACGCCGCCAACTTTAACGATTTATTTAAAATTCAGTATTGATTTATTTTAAGATCAGCCACCTGATCTCTCATTTTGACCATGAAAACTAACGGGAAAAAAATCCTGAGCTGTAGAACATCAGTCTATCAAATCTTATTTTTTCCAAAAATGAATTGGGGTCTATGGAGAAAAAGCTTTTTGGAGCCAACCCTAGCGGACGGCGTGATATTGCAAGTTTTTGGCACTTCCGGGTTGGCTTCAATTCTGGAGCCAGATGCTACGTCCACTATATATACATTCTATGATCAGACCAGACTAGTGAGCATAGATATGAATCAGTAGATAGGACCATATATTTGAATGAGTAGATAGGACCACAGATGTGAATCAGTAGATGAGATGGGATTTTGGTGACACAACAGTGTATCAGAGTGAAGTTATTGAATATTTGTGTCTCTCTTCGCTGATGCAGCAGTTTTGCAATTTGCAGACAGTCCCCATGCACTCAATAGACACCAATGATAGACCATAAACCATAAACCACAGATTATGTGGTTCAAAAAGCGCAGAATGATAGGATGTTGCCTAAAATTGTCACATGGTTGAAAAAATGTCATAGTGCGATATATTGTCAAAATAGTATGTTATTCAAGAAAACAGTATAATATGTGGTCTAAAAAATGCCATAGAATAATAGCTCATTGCACAAGTAAAAGTATAGTCATTTTGAAAACTGTTCAAATTCTTATATGTTGCTAAAAAACTAAAACAAAAAAGTCATACTAATATGTCAATTAAAAAAGCCTATTATACAGCCTGTCGCCCAACAAATGCCATAGTATGGCTATTTGAGAAATTTTAATTCATGATCAGAAATTGAAATGGCTTTGCAGTTCAACCCTGGGATAAAAGAGAGCAGGCCACACTGAACAAAGATATAAACACTTCATGTGCCATTTTATGAAATATTATTAAATGTGAATACAGCTGCCTTTTCAGATGACCTTTTATAGTCAATGGTCAAAGGAATGCATGTGTTGAGGTCACATGACCTGATCATTGAGTATCAAGGCCACACCTGACAAGCCTGTGGATTAACTGAACAGTCAAGAATTTGACAGTTTGCTAAATTTAGTCTTCAAACAAAAGATAAGAGATTTTAAACTTTTTCTAAGTCAGAAAAGAACACTGTTGCAAGCTGCGTTTATATTGTTGTTTGGTGCATCTTTGGACACTGCAGTCAAGAAGTAACATTATAAAAAAAGATTACATTTCAGAAAGTTAAAACAAAGCTGACTTTAAGCTAAATGTAGTTTTCATGGAGAAGATGAAAGATGAGATATTCTGAGTGATTTCTTATCCCCGAATGTAATGCCTTTTTGACTTTGTTTTCACCATTAGTCTTATGCACCATGTCTTTGTCATGATTACTAGAAGTATTAGAAGGTGGTGGCTAATAGTCACAACAATGGTTTATTTATAGACTACTTTTCCAGCAACAGGCGGTTTGAGATAAGATGATGTAATATTCTGACAGTAAAAAACCAGCCTCTGAGGTCTTGTTTGTTTTTTTAAGGATATGCATAGACAAACTTTTCCTTACCTTCAACACGAGAACCATGTGGGAGGTTATCCATTAATGTGTACAAAATCCCTTTCTGTAATATGTGCAATGTAAGAATAGAACTGATTTCTGACAAATTATGTACACAATTGTCTAATATAGTCATATAATTGCAAACCAGCAGTAAAAAGTGTGTTTTCTGTCAAAAAGGCTAACTAGCTGACTTTAGGCTAAGCTAATAATGTTATGTATATGAGCTTGCTAAATAGCTGACTTTAAGTTAAACGAGTAGTGTTGTCCTGCATTAGCTTGCTGTAGCACTAGCTAGTGGACTGAGTTTACGTTAATCTAATAATGTTATGCTATATTAGCTTGTTGGAGTTCCAGCTAACTAGCTAAGCTTAGGTTAAACTAATAACATTATGCTACATGAGTTTGCTATAGTTAGCATTACCTAGCTGACTTTAGATTGAGCTAGTCATGGTATTCTATATTAGCTTGCTGGAGCTCTGTGTAACTAGCGGACTTAAGATTGAGCTAATCATGGTATGCTATATTAGCTTGCTGGAGCTCTAGCTGCCAAGCTGACTTTATGTTAGGCTAATAATGTTGTGCTATATTAGCTTTTTGTACATTTAGCTAACTAACTGACTTTAGGTTAGCTTGCAATGTAGAGGTATATTACCTTGCTGTACCAAGCTAATATATTGGAGAAAAATAAAGGATTATCGTATATAGCTCTAGCTAACTAGCTGGCTTTATGTAAAGCTAATAATGTAACAATATATTAGTTTGTTGTAGCTGTAGCTAACTAGTGGACTTTATGTAAAGCTAATAATGTAACAGTATATTAGCTTGTTGTAGCTGTAG
Organism: Acanthochromis polyacanthus; assembly: GCF_021347895.1. Lineage (NCBI taxonomy): Eukaryota > Metazoa > Chordata > Actinopteri > Pomacentridae > Acanthochromis > Acanthochromis polyacanthus. Next base: position 1,205,513 of record NC_067114.1, on the reverse strand, counting down.
CTACCTACATCTTTAAGAAACAGATTTGTGTCTCAAGATTTCACATTCAGATGTATAATTATTTATTTAACCACCAGATTTGTTCACTGTGCATACTTCTAGTGCACTTATTTTATTGATAGTCAAAAAATATATGTCTGAAAAGAATAACAGACATTTCTCTTGAGGGGGCGTTTTTTTCCCCAGTTTTCCCCTGTTTTCTTGTCTAAGTCAGCTTTGCGCAGATGTTTGCAATTATTCCGACAGCACCTGAAGGCACCTTTAAGCCCTTAAAAACCAGAATAAATGCTTTAAAACGAGATCCACTTTGTGCGTTTACCGCAGCAGACTGCATCTCATTCCAGCAGACATGTGTGGGCCGAGCAGACTGTCACGAGAACCGCATGTTTGGCTCCAGTTCCCATTATTTCTAAAAATACAGTCGAACTAATTGATTAGAAATGACTCGGGACAGGCGGCCTCCCGAAACATGACGCGGCCCACCAAGGGAGCCACGCATGCGCAGAGGCCCAGCGTCGCAGAGGGAGCAGCACCATCGGCAGCAGCAGTAGCAGCTCCGGGGAGACTCAGGAGTTGGTCGGTGTGTTTGTTTCACCAGGATAAACTTCTCTACACCATGTCGGGATTTGACGCCAACCCCTTCGCCGACCCGGTGGACGTGAACCCCTTCCAGGTGAGCGAGCTGCTCGGTTTTCTGTCCGTTGGAGCATTTTTGGAGGCTGGTTTGGTGAAAGGTGAACGCTGAAAGAGATATGCTGCAACTAAAACCTGTTTGGTCGGTTGCTGGGTTTGGCCTCGGCGTTTCCTGGCTAAAAATCGTCACTGATATGAAGTAGGACATGTCTCATGTTAAATATAGTCTGGCTTTGTTTTTTATTAGTGGTACAGCGGTGTATTTAGGCTGTGAACTCACCTGCGCAGGTGAACAGAGCCAGCAACAGGTGAGTGCTGATATTTCGCTAGCACCTGGGGCTATCTCTTCTAACCCAGCACTGATACAAACAGAAACATAGATCTTCAAGTCGGGTTTTCCAGCTTTATGAGGTGTTTAGTTGGTTCTCGGTGCGGTTATCACACCTCAGGGTTTCACAGCTTCTAATGCTCATAGAGGAACGTATGTCTGTGTGGTTTGTTTACTTACAGATAAATTTGCTTGTTCACACATAAGGAGTTGTTTTTTTAACTGAAGAAAATGTGGTCCAGGGCCAGAGGTGTATTAATAGTTAATGTGGTGTGAGATCTCTTCCTGGACCGTCAGACACTATCCACACCAACAGGAGTTTCAATCAGGACCCGACCGATGTGGAGATTCCAATATTTGGCAAAAAAAAAATCCAGATAACTGATTAATCGGCGGATTAATTAAAAAAATATAATAACAGAGCTCCTTTTTGGTGCCTTAACCATTACAACAACAAAGTTATGAATTACAGGCAACACATTTGACTGTTTTACAATGCTTGACTATCGATACTGATATCCTTTAGTATTTGTTTAACTTTACAACAGAGAGGAATTTTCAAGAACAACAACATGAAACGAAGCATTAAATCTCTGGGAAATTATATAACCTTAAAGAGTCAATCTATAAATGAAAATGCATTTGGTCTGGTACTTCTTGTTGCTGCAGATTAGAGGTAGATTATATATGCTGTATATCAGCAGCATAATGAGTGAGTTCCTGTAAAACATTATTTCTGCAGCCCTCTGATGCTCTTTAACGTTAAATCACTTTTTCTGTCTCATTATTTTCTTTGCCATGAAGTCAAATAAAAACCAGAGATCCTTCCTCTGATGTAAAACACGTCATCTTTGACAGCATTTTAAATCTATAATGGTCACAGATAGTCAGACACTAATGTTCCTCCGTAACGACACAGTGAGTTTCTGTTCCAGCCTGGGTCACGTTGTAGGATTTAAGACAAAGTAGAACTAAGAGTGACATCATGACAGACAGCGATGTTCATCGTTTTACTGAGTAAACCTCCTCCTCTCTGTGTTCACATCCTCCTCCTTAAATGATCCTCAGCAGCAGCTGATGGAGTGGTATGGAGTGATGAACACTTGTCCTGGACTGTCAAACATTCAAAGAACAACCACTCAGCTGTTTGTGTTGTCGTTGATGGCTCTGTGTGTCCTCATGTGGACCTCCTGCTGTACGGTTGTCATAGCGACTGACAGCTCGTTGATCACCTCCTCCACTTAGTTTTGGTGGGCTTCAGGTGCCTCTCCAACATTGATCATGAACATGGCCATCTTGGGTGTCATGGCTGACATCTTGTTGCTGCTCTGTGGCTAACATAAACAGACAGGGAGCAGCTTAAGCTAGGTTAGCACAACTTTAGCAACATGAATGAAAAGCATGAACACATGGCAAAGAGTTAAACTGAAACGGGAGACATATTGGGTCATTGTTAATTTCACAACATGGTTTTAAACTTACCTGTTGGCTCCGCCCACTCCTGTAAATTTCCTGGCTGTAGCTTCCTCCTGGACGTTACTGAGAAGACAGCAGCAAGGACCGTATGGAGTCAGAGCTCCATGGATCGGACAAATGGCGCTAGGACATCATTCATTCATTTACTGTTTTATGAGGAATTAAGAATATATCTGCGTTTAATCGGCAAAACTCCGGCCAATGATGATTATTTTGAAAAGGGCTATAATTGGCTGATTTAATGACCGGCTGATAAATCAGTCAGGCCCTCGTTACACTGGGTTTAATCTGAGTAATGATGAGGAGGTACATGAGGCAAAGGGGTCTTGATTCTTGTCCAGCAGACGATGAGCATGAAATACTTTATTTGCTTTAATCTGGTTCATTTTAATGCACTATTTTGTCTGGTTTTTTTGTTTGTTTTAATTTATATTGAAAATGTCTTTATTTGTGTGAAGGAAACACAGAATTCAGGCACCAGGTGAGAATTTAAAATATAGCAGCATATATATGAATTTATTGCTTTTTTAATCTCCTTTTTTAAGAATAGATTCTTAAGTTCGAAGAGCAATAAGAGTTTTTGTTGTGTCTGTTATTGATGTTATATTGTTATAGCAGGTAAAAGTGTCATTTCTGTCATATTTCTATTTTTGAATACGCATATTGTAACTATTAAGGGTGTATTATGGGTAATTGGTTGCTTAAGTATTAAAATAATCATCAACTGCACCAATACATAAAAAAAATCTAAATCCAGCTGCTTAAGTTTGAACATTTTCTGGTTTTGTTTGTTTGTTTTTAACTTTAAACTGAAAATCTTTAGGTTCAGATACGTGAAGATGTCATCAGGGTTTCAGAGGATCCATTTTTCACGTGCTCATAAGTGACGAGGACGTGCAAACACAGGACATGGTAGAAAACATTCCTTTATAAATTAAAGTACAAAACTCTCAGGAGTGAAGAGATCGTGACAATAAATTGCAGGAGTTGCAGTTGTGTGTGGGAGGATATTATGTGTGAATGCATCTGTCTGCTTTGTGCTGTTTGAGATCATTTAGATCAGAGGTTTTAGCTCAGGTTCCACATTTAGTCCAGATTCATCTCAAGTAGACCACACCAGTTTTTACTAGATGATCAAAACGACAGACGTCAGATTAAAAAAAGAGAAAAAAAACAACAAAAACAAGACAAAGTATTATAAAAATGAGACACAAATGAACAATCTAGTATTTTACTTTCTGATCCAAACAACTTGTCATGGTCTACAAATGATTTTAAATTTATAGTTTTACTAATTTACAATCTGCAGTTAATGTCTTTTCTGTAATTTTTACACTTTGAGGGCCGGATTGGACCCTCTGGAGGACCACTTTTGGACCACGGGCCTCATGTTGGACACCCCTGCTGTAGATTCAGTCCTGAGATCACAGATCTGCTGTGTAACTTCCAACATGTTTGATCTCTTTTCAGGATGTGTCGGTCAAACAAGCCACCGGCAGAGTCTCTGAAAACGTCGGAGAGTTCAACCCGTTCTCTGCTCCTGACATGGTCAGCTCTGTTTGTTTGTTTTTAATCCAGCTACTGATGTGATGTGAAGATGTTCCACCACAGAGAGGTCCTTTAGCTCCACTACCAATCTAAAGTCTAAACACAAACTTTCTCTTTCATTTGCATGAGAAAGTTTTTCTGGTGATTTTCATTAGCAGCTGGATAAACCCTCTGTTGGGCACCAAAATGGTGAAATAATCTGATAATTTATGTATAAAATGGTCTTTACACTAGATTATATTACAGTTTATTTGTGTTTATGTGACTTGTCTGCAAATTACATGAGTTTACGCTGTCAAATATTATGATATTAAGAGAAAAATGTGCAGGAATTTTCCATTAAACACATATAAAGTGAAAACTATCATCATTATATTGGTGATTTTCATTTGGAACTGCATAAACCCTCTTTGTTGGGCACCAACACATCCTCTGTGCAGGAAAATGGTGAAATAATTAAAATAATCTGGTAACTTATATTGATATTTCTTATATCTGATATTTATATGTCTTTTCTTTATTCTATTTTCTTTTATACATCCAAATGTTTGACTGGTCGTGTGTTTATAAAGATTTAACACTTCAATCGTCTCTCAGGTGAATAACTCGGCCACCACCATCCCCATCTCCGCTGCCTCGTCTCAACCCGCCGTGCTGCAGACGTCTGTGGAGCAAAGCGCTCAAGTGAGTCAGAAAAAGAGAATGTAATAAACTGTTATGGATCACGTTTCCACTGTTTTCTACAGAACATCAGTTGGCTTTAATCAACCGAAGCGCATCAGGCTTTAAGAGATTTACAGAGGCTACCTAATCATTTATTTTTGAAGCTAATGTTGCTGTTTTTTTTCTTTAAATCTCCCAAAAACATATTGGTTCATGTCGTTTTCTGACACAGAAGGAACGTTTTGTTTCTATGACTTTAACCCTCCTGTTGTCTTCATTTACGGGCTCCAAAAAATATTGCTCCTTGTCTGAAAAATAAATCCAAAAATTCAGCAAAAAATCTCAAAATTTATAAAAAAAATTGCAAAATCTTCAGAAAGAAAATTCCAAAAATTCCTTAAATTTTCCCTGAAAAGTTTTATTTAATAAAAAATCCTCAAATTTGGCCAGAAATAAAAATTTAAAAAATTAATAAAAATTGTAATTATTTTCAAAAAATGAATAAAAATCTTCAAAGTTCTGCTGTTTTCTTTAAGAACATTCAGAAAAAAATTACTGAATTTGGAAAAAAAAAAAATTCTTCCTGAAGGTTTTGCAAATTCTCAGGAATTTAGAAAAATTTTTGCTGAATTTTGGATTTTTTTTCAGACAAGGAAATAATAGTTTTCGGTGCCCATAAATGAGGACAACAGGAGGGCTAAACAGCTGAATTAGCTGTGGGTGAAAGTACTGCTCTTTGTAGTCCAGTTTGTAGATTTTCCATCACAGGGAGGAAAAATGCAGCAGGAAGTTCTAGTGATTGAACAAAATGTGGATCTTTGGCTTCATTAAACGCCTCGACTCGTCCACCTGAGGGACTAACATAAGATGAGAGAAACCGAGGATGTATGAAATAAAAAGCGGCGGTGATGAGAGGACGTTTGTTTGTTCACCCTCCAGGCGACTGCAGCTGCTGGCCAGGCCAACCTGATCAAACAGCAGGAGGAGCTGGAGAGGAAAGCAGCCGAGCTGGAGAGGAAGGAGCAGGAGCTGCAGAACAGGAGCACGAGTGGAGGAACCAGCTCTGGGAGTGAGTCACTTTACGGAGGGGTCGAGTGATTATCAGAGCTCATAATCAGCTTGTTCTTCTTTTATTTATGTCCAGTTCCTAAATAAATGTGCTACTGTGAGTCTTGTTGAGCAGTGAGGAGCACTGTGTGGTTAGTTCCAGATCAGGAATAGCAGCTTCTCAACACTGAAGGAAAATTATAGAAAAGATGTCTTTTCATCAAACATAATGTAAAGCATAAATGAACAAACATCTCCACATACACCACCGTTCAGAAGTTTGGGCTCATTCAGACACTTCCATGTTCTCCATTAAACTTCCACTTTTATCCATGTGCTAACACAACTACAAGGGTTTTCTAATCATCAATGAGCCTTTCAGCACCATTAGCTAACACAATGCAGCATTAGAACACAGGAGATGTTCCTCTGTACCCCTATGGAGATATTCCATTAAAAATCAGCCGTTTACAGCTACTATAGTCATTTACCACATTAACTATGTGTATACTGGATTTATCATTCATTTAATGTGATCTTCATTGGATAAAAACTGCTTTTCTTTCAAAAATGAGGACATTTCTAAGTGACTCCAGAGTTTTGAACGGTAGTTTAGGTTTGTGTTGGAATTCATGATATTCTAAACGTTAAATAAGTACATTTTTTAGTTTTAATGCAAATTTTGCAGTAAAAATTGACTCCAAATATTGGTTATCATACTTTTTTAAGACTAATAATTGGTGAACCTCTGGTCTGAAGCAGCTGTGTGTGAGGAACATTGTGTAAATATCTGGATGATGAGGATTAAAACAGAAGTCTAAATGATGGTCTGGTTGTGAAATGTCTGTCTTCCAGCTAAAGAGAACAACTGGCCTCCTCTGCCAAAGTTCTCCCCGGTGAATCCCTGCTTCTATCAGGACTTTGAGGAGGAAATCCCAGAGGACTACCGCAGAATCTGCAAGAGGATGTACTACCTCTGGATGTGTACGTAGCCCGTCCTCACACCAAAACCTGGTTGTTAAAGAAGTTATTTATGGGTTTATTTATTAACCCTCCTAACTCAAAGCGGTTTCTGGGCCCTGTCCAGGCATAAACTAACCGTGACATCACCCGTTGGTTTCAACGCCGAGAAAATGAAGCCCGGATTTTGATACTTCCTGGTCGCCGTTTTGGATTTTTTGGAGCCAGTGACGTAAAAAGCGTCAAACAGACTGGACCGGAGAGAAACTAGGGGCAGGATTGGCTGAGAACTCTCTTATCCCACCCACATTTTACCACAGAGGTTTCTGTTGCTGTCTATCAAGTATAGCCACGCCCCCTGGCTCCGCCAACTTTAACGATTTATTTAAAATTCAGAATTGATTTATTTTAAGATCGGCCACCTGATCTCTCATTTTGACCATGAAAACTAACAGGAAAAAATCCTGAGCTGTAGAACATCAGTCTATCATATTTTATTTTTTCCAAAAATGAATTGGGGTCTATGGAGAAAAAGCTTTTTGGAGCCAACCCTAGCGGACGGCGTGATATTGCAAGTTTTTGACACTTCCGGGTTGGCTTCAATTCTGGAGCCAGATGCTACGTCCATCTTCATATACAGTCTATGGCCCTGTCACATTTTTTTTTTTTTTTTTTTACTGTAATATGAAGTCCTGCAGTAGAAATAACTCAAAAATGATCTTTTGTGCAGAATGAAACAGTTAGAATGTTATATATATAATAAAAAAGTTTAATTTATTTGATCATTCATATAGAGAAAATGAAAAGTGCCCACTGGTGCTGCCAATAGTGGAACAAAGATTGTAAATCTGACTTCTATTCTCTACTCGTCTCCTCTCTGTAGCCTGCAGTTCATCCAAACATCACAGAATTGTTTTCACCTGATTCTTGGTCATAACTGACTCTGATGGTTTCATGTTTGCACCAAGATGCACACAATGTTCAGTTTTTTACTGAGTTTGGTTTGAGCAAATGATTTATTGTTGACACATTTTTAAATGGGATTTTTGGAAGTAGAATGAAGGGATTTTGATGAAATGTGACAATTTTAAGCTTCAGTTTGGTTAAATTATTCGACTGAAAGGCAAATGGGCAGTTCAAAGACAGTAGGAAATGTGACTGTCTGATAAATGGTGTAATTTTAGCTATAAAAATGTCTTACAAATCTACTGGTGGGTTTTAGGTTTAGAGGATTACAGGAGATCCTCGGTTTACGACATCTTCGACCTACGGTGTTTCATCATTACGTCAGAACTGGTTACGGCCAGTCCTCGATTTAACGTGTTTCATTGTTGGGTTGATACGGATGAATACGTCATCACACGGTGCTATCAGACGGCTTTGTTTCCATCCTCTGTCTGTTCTCCACCTTGGATTGTGCTACATTCACTGACTTTTTACCTTCATTATGGCTCCCAGCGTAAGTCAGACTCTTCTGATGCTTTAAGAAAAGGAAAGCCGTCTCCATGGAAGTGAAATTAGACAGAATAAAACTCAGGGAGCAGAAACACCGACCAACATGGGTTAGGTTGTAAAAACAGGTCAACATGTTGTAGTGACCCTCTGTGATGAATGAGTGAGACTTTATCTGGTTCTCTGCTGGTTTACTATTGTTTGTGCTGCAGATTGATACCTTTCATCATCCAGCTCATTGGTTTGTCTCTTCAGTCCACAGCGCCACTCTGTTCCTCAACGTGTTGGCCTGTCTGGCTTACTTCACTGCAGACACCGCTGCTGGTGTGGACTTTGGTTTGTCCATCCTCTGGTTCATCCTCTTCACTCCTGTGGCCTTCATCTGCTGGTACAGACCCGTCTACAAAGCCTTCAGGTACACCGCTGTAGCAGCCCTGTGCTGCTGCTTAGATGTGTTTTGTTGTACAGTCATTATAAAAGGGTAGTGATGCAGATTAAACAGTTTTCATTCTGCTTTAACAGAACTCTTATCTTCTGATTCCCTACATTAAAGGAGAAGCAACTTTATACTCGATGTAGTATTCTTCCTCACAATTCAGTGTTTTAGTCCATTTTTTTCTGCAAAAGTTGTTCTCTCTGAGACTTAAGCAATGCCTGAAACAACATTTAATTCCTCACTGGACTCCAAAAACATGTTTACAGAATATTTAGAGGCAGTTGTTTGGTTTTCACACCGACAGACTTCCACAGTATTTGCTTTTCTTTTTCACTCCTGTATGTCAGTTTAGTAGAAGCTTCAGTGTCAATTTGTTTTTAAAATACTTCATTTTTCAGGTTCATTATAAAGCATGTAGTATAATAGCATAGTGATCTTCCCTCAGTGGCTTCTTACTTTCTATTCTATCACCTTATTTTAGCTTTTTTTAAACTTTTTTTCTACAGGGCTCTCTTGTTTCCTCGTGTTAAATTGTTTTGTTTTATAAGGAATAACCGGTAAAATAATTCTCTTTACGATACATGAAGTTTTAGATCATCTCCAGCTTTTAATTTTAGATCTTTTCCTCACTCATTTATGCTTAAATCTGTTGCCTAATATTCAGTCAAAACGTGCCTCCTAAATACAGAATGACATTAAAAACGTCCTTTGTTTTGTCTTTTTTCCTCTTCTTAGGTCCGACAGCTCCTTCAGCTTCTTTTTCTTCTTTTTCGTCTTCTTCTTCCAAGTGGCCGTGTACATTATCCAAACTGTGGGGATTCCCAGATGGGGAAACAGGTCAGTTTTAGCTCAGCAGCTACCTGGAAGTCTGGTGTGCTGCTGTAAGGGCCAGCAGCTTTCATCAGTGTGAGTCTGCATGGGCCGGTGTGTTTGAGTGTTCCTTCCTCTGCATCTTCTCTCTTGCATTTCTTTGACAGATTCCTGCTGACCTAACTTATGTGGGTTGCTGCTTTGTAAGTGTGTGGATCTTTTCTCTTTGGGTTTCTTTTCCATTTCATATAATCCATAAAGTTTGTCTTCCATCTTTCTGATGCTTTTCCATTGGTCACTAGGATGATGATTCATATCTCTCTGATCCAGTTCTTAAATCACTGGATCCTTAAATTAATTGTAAAATGACCTGTGGTTGTTCTGTTTCTGTGCCTCTGACAGCGGATGGATCGCATCGATCAGCATGATCCGCTCTAACCTGGCCGTTGCCGTGGTGATGATGGTAGTGGCCGGATTTTTCACCGTAAACGCCGCCCTGGCTGTCGTCCTGCTCAAAATCGTACGCTTCATATTAGTTTTTTTATTTAGATCCCCATCAGTTACTGTATTTCAACATCTAGTAATATAATAGCAGTACTTGAAGTTAAACCTACAACCACTGAAACCCTGTCCAATAAATAGAATAGCTCTGTATGGTAAGCTAATCTCTGAGATAACTCAGAAATCAATTAATTCTTCTGTTAAATTAAAACTGTAAGTGGGATTCTTGGCTCATTAAATCCCAGCAGCATCTTTTTGTGTAGAAAAAAAAATCCTCATAATGTTAAATGTCCAACAGTGTGCCTGTTTTCTGCAAATAATGGTTTATTTTACCGTAACTGTTTAACCTCTGCTTGTAGCTCTTTTATAAATAAGCTTTTTTAGTGTGAAGTGTAGCTTTAAATGCAGCTGAGCTTCAGGAAGAAAACTCTCTCTGACACACAGCAGCTCACACTGACAGGAAGGACTGAGACGAGGAGTTTCTGTCATTTTCTGTCTCTTTTCCTCTGATGGATGCCTTAACGTGTGAATATAATAACTCCTGTGTGGCGAGTTCATCAGATGTTACAGTAATCAGTAGTTTAAAAAGTCAAAGAACTTTTCAGAAATACTCTCATATCTTGGGATGTTGTTAGATAATTTTTTTTAAATGCACACCAGAAATAACAATTAGTTCCTTTTTGCATAACTTTCCACCAGACATTTATTTTTAACTGAACTGAAAACAAAAATCCTACAGGAACCAGTTAACACCATTTTTAGATTAGACTCAGTCTGGTCCTGCTTTGAAAAGTCTGAGAGATGTGTGCATAAAAATGAGATGGGTCAGTCTATAACTGAGGGACTTCTGAAGTCCATGGATAAATCTGCACACATTTTTATTAAAAGTAAAACAAAAAAAATCATGTTTTTATGTTCATTATGATCATGTCTTTTCAAATTCCATAATTATTTATTAATGAAACAATCACTTATTAATAAAAAAATGACTGGATATCACTAAAATATCAGCTAAATAACGTCTGAATTTAACACCAACCACCTTCTAATGAGCTAAACAATAATAAAATGAGCTGATTCACAAATAGTTTGGATTGTGTTCTTTTATTAAGCTGAGATAATCATGACAGGTATTTCTTTTTTGGCAATATATCAAATTTTACATGGAAAATGACAAATTAAATCCCTTTCCACTAAGTTCCCCGTTCCAAAAACTCCTCTCCAGGAAGTGTGTTAATTCCAGATCACATGACCTGCTCCACATGATGTCATTTCCTCCTGAAGGAAAGACTGGAAGACTCCAAGGCTTTCTGACTTATTTAATGTAAAGTAGTCAACATGTTTACCGTGATATTTTTATAAGTAACTTTCTATTTTCCAGTCCCACAGCTTACATTGATCCAGATGTGGCTAAAATCGAGGCTGCTGCATCATGTGATCAGGTGTACCATCCAGCCCTAACTGTGTCCATCTCCTCGTTGTCCCAGGTCCACTCTAAGTACAGGAGGACCGGTGCCAGCTTCTCCAAGGCCCAGCAGGAGTTCTCCCAGGGAGTTCTGACCAACCGGTCCTTCCAGAACGCTGCTTCCAGCGCCGCTACCTCCGCTGCCCAGGGAGCGTTCAGCAGAGGTCAGGGGAATTAGACGGTTTCCCACAAGGCGTGTCTCCTCTCTGATCAGCAGCCTCCAGCATTATTCAAGGGGTTTAGGAGGGTTTGATTATTTAAAGAAATAAAGACTACAAGAAACTTATGATGACGTCAGCCTAGTGAGGCGTCGCTATTCACCACTCCTGCTATGAAACCAGATGTACTCTGTGATCAGATCTGGAGGTCTTCTGGATGTAATGCACCTGGTGCATGTTAATGATCATCAGTTAACGTGTTTGAAGTCTGTTATGGGAAATGTACTGTAGAAACTGAAAACAAGTGAAGTTAAACAGGAGGCAGAGTGGCTGTAAATAAAAATAAAAAAATGATCAGAACTAACTCCTGAAATGCATTTAACACGACGTCATAGAGGCCAGCGTGAGCTTATCTGCAGGGAAAAGGTGCGTTTGATTAATTCCCATCATTCTTAATGATGAAATAACTCTGTGGGGCCTTAAGAAGTAAACAGTTTGGATTACATTAGAAGCATATCTGACATGAGAATGTTTGACCATCAGTGAATGATGGATCCATGTAATGTGTGTAGACTTATTTAATCACAGCATCAGCATGTCGAGCCTTCATTCTGACCCTCATATTGTAATAATATCTATAAAACACTTTACATTTTCTGATTGCTTTGCTCTGAGACACACTGGATGATGATCCTGTTCCACTGCTGACTCTGATGATTTCCTGACTGTGTGATGATTAATGAAGGTTGTTTTCTTTGTACTGTTTTAATCGGGTTTTTGATGAAGTGAGGCGAATGAAGCTGAGTTTTAAAGTGGGTGTTACATTCCTGTTTTCTGTCGTAGTTCTGAGCCTTACTGTGGTTAAAATGAGAGGCGGGGTTTGTTCATGTAACGTCACTGACATCGAGTTTAGATGATTTACTTTTCTAAGAAGTGCATTAATGAGCAGAAAGAACACTATTTGTCTGTCAGTTATTTATTCTTTCACCTTTGTACCAATAGTAAATACACTGCAGACTAAAGGCACATGTTTCTGACACATAGATTGTATTTTCTAACTACTTTTTAGGTATTTTCATGTCTTTACGTGTGTGTGTGTATAAACGCTGTCTGATCCCATGTTAGTGCGACGCTGAATCACTTCGTTTAGGATTAACCTCGGTGCCTTTAAACAGACGTAACCTACCAGGGGATTTAAGCACAGGGTTCTTGATTATTAGTCTGATTTTTAGGGGAGTTTGTATCACGGTGAAGTTTCCCTGTCATGATCTGAATGTGTGTTGAGACGTCGTGTACATATCGGTGACTTATTTAAGGGTGTTTGTTGAACTTTCTCGGTCTTAACATTAAATAAACTGTTAAATTGTTTCTCTGTTAAAATGTTTGGAGATTCACTGACAAACTATACAGATGTTGTAGTGACATGATGTAAAATGCATCTGGCTAGATCAGGGTGAACTGAACAAAAGTGACGCGTAGTAAAGGTCAGACTGAAGGTTTATGTGGTACATTACTGAAACATCTGGCCATCAGATCACCTCTGGAAGCTACAAACTGCAATTCTCATTCACTGTGGAAGTTTTCTTTCTGTTTTATTGGTATTTAAATGACCAAACTAGCTCTTTTTATGTCAGAAAATGGAGATTACTACCCGTAAATGGAGCTAAGTGTCTCAGTGAACACCTAATTAAAATATTACATACAGTCATGTAAAAAATGATCACACCACCCTCACCCTTGTTTTCTTTAATTTCTTGTTCATTCTAATGCCTGGTACCACTAAAGGTATTTTACCTGAAGAACACAATGAACACAACAACAAATGCAGCTGATTCCATCATAGTTTATGTCCTATCTGACCTGCTTCAGCTTCATTGTATTCCATTGTACATAAGAGGACCTTTCAAAGGTCTAGAGTGGTTTCCTGCTGACATTCAAGCTGTAGAAGAACTCAGAAGCTGTCAGCTCTCACATAATGTCTAAAACTAAAGAATTATGTGAAACCACAAAGACAGCCATCATGAGTGAGAGACAGATAGAGAAAAAACTGAAGATCTCCAAGATAGACGTTCATTACAGCAACAAAAAACAAACCCAGCATGGTTCCACCAAACTGCTGGCTGGTCAGGAAACGTCTTTCTACCACCAGATGACCGTCACTCGTCTGTTCCTGTCAGGAATTATCCTCAGACCTCCAGGGATCTTAAAAATTAGTGAACACTGTGGAGAAATAGGACTTGTTGGACAAGGACAGTTGGAAAGCAACTTGTTGAAGCTGGTCTGAAGTCCCACAGGGCAGGAAGAAGCTCTTCATCAAGGAAAGGCAAAGGAAAGCCCGGGTACTCTCTGCTGGGATCACAAGGATTGGACTGTTGATGATTGGACTAAGGTTCTCTTCAGGGATGGATCCAGTTTTCAGCTGATGTCCACTCCAGACAACTTGCAGGTTAGGAGGAAGCCTGGAGAAGCTCCAAACCAGATGTCTGCCCCTACAGTAAAACATGGGGGTGGATCAGTGACCATCTGGGGAAGTTTCAGTCTGTGTGGAACAGGGTCAATGAACCAGGTCATGTTTGGGGCTACTCTAGAAAACAGTCTTCTTCCATCAGCTGGAACACTCTTTCCTGCCTCCAATGACTGGATTTTCCAACAGGTCAGTTAAAGCCTGGATGGAGAACCAGAACATTGAACCATGCCTTGGCTGCTCAATCACCAGATCTAAATCCAACTGAAAACCTGTGGAAAATCATTAAACGCTAAATGGAGAACCACAAGCCCAGAAACAAAGTAGCTTAGTTTGAATGAGTGCAACAGGAATGAACTGCTGTGATCAGAATCCAGTGGAGAGCATGAAGAGACATCAGAAACAATGGTTCTGGATCAGTACTAACTCCTGGTGGATCATGGGACTGAAATGGACAGAAAAGAAAACATGGAATCCTAAAGCTGTTTTTGGCAGAACAATGTCATAGCTACTGATGGAAGAACTGAAGGGATTTTGGTTATTAAGAAAACCATTAAAATGTCTGATATCAGCTCTTAGATTAAATTATTCTGAGTTATTTTTGTTGTTATATTTGTCCAGACAAATGTACCTTTAGTGGTACCAGGCATTAAAATGAACAAGAAATTGAAGAAAACAAGAGTGTTTTTTTTTATCCATGACCATGTAAGTGTTGTGTTATTGATTACTGATAGTTCCCTCCCTGTATCAGAGCCGCACATATATTATATTTATCTCTATTAATTCAGTTCCGGCGGTATGTTGTGAATGAGGTCGTTGTATAACCGCCATGTGACCAAGCTGAAGTCAGGTTGTAGGTGGAGGCTCACCTTAGAAACACAACCAGCTGCACGTCCGCGTTCCTCTGACGTCTCCATGGCAACGGCTTCTAGTGTTGATCATCCCAAGATGGCGGACGAGGAGAAAAGCACGTCGGTGAGTTCAGAGCCAAAGATTCTTCTTCTTTTAGTCCAGTCAACACAAACAGGCCGCTAAATGAAGAAACAGGGTGAGACGGGGGGCGAACGTAACGTCGGGCTGGAGCTCAGTTTTTATGTGACGCTTATTGTGACCGTTAGTTAGCCGCTATGCTAACCCAGTCTAAGTCGGAGCTAAGTTGATTAAAGCTACAGCTAACTAATACGACTGCTAACTAATACTACTGCTAACTGGGACTAATCTCAGTCATTCCAAGGACAAACAGAGAGCTAACGGCTGAAGCTACAGTCAGAAATACACTGTTCTACTTCACATACCGTCAGCCCACGCTTTATTCTGTAAGGCAGACAGCGTTATTAATATTCAGCTCTGCAGGAACAAACCACAGCTGTGCTATTAGCTTTGATTATGCTAAGAAATATATGCGATATTTATAAGACGGTGTATTTAAAAAAAACGCCACGGTTTGAACTAGAGGTGATCCA